>NW_027309913.1:0-300000 GCF_047496795.1 Chiloscyllium punctatum | reverse complement strand
TAGTTTTGATTTGTCTTTAACCTTTTTTGTGACAGTCGTCGTTGTGTTTGACAAATATCCAACAGAACTGGAGGACTCTATGACTATAAATGCGGTCACTGCATTCGAGGCAGAATGCAATGCCATCAAACAGGGAGAAAGATGATCCCTGTCTTTTTTCATGATGAGGAGAGATTGAAGCAGCTGGGCTTCAAACATGAAATTTAAATGAGGCCTATATAATTCTGAAAAGAGTAACTTAGAGCAAAGGTCAATGATAGGGAACCAGAAGCAGCTTGTTCAGCCAATGGAGTTTGGTCTTCCAAACAATGACATCAGGGCTGAACTGATAATCCTCACCTCCACTTTCCAGCGTTTTAAATGTAAGCATTGATTCAATTACCAAATCAAATTCTGTCCATTTCAGCCTTCGAAATACTGAATGACCCAACCTCGACAGTCTTCTGTGGAAATGAATTCCACAGCTTCACTACATTCTGGGTGACAAATTCTCTTCTGCCTGAAATTTGTGACCTCTAATTCAGAGATTCTACTCCCTGGTCTGAAACTCTCCCACAAGGGGAAACAACATTTCTGCATTTACACCATCAAGTTTCCTGAAAATAATAGATGTTTCAGAATGTCACCACTGAATCTTCTATGTTCCATTGAGTATAGGCCCAAATGACTCAATCTCTACTCTCAAGACAGTCCCTGCATCCTCAGGATCAGTCGACTAAACCTCGTGTGGATTGTCTCACATTCCAGTGTACCTTTTCTTTGTGATATGAATCCAAAGAACAATTCACAGTATTCCAGCTGTGGTAAGAATAGAGGTTTTTTTCAGTTTTAACAAAGATTATAATCATACAGACATCCAGCAAAGAAACAGACCTTCGGTCCAACTGCACTGACCAGTCATCCCAATCTGACTGAGTACCATTTGCCAAACATTTGGCCAATCTTCCTCTAAATGTTACCTGTTCATACACCCATCCAGCTGCCTTTTAAATGCAGTAATTGAACCCGCCTCCACCACTACCACTGGCAGCTTGAACCATACATACACGTGAAAAGGTTACCCCTCAGCTTCTTTTCAAATGTTTCTCCTCTCACCTTAATCTGCTGTCCTCTCGTTTTGGACACTCTCACTCGAGGAAAAAGGCCTTGGCTATTCACCATATCAATGCCCCACATGATTTTATAGGTCTTGTTCAGGCCACTCCTCAGCCTCCTTTCCTCTCACTGCAGGGAAAAGAAAAGCCCCAGCCTATTCAGCCTCACCTTATACCTTAAACACTCCAGTTCCAGCATCATTCTTGGAAATCTTTTCTACACCCTCTCAAGTTTCACAAAATCCTTCATAGGAATGGTCAGCGAGATTTGTCTGTAATAATTCTAAATGTGGCCTCACAAACGTTCTGTAGAGCTGAGACATGACATCTCGACTCCTCCACATAATGTTATGACCGATGAAGGAAAGCATGCCAAACACCATCTTCCCCACCCTGTCTCCCTGCAACTCCACTTTCAAGGAATGATGCATCTGCACCCTTTGGTTTCTTTGCTCAGCAACACTCCCCAAGGCCCAGCCATTAATTGTGTAAGTCCTGCCCTGGTTTGCCTTACAAAAACGCAACACCTACATTTATTTAATGAAGCATTGGTTCATGAAAGGCAAGTCATCTTGAACTGATTTATTGGAATTCTTTAAGGTTATAATGAGCGTGGTAGACAATGGGGAACTGGTGAACGTGGTGTATCTGGATTTCCAAAAGGCATTCAGCAAGGTGCTGCACAAAATGCTGCTGCATAAGATAAAGATGCACAGTGTTACGGGCAATGCATTAGCATGGACAGAAGAATGGTGAACTAACAGAATGCAAAAATTGGGGATAAATGGGTGTTTTTCTGGTTGACAATCAGTGGCTAGTGATGTGTCTCAGGGATCAGTGTTGAGACAGCAATTATTTACAATTGTTGGGACTGCAATTGTTTACAATTCAGATAGATTGCTTCAAGTTAGAGACCCAAGTGTAGAGTGTTGTAATTCACAGAAGCCACTTAAATGAGTGATAGGGCAAAGTGTGCAGAAGGATATAGACAGGCTAAGTGAGTGGGCAAGGGTCTGGCAGATGGAGTACAATGTTAGTAAATGTGAGGTCATCCATTTTGGTAGGAACAATAACAAAGTGGACTACTTTAAAATGGTGAAAAATTACAGAATGCTGCTGTGCAGGGGGACCTGGGTGTTCTTGTGCATGAAACACAAAAGTATGGTTTGCGAGTACAGCAGCTAATTAGGATGACAAATGGAATAATGTCCTTCATTGCCAGTGGATAGAGTTTAAAATTAGGAGCTTCAGCTGTATAGGGCGCTGGTGTGGCCACACCTGGAGTACTCTGAACACTCTTCATCGCCTTACATGAGATGGCACTGGGGGTGGGTTTTGCTGAGGAGGTTGACTGTGTTGATTCTGGATATGAGGGGGTGGGTTTACGAGGAGAGATTGAGCAGACTGGGATTATACTCATTGGAATTCAGAAGAATGGGGGACCGGGTTTGTAAAATTATTAATGGGATAGAAAAGACAGAAGCAGGGAGGCTCAAAGTTTGGGAGAAGATTTGTAGCTCGGGTGCTCGTTGTGGTTGTGTTTGCCGAGCTGGGAATTTGTGTTGCAAACGTTTCATCCCCTGTCTTGGTGACATCCTCAGTGCTTGGGAGCCTCCTGTGAAGCGCCTCTGTGACGTTTCCTCCGGTATTTATATTGATTGGTATCTGCCGCTTCCGGTGGTCAGTTCCAGCTGTTCGTTGCAGTGGTCGGTATATTGGGTCCAGGTCGATGTGTTTGTTGATAGAATCTGTGGATGAGTGCCATGCCTCTAGGAATTCCCTGGCTGTACTCTGTTTGGCTTGTCCTATAATAGTAGTGTTGTCCCAGTCGAACTCATGTTGCTTGTCATCTGCATGTGTGGCTACTAAGGATAGCTGGTCAAGCCAAAGTCTTCACCCAAAGGGTTGTGAACCTCTGGAATCCCCTGCCTAGTGAAGCAGCTGAGGTTAACCTGTTGAATGTTTTAAAGGTGAAGATAGATTTGTGAACAGCAAAGGAATGAAGGGTTATAGTGAGCGGGTGGGTAAGTGGAGTCTCAGTCCATTGAAAGATGATCCACGATATTATTGAAAGGCAGAGCTGACTCATGGAGTCAGATGGCCTACTCCTGATTGTATTTCTTATGTTCGGATGTTGTTATGTTCTAACAGGCCTCCAATTCAAAAAGTAATGCTCTCTGACTACTAAATAAAAACTGAAAGAACTGTGGATGCTGTGTATCAGAAACAAAAGCAGACACTGCTGGAAATGCTCAGAAGGTCTGGCAGCATCTCTGGGGTGAAAGGCTCACCAGTTTATGGTTCCCTGGCTTTTCCATGCAACTTTCTTCAATAATGCTGCCACATTAGTCACTCTCCAGTCTTCTGGCATCTCATCTATGATTATCAACGATACAAATATCTCAGCAAGGGGTCCAGGAATCTCTTCCCTAGCTTCCCACAAAGTTCTGGGAAATACCTAATCAGGTCTCCAGGATTTATTTCCATTTTTCTACTTTAGACCTCCAACATCTCCTTTTCTGTAAAATGAACTCATTTTAAGATCACATTATTTATTTCCCAAGTTTCTTCGCTTCCATGCTCTTGTCTATTGTAAATATTGATGCAATATACTTGCTTAGTGTCTCAGCCATCCCCCGTGGTTCCATCCATGGAAAGCCATGTTGATCTTTAAGGGCTGTATTCTCTCCTTAGTTATTCTTTTAACCTTCAAATAATTTTGGAATCTTTTCGGATTCTCCTTAATTCTATTTGCCAGAGCAATTTTATGTCCCCTTTTTTCCCTCATGATTTCCTGTTTAAGTATACTCCCACTGCCCTTATACCCTTCTCAGGATTCACTCAATCCCAGCTGTCTATATCGGATGAATGCCCCCTTCTTTTTCTGGACAGGAGTTACAATTTCCCTCATCATTGAGCTTTTCCCATGCCTTGCCCTTCACACAAACAGAAACATACCATCACTGAACTCTCATTGTCTCATTCTTAAAGACCTCCCACTTGTCAGCCGTCCCTTTACCTGTGAATAATCTCCCCCAACCAACTTCTCAAAGTCTAATACCATCAAAACTGGCCACACTCTAATTTGAAACTTTCATTTTTAAATCAATTCTATCCTTTCTCATCATTATTATTAAACCAATAGAATTATGATCACTTTCCCTGAAGCGTGCCCCTATGGACACCTCAGTCACTTGCCCTGCCTTGGTTCCCAACAGAAGGTCAAGTATTGCGAACTGTCTTGTAGGTGCATCCACATATTGAATAACAACGTTTTCTTGTTCACACTTAACCAATTTCTCCACATTCCAAGATCTTAACACGACACCAAACTCTGTTTCGAAAGTTAAAATTCACTACCATTATCCGTTTTTTCTTACAGATAGCATAATCGCTTGTAAATTTCCCACTAACTATTAGGAGGCCCATTTTACAATCCCAGCAAGGTCATCACCTCTTTCTTATTTTTATGTTTCATCCATATAACTTCACTGGGCATTCTCCAAGAAATATCCTCTCTACATCCAGCTGTAATGTTCTTTCTAACCAAAAACACCACTCCATCTCTTCTCTTGCTCCTCTGTCTATACATTCTATAGGATCTATATCCTGGAACATTAAGCTGCCAGTCCTGTTCATCCCTGAGCCACATTTCTGTAATGGTAATGATATCCTTGTCCCACATTCCCATCTATGCCCTATGTTCATCTGTCTCACATGTTAGGCCTCTTGCATCAAAGTAAATGCAGTTTAGCAGTCTTCCCTCGCTCTTGCCAAACTGTTATCTGCCTTGACCCCTAGAATTGCTCACCATATCTCACCTCAAACATTTCTCTTTTCTCACTATCTTGTTGGTTCCCACCATCCCCCTTACTAGTTTAAAACCTTCAGCATACTGTTAGCAAATTTCCCCACAAGAATATCTGTCCCCTTCCAATTCAGATCCCTCTTATACAGGTCATTTCTATCCCTGAAGAGATCCCAATGATTGAAAATGGGAATCCGAACCCCTGCACCAGCTCCTCAGCTACACATTAGCTGCTCTATCTGACTGTTCCTAATCTCAATATTCCATTAGTTTTTCAACAAACCTCAACATGACATTTGCCATCCTTATTACAGTTGAAATTAAAAGCGAACTTTTTGTGGTTCGGAGATGCAGACTCCCTTAGATTTTTGAATTCAATCTCTATCTTGCCTGTTAAAATGCATAACTTCACGGTTTATGTCTGTTCTCATTTATTTCATCCACATTACATTATTATGCAAAGCTCCTTGTTCACTCTCTTGTCCTATCTGTATCCCTCCGTAAACTTCTTTTTGTGTCATATTCACCACTTGTCTCTGCTCCAATTTTTGAGTCATTCGCAAACGTGCCTACAATATATTCACTTTCCTCATCTAAGTCATCGAAATACTTTGTAATTTTTTTTTGTCCCCAGAACAGACTTATGTGGTACTCCACAGGTTGACA
Source organism: Chiloscyllium punctatum (assembly GCF_047496795.1). NCBI lineage: Eukaryota > Metazoa > Chordata > Chondrichthyes > Orectolobiformes > Hemiscylliidae > Chiloscyllium > Chiloscyllium punctatum. The sequence goes on along the minus strand of NW_027309913.1, from coordinate 294,432 downwards.
TCCTGTAAAATAAAACACTTAATCAAACTTTTCTGATTGGGATTTCAAAAATCCTCTCTCCTTGTTAATACAGTCCCTCCAAAGCCAAGGCTCCTGTCTTATTCAGTAATCTTATGCATGGGTGCTATCAAAAACCTTCAGAAAATCAAAACATATTACAATCATGGTTTCCTCCATTTTCTCCAAGAATTCCGATACTTTTCTCAGGCAAGATTTCCATTTTGTAAAGCCATTCTCAGTTTTCTGCTATAACATCCTTTTTTAAAGACTCCGCCATTTTTTTCAATAAATGATGTTAAACTAACATCAGTCAATCTTTTGTGTGCCTTAACTTTTTATGAGTGAAATTGTTGGGTGAAGGATCTACTATCAGCCCTCACTTCCAACTGCTGGAGAACCACTGTCATTGCATCTACTGTGAAAATCTCAACAAAATGTATCTATGTTCATTTAATGAGAAAGCAATTCCACAAATTTCTAGCTCATCATCTTCTGCTGGCGGTCCCAGATTTTACGAAGCAACTCATTGAAAGTCGACAAGGCTAATTAGCAGCAAACCAAGATCAATATTTGAGCAAAAATATCTCAATTCCTGGTCACGTATTTTTGTTCATCTCTTTTTAGGACATTAGCTTCGACAATGTGGAATCTGTGTAAGAGAGAGAGAAAAACACTGCCTGAGCGTGTGTGTGTAAGAGAGTGAGTCAGAGAGAGAGAGAGAGAGAGACCATGCCTCTGTGTTTGTGCGTGAGAGAGAGATAGCAAAAGACTCTGTGTGTGTGTGTGTGTGTGTGTGTGTGTGTGTGTGTGTGTGTGTGTCTGTGTCTGTCGGGGGCAGGGGGAGTGAAGGGTGTGGTGATGTGAGAATACTGTTATCTTTAAAAGGTTATTTTGTCCTGTGTTTTTTGAAGAGAGATTGTAAGGGCAGAGGTGCTGAAGAGTCCAGAGTGTTTGTAGCTTTTTCTTTAAAAAAGTTTAACAATGGAAAAGGAGTGGCCAGTTCAGGTTCTTCTCGTTTTGGTCTCGCTGCAGCATTCCCAAGATGTTTTGAGTTACAGAAGGTTGCAAGCTTCAGTAAATGATTCCTAACTGAGCACTCAGGTATTTCTCTGGATGTTGTTCCCCCCTGCCTGTAAGAATACACGAGTTTGAATTTACCTTTTTGCCAAGGGGTGTGTTTATGAGATGTTACAACATTGGATCAGGAAATTAGTGAGTTACTGTATCAAGTAGTCAGTTATGTTTTCCAATCGTTTAATGCCACTTTCTTTTGTTTGTGTTTCAACTTCCCCAACCTTATTTGCATTGTGTAAACGATATGCCAGCCAAGACTCCCTTGTCAGGTTCATGCCACCTACCAAGCCACCCTTCACTCCTGGCACCTTCCCCTGCCACCGCAAGAATTGTAAAACCTGGGCCATCACCTCCCCCTCACCTCCGTCTGATACTCCAAAGGATCCTTCCGTATCCACCAGAGTTTTACCTGCACTTACACAAGTCAACTACAGCATCCGTTGCTCCCAATGTTCTCTCCACTACATTGGGAAGACAGGATACCAACGCGTGAAACACATCATAGAACATCGCTGGGACAGCCCACCAAACAATCCCACCACCCCATGGCTGAACTCTTTGAATTCCCTTCCCACTCCGCCATGGACATTCAGGTCCTGGACCTCCTCCACCGCCAAACCTTAACCACCCGATGCCTGGAGGAAGATAGTGTCATCTTCTGCCTTGGGACCATGCAGCCACATGGGATCAGTGTGGATTTCACCAGTTTCCTCATTTTCCTTCCCCACACGTTATCCCAGATACAAACGTCCAACTCAGCGCCACCCCATGACCTGTCCTACCTGTTCATCTTCCTTCCCATCTATCTGCTCCACCCTCCTCTCTGACATACCAACTCCAACCGCAGATTCATCTACCTATCACATTTTCAGCTACCTTCCCCCAACCACATCGCCTTCCCATTTACCTGTCAGTACCCTTGGGCCACAAGCCTCATTTCGGATGAAGGGCTTACAGAAGATTTGTCGATGCTCCTCAGATGCTGCCTGATGTGCTGTGATTTGCCCAAACCACATTTTCCACTCTGATCCTCAGCATCTGCAATTCTCACTTTCTCTCTTGAGTTAATCTATCCTGAATATTCTCACCAGACATCTTATCAAGCTGGTCTGTTATTTTATTTCTGTCTCCTTTCTAAACAGAGTTGGACATATACAGCCCTGAAGTGCTCTGGCAATACTCCCACATACAATAAAAACATTTTTGAAAATTGAAATATTTATGGTACATCTGGCAGTAACTTTATCCATTCCTTCCAGACTAATTAAATTTTATAATGATATGAAATATGATGTAAGGAAAGGGTTAACTGAACCTGTTTGTTCAGTGACTGTTTTTAATCTCAGTCTCCATGAATTCTAATTCTCCCGGTGGAAGTTTCCATCTTCCAATGATAAATGGGCTCCATTCAATGTGCTATGCCATAGTATGAGTGGGAGCATCACCGACAGCACCAACAGGGATCAGCAGCTCCAGAGACAGGGGGAGGAGAGATCATTATCTGAGAACATTAGACTTGAATGTGACAACAATGGCTAAGAATCTGAGAACGTTATACTGGAATATTCCAATAATGGATCAGAATCTGAGAACATTAGACTGGAATGTTACAACAATGGGCAGGGGCTTATCCTATCATGTTTGGCTTTTTTCAACATATTATGGTTGGTTGCCATTATATTCACGGTTCGATATTGCTCTTCGCATTATTCAATATTTTTATTATCCTCTCCTGTCTATCGTTGGTGTTCCTGGTAAGTGACATCGTCCAGATTTTCTTTCTATAAACGAGTTGTGACTACATTACAGTTCTTTCATATAGTCTTCACTCCATGCCACTATTACTGTTCATGTTGAGATTAGGAATCCAGATATTCACTCTGCAGATCACGACGAACTGCGTCAGTGAACTTGTTCAATTATTGTCTCCCTCCTTGCTTCTGGCAGTGTTTCTCATGCGTCTGTATGTTGACCCACTCAGTTTCAGATGTGAACCTTTGTCTCCCTGTCCTTGTTACTTAAATATTGGCAGCGTGGAGATCATTGTCCTCTATTATGTTTACAAACTTCTTTTCCTTCCTGGAACTCCATCTCATCCCTGGCCATTTTATTTTTCATTCATTTGTGGGACTTGGACATTGTTGGCTGGCCAGCTTTGTAAACTCACCCCTACGTGCCCTTGAGAAGGTGGTGGTGCGCTGCCTTCTTGAATCACCGCAGTACACTTGCTGTCGGTTGACGCATAATGCCGATTTGGAGGGAATTCCAGGATTATGACCCAACGACTCTCCAGGAATATCGCTATTTTTCCAAGTAAGGGTGGTGAGTGGCTTGGAGGCGAACTTGCAGGTGGTGGTTAAAACAGACGAATCACAACATTGGTGATCTCTTTGGCCATGAGCCGAATCCTGACACCATGCCCTGACCATTCCTACCTTTAACTACTCCCCCCTCCAGAATTTACTTCATCGGCTTAGCTCATCTGCTGTTAGAACCTTGAGCTGTGAAATACAGGCATACCGATGACAACAATCTGCTGCAGACACACTCGGGTTATAACCTGCAGGAACAAATCTGATTCGAACTCATGACAAACTCCCGTTCATCTGACATTTCTGTGGATGCTGATCTATGTCGCTATTGTGCCCAGCAATGCCTTGATCTTAATATTCTCAAGCACTTTAACTCATCTGTCCATGAAATTACCTCAGTCTCTCTGTGTCTATTATCCAAATCCCTGCTCGTTGATCATATTTGCCCTGGTTTCCTTTAAGCCCATTTTCTCTCACGCATTGACTTTCACATTCAACCACCCAAATGCACGCTCCCAAAACACACCCACAAACACACACACACACACACACACACACAAACACACACAAACACACACACACACACAAACACACACACACATACACACACACTTACACTGGTCCAATGGAGATAGAAACCTTCCCCTGCTGTGCGTATTTGATGCGTGTATTGTTCCCATGTAATAGTAAAGATTAGCAATACTCCTCTTGCTGGGCAGATAATCCAGGTTACTGAGCAATGCACTAGCACAGTCTGCACTGCTCTCCATGATGGTCTGATCTGAAAATACCTTTATTGAATTTTCCCATTCCTGTAATGTTGCTCTCTAAGGCGTCAATTCTCCAGTTAGTCCCACTACCCAGTTTTTTTCTCCATATTTCTCTCAGTTAATTAATTGTCTGTTTCTCTCTTTAATGTGAAACTCTGTCTCACTGTATCTTTCGCTCGTCTTGGTTTTTGGCTCCCTCGTGTATCGAGTGCTGGCATTGTGAAGCTCAGAAGCAGCAAAATGCTACGTCTTGGATTGTTGTTCACTTCCCAGAGTGTTCAATGTGGTGGTCAATGTTGGATATGGGTGTCTGCAGATTTGACTCACGTGTTTGAAACTTGTTCTGTGCCTGTCCTCTTAACCTCTGACGTCTGTGTTTGTCCCTCTGGGCTGATCATGTAGTCAGTAACACGAGGACGTCCCTTGAGTATTATTGTAAAAGAGCAGGTATCTAACATCTCTGGCAATGCTGTCACTTTTAAAAAAAAAGTTATTGTCTCCTTTTCATTAAAAAGAGTTCTTAAAGGCCGAACTGCCGACTGCAAACGGCTGAAGTAAATAATTTAGGAGGCTTTTAGGTTTTTCCTAAATAATAATAACAATGACCAGCTTTCTCAAATCACGCTTTCAGTTTTTCTGAGCTGTAGCAGTCACCAGGTGCTTGGCGTCGGCGATGGGTTGGACCATTCAGTAAATGACCTCTTCCTGCTATTCTCCCAGAAAGCTCTCTTGATCCTGGCTTGGAAAACTACATGCAAGACTGATTAGCCTTGGTTCTGTCTTTTTGCCAAGGAATCAGTTTGTGGAATGTTCATACACTGGAACAGGTATTTAGTGGATGGTACTGCATTTATTATTCTGTTCAGGTTTCCAGTAGTTGTTATTCTGAATTCTGCTTCTTTTGTATGTGGTTTTCCTGAGGAAATAAATTGTGTTTTGCTTAAAGTTGGGTGGTGTGACCAGTCGAATTACATCAGGAAAACCCACGTTACATCTCCCTTTCCTATAAGACAAGGTTGGCGGCCAGGCTACCAACTTAAAAAATTGCAAGGCAGTCTAGTCTGGTCCATAGCAAACTGGGGACTCTTGTCCTGTTCGAAGTATAATATTTCAAACGGGGTTCAGGATTAGAATCCCTTCTGTGTGGAAACAGGCCACTTGGCCCTACAAGTCCACGCCAAACCTCCGAAGAGGAAAACACCCAGACCCATTCCCATACCCTATTACTCCGTGTTCAACCCTGACTAGAATAAGTAATCTACACATTCCTGTATAGTGCAGGCAATTTATCATAGCCAATTCAGCTATTCTGCACATCTTTGGGCTGTGGGAGGAAAACGGAAGACCTGGAGGAAACCCACAAGGGCATGTGGAGAATGTGCACAAGGAGATTGTTGGAATCAAAGGCGGCGTCCGGTAGTTAATAGCGTCTTTGTACAGTCACGGCTATTTCTGTCTCAAGGAGATCTCTGGGTGTGGAAGAAGTGAAGTTGGAGACTTTACAAAAGTTGAGCAAGGCAAAGCTGTTATAATTGTCAGACAAGCTGGAGTTGGGTTTTTGAGAAAAAGAGACATAATTACAGCTATATTTGACATGTAATTTTGGTGGAAACACCATCCGAATCTTTGGGAATGGCTAGAATTCAATTGCAGATGACGCAGCTTGAACATGAAAATGAATCGAAATAGTTTGAAATAAGATTAAATGTAGATTTAAAAAGATAAGGAGAGGAAGAAGAAAGACAGAAAAAGAAAGAAGAAAAACAGTATGAGAGTTTCAACTTCAAGAGTTAGCAGTTAAAGAGGACAGCCGACTTCGAAGTTGGAGATGAAGATAGACGGTAAGCTGAATGAGGAGGATAGTGAGGATGACCAACCCTATGGGGGCCTAAGGTCTGATGGGTATCTGTTTAAAGACATCCAAGCATTATCGACATTTGATGGGAAGAATGTAGAAACCTATTTAATTTTATTTGAGAAAGTGGCTAAACGAATGCACTGACCAGTGACTGCGTGGATTTAGTTGATCCAAACAAAGCTGGTAGATATATGGAGTCAGGTATTTGCATCCCTATCGGAGGAGGTATCTGGGGAGAATGAGGAGGTGAAGAAAGCCATCTGAAGACCATACGTGCTTGCACCAGATGCCCACAGACAGCGTTTTAGGCATCAAAAAACCGTCCCTGGTTAAACGTACATTGAGTTTGAAAGAATCAAACAAAGTAATTTTGAATGTTGGATAAGGGTATTAAAAGCAGAGCAAAAGTATGGCACTCTTCGAGAGATTCTTACTTAGGACGAGTTCAAAAAATGCACTTCCTGCAGTCTTGATCACCCGTCTGGAAGAGCAGAGAGTTAAAGTGGCAAACTTAGAAGCTGAAATGGCTAATGATTATCAGTTGGCCCATAAATCAAAGTTGGGCTTCTGTGAGGGATTGAGAAGATTGTGCAAGATCTTCTTAAAATATATACCGGTGAAAGTAAGGTTTACTGGCATACGCCATGAGTAGCAGTTAAAGAGGTTACAGTATTAAGAGGGACAGAAGAGTGTAAATCTTTTATGCCGAGCCATGAGGAGATATGTCATTCAGAAGGACTATTAGAAAGATGCGAAGTGCTCCATTATGTAGCGTGTGATTGAAGAGCGCACTGAAACCATCAACTGAAATATTTCACAATTTGGAAGGAGGCCTTGAGCTTAGTGTTGATGTTACAACATTTCAGCATTTCAGTTGCCGAAAACGTGCCTAAGACAAATCTATATACTGATCATAATGCCTTAACGTTTTTGGAGAAATTTAGAGATAATACGTCCGATCGGTTCAGATAGCACTTCTTATTGTTGCCATTCAATTTTTAAGTTATACAGGTGACAGGACGAGAAACCGTACTTGGATGAAGAAAGAGAGAGATATTCTGTGGCAGGAGTAAACTGACAGAAATATAATGGTTTTGTGAATGCTTTCATGCTTCATGTCAATGTAATATATATGCATTGTAGTCTACGAATAGAGTAAGAATAAGGAATTTAAAATGAAGCTACTGTTGTATATTGATGGTTTATTTTTTCAAAGGGGGAAATTTGTCGATACTGTCACGTCAAAAAGGTTGTTTTCTCTTGCTTTTTGTAAAGGGAAGTTTTCAAAGCTGAGATGCGATCTCCCTCCTGAAAATGGTTTCAGTAAATAACTGAGGAGGCATTTACGTTTTATTAAAACGATGGTAACAGTGGAAGCGCAGTGACTAGCTCTCGCAGAACGACCAGGTTTTTTTCATTTTGGTTTTAGCTGCAGCATTCAGAAGCAGCTCGGGGTCCCAGGTGGATTGGAAGCTTCAAGAAATTACCCCCAACTGCTATTGTCTCTCGAAGTTGCTTCCTCCTCGATTGGAGAACTGCATTCAAGATTCTGTGTTTGAATTTAACTTTTTGCCAAGGGGTGCATTTATGGAATTTTCCTGTATTAGCACAGTTAATTAGTAAAAGGCACTGTGTCTACTGTTTACATAAGTATTCCAATAGAGAAGGTGTCCCAAATTGTTCATCACTTTGATTGTGTTTTAACTACAGCGTTTGAATGGATTACATTTTGCTTAACTTTCTGTGGTTTGAATAGTCGCAACATCTTGAACACATACTTCACATCTAGTTTAAAATAAGCAAAAGTTGGGTTCTAGGCTGAAGTCTTAAAATATTTTGAGGGGTCTAGTCTGGTCCATGGCACTTGAGGGCCTTCTGACTGACGCCTGTCATTGTGAGTGGAGAGGCTGTGTTTGGTTTGCTGGAGGTTGGGCTGTTAGCTGCTTCAGATATTCAGAGAGACCTGAGGATTTGGTGACCAACTCTGGATGGAGCCTGGTGACTGTAGTTACAACATCTGGGTCAGTAACATGAACAACAAACGCCATCTCAGTTCCAATTTCCAGCCCACTCTCCATATCCGTTCATTTACTCAATGTCCCAGCACCTCTGCACTCTGGGGCATTGAATTAAGAGCCCTTTCATTAACAGTGAGCAACCCTTTGAGAGAAGTAAATTTTCCACATCCCCGTTTTTAGTCTCGTTGTGGATTGCCCACCTGAGGAAATATCCACCCCATATCTACATTGTCAATCACCTTTAAGTTTCTTGCTAACCTCAGTACCATATCCTGTCATTCTTCTGACCTCGAGAGAGTGTCGGCCTGAACTGCTCAATCTCTCTTCAGAGGACAATCTCCGCATCTCTGTGATCAGTCCAATGAACCTTTTCTGAACTGCCTCTGATGCAACGACATCCGTCCTGTAGTCAGGGCACCAAAACTTGCGGAGTACTGCATTGTGATTTCACAAAAGCCTTGCATTTTTGCAGCAACACCTCCCTTCCTTTATAATCTGTTCTTTTAGAAATAAATGCCAAAACTGCACTTGCCATTCTCATGTCCTGCTGTGCCTACATTGGAGCTTTCTGTGACATGTATGAGGACACCCTGATTCCTCTGCACTGAGGTACTCTGACGTTGCCCTCTATTTGGTGAAGAAGTTGCCATTCTGTTGCTCTTATAAAAATGGATACACTCATACTTCGTGTAGTTTAGTTTCATCTGCCAATTGCTTGCCCAAATTATCCATATCCATTTCAAAATTTCTTACATATTGGTTGCAATTTCACACCTATGTTATTGTCATCTAAACATTTGGTTCTACCATGTCTATCGCCGCAAATATGTAATAGTACAGATTTCCAATAGTTGGGGCCTGGTGACTGAGCCCTATGGCACCCTAAAAGTTGAATTTTGCCTTACTGAATATGACCCATTTATTCCATCTAACTGCATTTTTTGTTTCACCAATCCGGTCTCCAACTGAACAGTCACTTCTTATGACATGTGATCTTATTCTGCAGATTAATCTTTTGTGCACACTTTATTCAAGGCCTTCTGGAAGTCCAAATACTACATCTCCAGCATCCTCATTATCCAGCTGGCTTGTCACATCTTTAACAAACACCAACAAATAATTGAAACACGAATTATCCGTCGTAAAATCATGTTGACTCCGATGGAGTTTGGTTTGAATTTACAAATATCCTGCCATTAATTCCTGAATAATAGATTCTAAGAATCTTTCTCAAATTCCAACAGTTTTCTCAGTAATTTTTATTCCATTGTGGAGGTGATAATTTTGAATTCTGACCTCTCTATTATATCTACGTTCCCTCCAATCCTGTATGATTCGCACGTGGTTGAAATGACCTGGTCTGATTGCTCTTTAAGAGGTATGGGCGGCTGATTTGACTAACTCTCTTCCTTGTGTACAAAGTCAGTGGACGGGTGTCTTTGCGTGCCCCAAAACCATTGTCTTGATGGCCTGAATGTTTTGCTACTCTTGATGCGTAAAAGGCTGGAGGGCTTATGTAATATTCCTGTTGCTCTGTAATAGTTTTCAGAGCTGATGTTATCTTCTCATATTCCTCCATAACAGGCTGGAGTTGGTGAATGGTCTTCTCCCGCATTCCTGAAATGGGAAAAAGAGGGAATATTTAGTCTCCTGTTCCCATAAACCCGACACGTGAGGTGAACGTCTTCCTGCTTTCCAATAAGAAGTCTCATAAGTTTCCATCCTTCTCCAATTCCAGTGCAACAGGCTCTATGGGGCTGAATGGCCTCGTGTTATCCCACTGACACAATCTCCAGTCACTGTAGGACTTCTTCCAGTTCCTGTGTTACTAACTTGACGAGGTTGAATGGACAGATCCTGTTGCTGTGTATCAGGCTACTGGTGCTGCATGCCCTCCTCTTGACCCAGTGTTATTGACTTGAGGGGCTGGTTGACCTCCTCCTCGAATTGTACATCAGGCTCCTGAGGCTGAATTAGTCTCGTCCAATTCTGGTGTAACAGGGTGTAAGGCCTGAATATCCTGCTCTTCCTTTGTAACAGGCTCGAGAAATGCAATCGATTCCTCCATTTGCTGTGTAATTGGCATCTGTTGCTGATTCCTTCGAGTCTTCGATGTAAAAATAAGATACTCTTTCATACGAAAAAACTCCAGTGGGTATTGGGTCAATCTGATCATCCTAACACGTTCACTGCAGGTATGTGTTGGTTGAACCATCTCTGAGCTGCTTCCAATACAACAATATCCTTTCTTCATCGAACAGACTAAACGTGTACACGCTACTCCAGTTGTGTTCTCACTCAGATATTGTACAGTGGTAGCAGCACTTTGCCAGACTGCTGTAAGGGTCCCATCCAGGTTAGAGGAGTGTCAGCTATCTGGAGAAATGCACTGTATTGTTAAAATTTCATTGTCCTTCTCTACTCCACAAGCATAACCGGAGATCTAGTGAAAATGCTACAATGGCACTTGAGAAGAAAAGGTAAAGTGTGACAAGATGGTCTCACTGTGAACATAGGCCTCATCAAATGTCTCACCTGGATCTGCCATTAATCTGCCCGGAGCCCACGTAGATCAGATTCCACAGAATCTGCTGAGGTGGAGCTCAAAAACAGAAAGAAGAAGCACCCATTGATGGGAGTTATATATCAATGTGCAAACTGCAATAGAGATGTTGGGTATGTTATAAACAGGAAATTCGATAGACGAGTTTGTGGGCACTGCAGATTAAAGTTGCATCTAAACGGTGTTAAATCAAGCAAATGAAAATGCTGGGAACATGGATTGCATGAGCGTTTATGAGCTGGTCTGCTTTAACTATGTAGTGAACACTGAGTTAGACTTCAGGCTGTTCGGAATTGTTCCCTGAGGACGACGTAAAACAAAACTAAGGTGATGGAGACAAGTGGAATGAATGGACAAAAACATAGCAGATGAAGAGAAATGTGTCTCATTTTTTTAGAAAAAGAGAACAGCAGCCTGTCATTTGAAAAGGGTTTGGTTGAAAAGTGTTGATATATAAAGGGACTTCTAATTCATTATTTGTTTCCTTCTGCGCAGACATCCGAGGTCCATGCAAGGCATTGATTACTGAAACCAGAAGTCAACACTGGAAATAGCATGGACATGCTGACCAGTGTACATAGACCCAACACCAACTGGGGAGCTGCAACATTGTAAAATGATCTGCATCTCCCTGTACACGAGTCACTGAGGCAATATTTCAGGAACAGAAAGCGGTTAAGAACATAAATGGTGTGTTGACCTACATTTCAAAGGGATTTGAGCCCAGGAGTGAGGGTGACCTACTGCAGCTGTACAGGCCCTTGGTAAGCTCCCACCTCGAACTTTGTGCAATATTGTGTACACATTTGGTCTCCTTACCTAATAAAGGACAAACCTGACATTGAGGGTGAGCACCGGAGGATGACCAGACTGATCTCTGGGATGACAGGCTTGTTGCGGGAGCAGAGTTTGAGGCGACCGGGTTTGTATTCCATGGCGTTAAGGAAAATGAGTGGAGATGTCAGTGAAATGTATAAAACTCTGACAGGGTGAGACAGATTGGAAGCAGGGATGATAATTCCCCTGGCTGGGACGTCTAAAACAATGGGCCACATTATTAGGTACAGACAGGCCTCTCTGCATTGAGATGAGAATAAATGCCTGCACTCAGAGACTGGGGAACCTGGGGAATTCTCTCACACATCAGGCTGACGACGGGAAGGCACTGAATATAAATATGGTTATCTCGACATGAAAGGGATACAGATAGTGCAGGAGTGTGGTGTGAGGATCGGTGATCAGACACCATTATATTGAACGGGGGAACAAAAAGATGCATCAAAGGGACTGCTGAATGTAATACTTAATATCTTTTCCAATAGTTAATCACGTTAAGGATGCGTATAATTTGTGGGAGAAGGCCATGAGGGATATGTTCAGCTATGAACAAGAATGGGGAAGGCTCAATGCACTGAATGGCCCACTCCTTTCCCAATGTTTCTGAGCAGTCTGTGGGAAAGCTCTGTCATAGTTGTCACAAGCTCTCAAATGTTAGGGAGGAGGTCTCTGCAAGATGCATAGAACTGTGTTTCTCATTCCCGTTTCCAATACCGAGGCTGGGGCTGGGTGTTCTGTCTGGTTTTATCCTTTGGGACCTCAGAACAGTTTGAGACAATTAATTGTCTTGCTTGGCCGATTCAGAGACCATTGAAGAGTGCATCACATGTCTGCGTGTCTGGAGTTACTTTTCTGCCAGACTAGGACAGCACAGAACATTGAATTCCGGAAAGTACATTGTGGAAAGACAACTACTGCCACCAGATTTTACACCTCGATATTTTATTAATTGTTTTTAACTTCCACCAGTTGCCAGAGCATTATTCTGGTTTGATCAGTAATCTAGTGACATTTCCACAACAGCACCAACTCCACATGAGGACCTTTCAGAAACTACACTGAGCAGGTTATTTCTGTGCTGGTGGACAGAAATCTTCTATCACCATTTATGACTGGATGCGGCAGGACTGTTGGTTGTTGATTCATTTCGACCTCTCTACCAGATGTCATTCCTGCTGTTTGGAATATAAGCAGTTAAGTGAAGTAGCTTAAATGGGTTGTCATCAGGTTTAAGTACACATGGTTCTGATCGTGGAATGCTCACCCACACTCGACACTGAATTAAACATCAGTTCGATGATAGTGGTGGACTGAAGGATGATTCCGAGCAAAAGATTAAATGTTGCGTTTGAAAACAATCCTGCTCCTGCTGCTGCTGTGGTCTAGAAAACCACATGAATATCCCGTTTTAAGCGGCATTATCTGCAATACAGTTCTACTGTCTGTCCCCCCAAATTCACCTATGACCACTACTCTAGTTTCTGATGTGGTAACACTTCAATTTTGATATTTGCATTCTTCTGAAGGTCTATCCATGGTGTCAAACCCCTAATTTTCACATCCCTCAAAACCCTTCCACATGTTCATCTGAATCGTTTCCTCTCCAGTAGAGCCATCTTCTATGTTTAATGTGAATGTGTTTCGCTCTATGTCTCTCCCTGACCATGACTGAAATTTGCGTAGTGTCGGTGATTCCAGCCGTATGTAGTTTCAGAACCAATGAATTTGTGCAGCTGGCGTTATTGTTCATTTCCCAGTCTATGGCGCTCTATGTTGACAGGGCGTTCGAGGACATTCGACAGAAATTGCTGGAGAAACAAAGCAGGTCTAGCAACATCTGTGGAGGGAAAGCAGATTGAAACTTTCAGGTCCTGTGACCCTTCTTCAAAACTCTCAACTTCTCCAAGAATTTGTATTTGTGTTTCAGATTTCGAGAATCTACATTTCTTTTTATATTGAAAATAGTTTCTTGTTCCTGTTTATTTCTGGAGAAACTCAGCAGGTCTAGCAGTATCTTCAGAGACAGAGAAACAGAGTTCAAGTTTCAAGTCCAGCGTGATTCATCTTCAGAAATGAAACGGATTAGAAAATGAGCTTTTAATACATTTTCAGAGGTGAAGGGGGGATAATCGGAATTGGAGAATGTGGAGGCCGAGTGCAAAAGACAAACGGGCTTTTAGCTGTGATGAAAGAGAAACCGATGTAAAATAGGTGTAAATTAATTTGTGAATGGGGGAAATGGGTTCACTTAGTTGAGTACAAGGTAAACAAGACACAGACAAAACAAGGTCATAGAGGCACTGGGAGGGAGATTGTGCGAAAAATGGAGAACATCCATAATGAGGTAAGGCTGTGAAGTTATGGAATTGAATATTAACCCCTACAGGCCGTAACGTACTAAAGCGTAAAGCAAGGTGTTACTCGAGTTTGGGTTATGCTTGATTGGAACATTGCAGCAGCCCAGCACCGAAATTTTAGCATGAGAGCAATGTAGGTTATTGTAATGCGTAGCAATGAGAAGGTCAGGTTTATTCCTACAGAGAGAGTGGGAGTGTTCTTCAAAGCAGTCTCTGTTTGGTTTTGGAGAAGGTGAGGGCTGTGAATGCTGGAGATCAGAGTGAAAATGTTTTGTGCTGGAAATGCACAGCAGGTCAGGCATCTGAGGAGTAGGAGAATCGAACTTTCGGGCATAGTCCCTTTGTCATGAAAGTGGACCCAAGGGGGCTGAGAGATAAAGGAGAGCAGGGTGCGTCTCGGGGGAAGGGATCTAGGAAGGTGATAGGTAGATGCAGAAGGAGGGGTGACGGTGATATTTCAGAGCAGATGGTGGTGTCCATAGATGGGAAGGAAAATGGATAGGCAGGACGGCCCAAGAGGCCAGTGCTGAGTTGGAGGATTGGATCTGGGATAAGTTTGGAAGAAGGGAGATGAGGAAACTGGTGAAACTGACATAGATGCCATGTGGTTGGACGGTCCAAAGGAGAAAGATGAATGTTCCTCCTTCAGACGTCTGTTGGCTTGAATTTTCAGGTGGAGGAGACCCAGGACTTGCATGTCCTTGGCCCAATTGGGGGGCGAGTTGAAGTTTTCAGCCACGGGACAGTGGGGTTGTTGGGTCCGTGTGCCCAGGGGATATTCCCTGAATGATTCCACAAGTGGCTGTCCATTCTCCCCAATGTAGAGGAGTCTCACCCCCATAACTAAACTGTCATCTCCCAGAGTATTACTACCTCAACACTTCAGTGGATATCCAATCCATAGCCTGCACTCTTATTGTCCCAGAACACTGCACCACGTTTCTACCTTCTACCTTAAATTCAGAAACCTGACTATTCCGTTCGACCCGTAGTCTCTGCCTGCTCCTGCCCCTCCGATCGTATCTCCTCCAACCTTGACACCATCCTGTCCCCATTTGTCTAGGAGCTCCCCACAGGCATTCGGGATACTAACCTTGCCCTCCACCTCCTCCATGACTTTCGTTTCACTGCCCCCAACGCCTCACCTTTACCATGCACATCCAATCCCTGTACATGGTCAACCGCCATGATGAAGACCTCCAAGCCCTCCGTTTCGTCCTCTCGGGCTGATCCAACCGGTATGCCTCCAGCAGCAAACATATTGAACTGGCTGAACTGGTTTTCACCCTCAACGACATATTCTTCAAAATTTTCCCACTTCCTCCAAACTAAGGGCTAGCCATCGGCACCCGCATGAGCCCCGGCTTTACCTACCTCTTCGTTGGGTACTTGGAACAGTTTATCTTCTCCAGCTACACTGGCACCACTCCTCACTTATTCCTCCGGTATATTGATTAATATATCGGCGCCGCCTTATGCTCCCACAAGGAGTTGAACAGTTCATCAACTTCATGAACACCTTCCACCCCAACCTCAAGTTCACCTGGACCATCTTGGTACCTCCCTTCCATTCCTGGATGACTCCAATTCCATTTCCGGTGACAGACTCAATTTGGACATTTACTGCAAACGCACAGACTACTGAACATGAAAAAAACAATAAAAAAGAAAAAATTGAGTTTAATGTGTACAAGTGTGAGGTGATGCACTTTGGACGGAGTAATCGGAATGCAAAGTACTGGGCTAATGGTAAGATTATTTTCAGTGCAGATGAGTAGAGAGATCTCGGTGTCCATGTACACAGATCCCTGAAAGTTGCCAACCAGAATGACAGGGTTGTTAAGAAGGCATACAGTTTTTTGGCTTTTATTAATAAAGGGATTGAGTTCTGGAACCAGTAGGTTATGCTGCAGCTGTATAAAGCTCTGGTACAGCCACGCTTGGAGTATTGTGATCTGTTCCGGTCACCGCTTTATAAGAAGGATGTGGAAGCTTTGCAAAGGGTGCAGAGGAGATTTACTGATTGCCTGGTACGGACAGAATGCCTTACAACGGAAGGCTGAGGGCCTTGAGGCTGTTCTCGGTAGAGAGAGGAAGGTTGAGAGGTAACTTAACAGAGACATACAAGATAATCAGAGGGTTAGATAGGGTGGACAAGGAGAGCCTTTTTCCAAGTATGGGAACGCCAAACACGAGGGGACACAACTTTAAATGAGGGGAAATAGGAATAAGAATGATGTCAGAGGTAGTTTCTTTACTCAGAGTGTAGAGAGGGTATGGAATGCTATGCCTGCAACGGAAGTAGATTCGCCAAGTTTAAGTGCAAATATGTCGTTATTGGACAAGCATATGGATGTACATGGAGGAGTGTAGCAAGGATGGGCTTCAGATTATAATGACAGGGCGGCGCAACAACGAGTGCCGAAGGGTCTGTACTGCGTTCTAATGTTCTATGTTCCATGTAGAATGTTCTATGCAGCTACCTGGACTACAGACCCTCCCACACACCCCCTGTGTAAATACGCTATCCCTTATTCCCAATTGCTCTGTCTTCACCGTATCTATTCCCAAGAGGAGCAATTCGACTCCAGAACAACCCAGATAGTCTTCTAATTCTAAGGCTGCAATTTACCCTCCCAGGAAGTCAACAATCCCCTCCAGCCCATCTCGTTCATTTCCTACACCTCTGCCCTTTGAACCTCACCCCTCCAATCGCAACAAGGACCGAACCTCCTGGTCCTCACCTTCCATCCTGCCAACCTCCGGCTACAATGCTTTGTCCAACATTTCTACCACCTACAAACTGATCCCGCCTCTAGGAATAAATTCCCCTCCCACCCCATCTGCATTTCTGAGAGACCATTCACTTCACGACTCCATATTTAGTTCCATGCCCTCCACAAACGCACCCTGCTCTCCCAACACCTTCCCCTGCCACTGCAAGAGGTGTAAAACCTCGACACCCACCTCCAGCCAATGTCTCAAAGGATACTTCCACGTGCAGCAGAGCTTTTCCTGCACGTCCAAGCACCTCAGATTTTGTGACTGTTGCTCACAAAGTGGTGTACTCAACATTGGGGAGAAAGGATGATTACATACAGAATGTTTCAGGGAACATCTCTGGGACGCACGCTCTGAAAATCCCCACCGCCCCATGTCCATCTACTTCAAATCCTCCTCCTCCTGCAGCAGGGACATCCACGCCCTGGGCCTCCTCTTTCACCACACGCTAGTCACTCAACACAAGGGGTAAGAACGTCTCATCTTCTGCCTTGTGACTCTACAACTCGGCACCTCCTTCTTGAATTGTCGGACCTGTCCATCTTCCTTCCCACCTATGCACTCCACACTCTGCTGCGACCAATCAGCAAGCACCTTCCAGCTGCATTCATCTATGGCCTTCCAACTTTCTTTGCCTCTCTCATTTATCTCTCTGCCCCCTAGCTGCCCCCATCCACAACCTTGATGAACAACAAATATCCTCTTGCTCATTGATGCTGCCTCATTTGTTGTGCTTTTCCTGCACCACACTTCCTCGCTCATTTTTATCTCCACAAAAGTGAAGGAGCCTACATTATGAGCAACAGTGACAGGAGACTGGACTGAACGAATGCAAGTGAAATGCTGCTTCAGGTGGAAGATAGAATCGCAAAATCCTTCAGAACTGAGACAGACTTTTGGCCCGAACTGATCCATGCCAGCCAAAACATACGTCCTTGCTAATTCCATTTTCCTGCACGTTGCCCATATCCTTCTAATACTTTCCGAGCCATGTATTTATCCAAATGCAATTTAAATATTGTTATTATACTCGTCTCAATCTCTTCTGCTGGCAGCTCAAACCATATCTGTACCATCCTCTTTATAAAAAAATTGCCCTTCAGGTTCCCTTTTATTCATTGCCGTCTAATCTTGAACTGGTGCCCTCTAGTCCTCAATTCCCCAATCCTTGGACAAACACTGAGTGCATTCACACTATCCATGTCTCTCATGGTCACATTCACCAAAATAACTCACCCCCCCCCCACCCCTCAGTCTCCTACGCTCTAAATATTTCCTAGCTTGTCCAACTTGCCCCTATATCTCAAATCATTGAATCCTGGCAACATTCTTGTTAATTCCTTCTGCACTATATCCAGTTGAATAACATCCTTCCTAAAGCAAGGGAAACAAATCTGAACACAAAACTCCAAGTGCAGCATCGCCAAGATCCTCTACGACTGCAACAAAAACATCCGAACTCTCAAGGCCCTGATACTCAAGGCACTGATTGATGATAAAGGCCAGTGTGCCAAAAGCCTTCACACCGCTGTATTTACTTGTGACTCCACTTTCAGAGAACCATGCATCTGAACTCCAAGGTACTTATGTTCAACTACTCTTTTAAGGTCCTACCTTAACTTGATTTCCAAAATGCAAGACCTCACATTTACCTGTATTCTACTCCATTTGCCATTTCTCGACCCACTTCCCCAGCTGGTCATAGTCCTTCTGCAACTTCTGATAACCTTTCTCAGTGTCCACAATACCGCCTAATTTATTGTCATCTGTAAACGTGGTTAATACGCCTTGTATATGCTCATGCAAATTATTGATATGGATAACAAATAGTAATGGGCCCACCAACAACCCGACAACGGCATTTCACTGCTCATAGGCCTCCAGTCCGAGAAAATTGTTCCAATATTACCCTCCACTCACTACCTTCAATCCAATTGGTTATGCAATTTGCCAGTGCGGCATGGATTCTGTGTGATCTCACCTTTGAGAGCAGCCTATTGTGTGGAACCGTATCAAAGACCTTACTGAAATCGAACCAGACGGCATCTACTGCCCTGCGCTCATCATCCTTCTTCGTATATATGATATGTGTTGTGTTGCTGAGAATTTCAGAATGAATCCACAATAATTTCAAATATCCAGCTTTGTTTTTTCTTCGATGTAAACGACAAGTTAATCGTGGAGACCTCCGGAGGAACAGCTTTAATTGTGCTTTTCCGACATCTGTTTAGTTTATTTAGCCACCAGCTGTTCTCCTTGTCCTAACGAGAGAGTCGAGGAAAAAAACTGGTTCAAACTGATTTTCTTAGTTTGAACCACACTTGCAAGTGTGCTTTTTGCAATAGCATTTGTAAATTTAACCCTTCTTACGCTGCAACGTAATCACAAAACTTTCAATATATTCCACAACTTTCTGACTTATTTGCCCAAGATTTCTACTCATAAACAAAAGGGTCCACTAAGCTGAGTTACCAACGGTTTCAGCTTGCCTGGTCACATATAATTTCCTCTCTTCTGCATCCCTCTCTCATTAAAAAGGACAACTATATTTGCCAGTTCTCTGGGACTCTCCATGACTCCAATGATTGCTGAAAGATCAAAAGCAATGCCCCCATAATCTCCTGTACTATCACGTGAGAACAATAGGGTGCAGTCCATCAGATGTGGCAGATTTATTCACCTTCAGACCTTTCAGCTTCCCCCGCACCTTCTCGTTCGTGGTGGTCACTACACTCACTTCTCCCCATTGACTCTCACACACTCCAAACTCTCACCATTGCAATGCGTCGCTCTGCATTCCCTCCGCTGGAAACCAAACATCAACATCAAACCAGTGGACTACCGGGAAGTTTGCAGTGGTAATCTGGCGCACCAAACTTTACATCACTGAACACAAGCACCAACTTGCGGACACCTCCTCCTACAGGCACTCAACGACCTCACTTCCCATCACCAAACTATCGTCTCCCAGACCATTTACTACCTTGTCACCTCAAGGATCGCCCATTCACAACCTCCAACCTCATAGTCTTTGAAACTCGCACTGGCTGGTTCTACCTCCGAACTACAATTCAAAAACTGACCCTTGATCCCTGCCTGATCATGCCTCTTGAACTTAGTCTAGTCCTTCACGCCATCTTGTCCCCCGTGGTCCAGGATCTCCCAACATACATTCGGGGCATCAGTCACACCCACCGCCTCCAAGACTTTCTGTTCCCCACTCCCCAAAGCCTTATCGTCACCATGGGCATCCAGTCCCTGAACACATCTATCCGCCACGACAAAGGCAGCCAAGCCCTGCACTCTTCACTATTATGTATCTAATAATCTACTGCAATCGTCTTTTATATTATTAAGAAGTTAACTGTCATGCTACGTCTTCTCCTCCTTATTGATTTTACGAGCTATCTTCCACTGGCATTTAAAGGCATCATTATCCTTTGGATTCCCAATACTCTTCACTGCCCTGTATGCTTATTCCTTTGCTTTTAGGACACCATTGACTTCACTCAGGAGGCACTGTTGCGGTGTCCTACCCGAGGATGGCTGTTGTTCTTTGGGATGGGTTTCAGCTTTGCCTCCGAATGATCCTGGAAACACCTGTCTTTGCTGCTTCTGTTGTCTTCTGTGCTTGGTGTCCCTCACAACTAGCTCCTCCCTCATATTATTGGAGTGACATTCATCCATTATAATCGAGTCACATTCAAAAGTAAACCGCAGATCTCAACTGAAAGAGAGGTTGGAGGTTTGAGAGATGGGGCACAGAGAACTGTTGGAAGGTTTATTAACAAAATATAAAGACAACGAGTGAGAATGTGAATGAGGAAATAATAATACGTACTTTCTTATTTCTTTTTTCAATTCGTAAGTGCTGTGGTCCCTTGTACAGTGTATGTAAATTGGAATAATAATATGTTCACATTCGAGGTCGGATGGCAGAACCTTTATCTCCAATAATATAACAGACACTAGCTGTTGACAGAACCCAGCAGAACAATTGATTTATTTCCCTTTAGAAAGAAAATAAAATAAGGTGGGATACCAGAAGCAGGCATTTATGACACTCTTACTGATAAGACTGACAACCTGGGTGGGGATGGTGTAATGGGCAGCGTTGAAAGAAGGGGGACTGGACACCTCAGGTGAGGATCGAAGAATGCTTCACACATCTTGTACATCACGTTCAGTGCTATGCTAACTGTAGCTCCGTTGTTAATTCTTGGGTCTTGTCCATAAACGAACATTCTTATCCACCTGCACACATTGATTATTCCGTGTAGATGATGTCATTTCTCTGAATCCAATTCAAATTATCCTGTTTTGTTGACATTGTAACTCATCATTAAGTCTTCCAGATGAATTCAGTTCCTTTCCCTGTGTTTTACTTTACTCTGATTATTTAAAAAGAAAACAATGTTGGTGGCTGGGAGTCTCCACAGTCGCTGTCTCATATTCTTTTGTTTTTAAGCAGTGACACATACATTCTGTCTCTGAACATTCAATCCATTGAATATGGTCAATAAGACTAACAGCAGACAATGTCAATATCCCACCCAGAGCAGCTATTGTTGTTTCATTAAAAGTATTGTAGTGAAGGGGGGCAACTGGAGCTGATTGTTCAGTGACTGTGATTGATGTCAGTCTCCATGGATCCTTACTGTGTTACAGGAGAGTTTCTCTCTTTTATAAATAAGGGGCTTCTTTCAATGTTTATTCCATAGTTTCTGCAAAAGTATCACCCTCAACAGGACTGGGATCAGCAGCTCCTGAGAATGGGGCAAGAGAGCTCAGAATCTGAGAACATTAGACTTAAATGTGACAACAATGTATCAGAATCTGAGAACAATAGTCTAGAATGTTCCAACAATGGATAGGAATTTATCCGATGGTCTTTACTGGGTTACCAAGGAGTGGTTATTGTTAACGTTGAGAATACAACGTGTACTGATGATTATTCAGGCAGGTTACCACCACTTACTCGCAATTGCTGGTGTCCCTGGTACGTCTACGTCTCTCTACTTATGACTTATGTGAACAAATAACAAAGAACAAGGAAAATTACAGCACAGAAACAGGCCTTTCGGATCTCCAATCTTGCCTTGATCCAAATCCTCTGTCTAAACCTGTCGTGTATTTTCTAAGGGTTTGTATCCCTTTGCTCCCTGTCCATTCACGTATCTGTCTAGATACATCTTAAGTGATGCTATTGAGTGCTCCTCTACCTCCTCTGCTGGCAACGCGTTCCAGGCACACATCACACTCTGCGTGAAGAACGTTCCTCGCATATCTCCCTTAAAATTTTGCCCTCTCACTTTGAACTCGTGGATCCTACCAAATTAGTGCACCAATGTGGAGAAAAAAGCCTCTTGCTATCCACCCTTTGTGTACCTCTCATGATTCTGTAGACATCCATCAGGTCCACCCTTAACCTGCGTTTTTCTAATCAAAGTAATCCTACTCTACCCTTTCCATAGCTAGCGCCCTCCCTACCTGGCAACACTCTACTAAATCTACTCAGCAACCTCTCCAAAACATCCGCATCCTTTTGGTAATGTGGCAACCAGAAATGTACACAGTATTCTAAATGTGGCCAAACCAAAGTGATATACAACTGGAATATGACCTTCCAACTCTTGTACTCAATATCCCTTCCGACGAATGAAAGCATGACGTATGCCTTCTGACCACGCTACTGTCCTGCGTTGCTACCCTCAGGGGACAATGAACCTGAACACCCTGATCTCTCTCTACATCATTTCTTCCTCGGACTTTACCACTTACTGTATAGTTCACTTTTGAATTGGATCTTCCAAAATGCATCACCTCACATTTGCCGAGATTAAACCCCATCTGCCATTTCTCTACCCAACTTTCAAATCTGTATATATTCTGCTGTATTCTCTGAGAACCACGATGAATGCCATCATTACTTCGGTCACCTATATTTGGCAAAGAAGTATTGTATTCACTTCCAATCACAAATTCCACTCCTATTCCATGCATTTACTACCCTTCATTGTTCATAATCTGTTCATAACCACAGTGGCCAGTTTAGTCTTGCGCTGATTCGTATCGTAATATTCCCTCTATCAACAAATCTGTCAACTACCACCTCCATAATATCCCATGTCTTCAATCCTGTCTCGATGATGTCATCCACATCTTTCTGCTTGCAATTCTCTTCTGGCTTCTCTTACAGTTAGAAATAGTTTGATTGAAAACATATTCTTGTCTCTCCCTGGACCTATGACAGATAGAAAGAGTGAAACCAGTTTGATTCTAAATTGATGCGGTCACAGCTTTTTTTCAACTCTTTCAACATAACTAGTAACCTTCCACAGGACGAGAACTGTGCTTTCAGTGACCATGAAACGACGGTTTCATTGAACTGTTTTGATTCTAGAACTTTCTGAGCAGGAGAAGGTGCCATGTCCATCATGTCCCAAGTGTAGTGCTCCGATGTGTTCAATCAGTGTCAGAGGCCACCTCTGTCCTCCCGTGGGGGGGAATACATTCGGCCTGTCTCCACTGAAAAAAAAAGATACATAAAATGGTCTGGAAATGTTTGGAGACAGGGTATCTGGTGAAAATGATAAAGTGTGAGATTAGAATTAATAAAGAGAAGTTACTTGTAAAATTAATTTAATTGAAGGCTGGTAAGTTGCTGCATCAGATGAGCCCCATCACAGAGTGTCCAGGAAGCTGGCAATACAGCTCGTGAAAGAATTATGGATTCAGACAGCAAGGAAACAGACTCTTTGGTCCAACGACTCCATTCTAACCGCAATCCCAAATTAACCCAGTCCCATCTGCCTGCGCCTGAACAATATCCCTCTGAATCTTTCCTATCCACGTCTTTTTGTAACTACAAGAAAGGATGATCGAATATTCTTCAAAATTCTTTGTGCTTGGCAAATTCTAATTCCTGCTCACTAGAAAGTAGCTTCTTTGATCCAAAATATTTAAAATGGGAGACGTAAGAATTACAAAATAAAATCACTGACGTTTGGACAACTTGTCAATGCTTAGGAAAACCTTTGAATCTTTTGTAAGGAATGTTATAACTAGACACTTGGGGAATCATTTCCCTTCTTGGCAGAATCAGATTTGATTGAGGATAGGGAATTCATCTTTGAGAAATGTGTCGAGTTTATTTAGTTGAAGCATTAACAAATGAGAACCAGTGGGAGTGGTGTGTTAAATTTTGCAGAATAAATTTGACATGGTTATTAACAGATGAGTGAAAGTCAATTATTAAGTGGATTGATCATTTGTTATTGGAGACAATATGGAGAGCAGCACTCTTTGCTGCACTGAAGGCTTTTACTCATGTGGTAACACATGTAACAGTGTTTGAATTAGAGCAAATTGCAAGGCAGACAAATGATCGGATATGGGCAACAAATGGAATACATCTCATTTTGCATTGACTAAGTGGTGTGATATTGGGCGGTGTTGTTCAAAGGACCTGCATTTCCTTTATCAGGATTCATCAGAATAATACACTTAGGTTGAAGAAATGGGCGTATTAAATGTTATGTTGCCCTTCATTGCAAGATAATTCAAATACGTAAGTAAAACCAACGTCCTGCAATTGTGGAGATTTGCTGAAAGAATTTTTCAGCACTGTTTACAGACTTGAACTCATTTATAAGGAATTATCTCATTACCACAGACACTGATGGTGGTACCATGGGGAGAGACTGAAGAAACAGAGTGTTTAGTCTGTAGAGCTGTGAGACAGTTGCACTGAAACTTGAGTGTTGGCGACGATCACTTATTACCAAAAGAAACATTGATAGCCTGAGAAATACAATACTTTACCCAGAGTTGGTTGATTTATTGCAATGTGCACCAAAGTACAGTGAAAAGCTTTGTTTGCAACCCGTACAGGCAGATCCCAGTAAGCAATCATATGCAGGTCATAGGATGAAATAAAACGTGGATAGAGTAAGGCATTCAGATTATGTGTCCCAAACAAGAACAACGTGAACAAGATTAACAATATTTGAAGTCGAGAGTGCATTCATCAAACTAATGGGGTTTTCCTACTCGGTTATGTGCCGCTGTATAACCCCGCAGTGACTGAGAGAGAGGCACAGGCTCTTAATGAGCCCTCTCCGCGTTAATGTGCAGTCGGTGTGTGTATGTTACGTTGTTCACAAAGCCCAAGAGCAGACACAACACCTTTTTTCTAAAACGGTGAGCATTTCCAACCAGGTTCTGACCTGCATAGCGAACATGAGTCTGTCTTCTCGGACTTAGAAGATGCATCCGTGACTCTTCAAAGAAAATGTTTATCTTCCATCTTCACTGCGATAAAACCACGTTAAAGACCCATCTTTGTACCATGTGCAATGGTGCAACGAGCAACAACGTCTGTCCATTTGTTTGTCATTTGAACATGAATTACATCATTCTGTTACTATACAAGTGAATTGCGGGGGAGAATGGACTCCTTCTGTTCCAGTGTAAGTCAGTCAAATGGATGAATGGCCTTCTCCTGCTCTTCTGTAAATGAGTTGAGGCGCTAAATGGTCTCCTGTTCCTGTGCAAGTGGCACATTGGGGTGAATGTCCTCCTCCTGTTACTGTGTAAGTGACACAAGGGGCTGAATGGTCTCCTCCTGTTCCTGTTCAAGTGACGCAAGGGGCTAAATGGTCTCCACTTGCCCCTCTGTAAGTCATTCAAGAGGTTGAATGGCCTCTTCCTGTTCTTGTGAAAGTGACTCAAGGGGCTGAATGGACTCCTCCTGTTCCTTTGAAAGGGACTCAAGGGGCTGAATGGACTCCTCTTGTTCCTGTGTAAGTGACTAAAGGAACTAAGTGGCCTCCTCCTGTTCCTGTGCAAGTGGGACAATGGCGCTGAATGGCCTCCACCTGCCAGTCTGTAAGTGAGTTGAGGGGTGAAATGGCCTCCTACTGTTCCTGTGTAAGTGTCTCAAGGGGCTGAATGGTCTCCTCGTCTTCCTGTGCTCGTGAGCTATGGTACTGAATGGCCTCCTCCTGTTCCAAAGTAAGTGAGTCAAGATGCTGAATGGACTCTTACTATTCATTTGTAAGTGTGTTGAGGGGCTGACTGGCTTCCTGCTGTTCCAGTGTAAGTGACTAAAGGGGCTGAATTGCCTCCTCCTCTTATAATGTAAGTGACTCAAAGGGCTGAATGGCCTCATCCTGTCCCTGCATTAGTTTCTCAAGGGGCTGAATGACCTCCACTTGCTCCTGTGTAATAGTCGCAAGGGGCTGAATGGCCTCATCCAGTTCCTGTGTAAGTGCGTTGAGGTCATAATGGCCTCCTCCTGTTCTTGTAAAAGTGACATGACAGGCTGAATGACCTCCTCCTATTCCGGTGTAATGAGTCAAGGGCCTGAATGGCTTCCTCTTGCACCTGTATTAGTGACTCAACGAACTGAATGGCCATCTCCTTTTTCTGTGGAAGTGACTCAAGTGGCTGAATAGCCTCCTCCTGTGACTGCATTATTGCCTCAAGTGGCTGAACGACTTCCGCCTGATCCTGTGTAAGTGACTCAAGGGCCTGAATGGCCTCCTCCTTTTCTAGTGTTAGTGATGCAAGGGACTGTATGGCATCCTCCTGTCATTGTGTAAGTTACACAACAGACTGATGGCCTCCTCCTGTTCCTGTGAATCAAGGGGCTGAATGACGTCATCGCATTCCTGTGTAACTGCCTCAAAGGACTGAATGGCCTCCTTCTGTTCCTGTGTAATTGACTCAAGGGGTTGAATGGCCTCCTCCTGTCTCTTTTGTAAATGACTTGCGCAGATGAATAGTTTCTTCCTCAAATGATTGGTATGGGCCAAGGGCCTGATTGGGTAAAAGTGGTTCCTGTTTAACAGCTCGAAGTGCTGCCTCATGTGATGAACCTGTAGCTTTAAGAGGTCACTTTGTCCGAGTTTCTGTTAAGAGTTGGTGAGCTGGTTAGTTAAGACCACTTGAGTAAACAGCTGGAGAGGCCTTGGGTATATATTAATGCAGCCTGAATGGGGGTGGCCAGCTCTCAAATTAGGATATCTGTGTTTTAGTTTCGCAGTAGTGGCAGAAGCTCTTGGGATGTCAAAAGAGTTGGAAGCTTCAGTAAATGTCTCCTGGCTGCTACACTCTCTGAGTTTTCTCTGGATTATTTTTTTACCTCCTGCACTGGACCACTGTATGTGAGAATCTGCGTCTGAATGTGCCTTTTTGCCAAGCGGTTCTGTTTCTAGGATTTTACTCGATCGGTGCAATTAGTTAATAATAGGTACTGTATTTATTAATCGGTTAATTATTCCAATCATGTTAAGTTATTTTAAATTCCTCTTTCATTGATTATATTTTAATGACGGTGTTTAAATAAAATGTTTTGGATAACATTGAGAAGTTTGACTGGTCACATTGCACCTGGACCAGTTACGTCACATTTGCCTTTAGAATAAGAAAATGTTTGGATCTAGGATACTGCCCTAAAATGTTTTGAAGTGCTCTGCTCTGGTCTATAAAACTTCATTCCTTCTCTTCCTGTGTGATAAGCTTCAGGGACTGAATGGGCTATCCCTTTTCCTGTGCAGTAGTATTGGTGGGCAGAATGGCTTTTTCATATTCTTGTAAAGTGAGCTTGAGATGCTGACTGAGCTCCTCCTTTCACGAATGTCTAGCAGTACTGTTACATGAATGTTACCGAGATTCTAATAGCACAGGCCTGACTGCTGTCCAGGTTTTGCAGCAGATGGACAGACACACTGGTTCAGAAACTGAGGGCTGACACATTGTACTGGACCTTGTGTGATCTTCAGGGACCATTCCCCACTTCTGACCTTATGATAGGGAAAGGCTTTGCTGAAGCAGCTGAAGATGGTTAAGGTGAGGAAAGCTACGCTCAGGATCTCCTGAAGAGATGCCATGGGACTGTGAGGATTATCGACCACAGACCACAAACATCTTGTTCTGTGTTTCAAATTACTCGAACCAAATGGCAATTTATATTTATTCCCATTCAGTCCAATTTTGTTCAGGTTCCTTGATGCTATCTTGGTTAAATATTGCCTTGATATCAGGGCCAGTGCCTGTCACCTGACCCCTTATATTCACCTCTTTTCTTTATATGAGGAGGTCATGGTTTCGTAGAAAGGAGTGCCTCAAACAGAGGGTAGTGAATGTCAGGGATTCTGTATTACACAGAGTTTGGGAATTAGATCACTGAAAATATTTTAAAAGTACATAGATATATTTTGACCTGTCAGAGAGGTGAGGGCTATGAAGAATCGAGCATTCAAGAGGATTTGGGACCAAAACAGATCAGACATGATCTTCATGAAGGGCAAGGCGGGCTTGGAGCAGGGGGTTGGGGGAGGGAACGGCCTGCTCCTGTTTCTGATGTTCTCACATTCTGTTACTGGAAAGTTAGTGGGTGTTATTTTCCTGGAAGGTCTGTTATTGAATGTTGCAGTCAGGGAGACCAGAGGACTTTCTGATCCATCTCCGCGTGAAGTATGGGGTCTGTATTCTCAGTGAATCTGGGTCGACAACATGACCAACAAAGGAAGCACAAGATGCAGAGAGGGGACTCTGTAAATCGAGATGAGGGGCCTCTTTCATAGCCAGCCTGGGCTTTCCAATTACATTTTCCAAATCACCTCAAACCGTGTGGGACAGACTTGAGGGACTGAATGGTCTCCTTTGTTCCTGTGCACCAGTTATAGCAGTAAGTAGCCTCCAACTGCTCCTGCCCAGCAGGTTTGAGGGGATGAATGGAACACAGGAAAATGGGACTGAGGAGCAGGAGTAGGTCATTGGAGACTTTAAGCCTTCCCCCACCATGCACTAAGATTGTGGTTGATCAGGTTGTGGTCTCAGCCCCACTTTCCTGTCTGGATCCCATTATCCGCGACTCACTTCTCTTTCAAATAGTAACCTAACTCAGGTTTTAATCACTGAAAACAGAGAAGCATCATAAACTTGCGCAGAAGAGAAATCCCACTCCAAAGGTCCTTTTACTTTTTTTTTTCCTTATCCCTGTTATCAAGTCAAATAATCATACAGCACGGAAACAGATTCTTTAATCCGACCTCTCTACGCTGACGAGACATCCCAATCTGATCTCGTCCCCTTTACCAACATTTAGCCCCTATCTCTTTAAATCCTTCCTACTAATATGAACATTCGGATGTCTTTGACCTGTAGAATTGTATCAGCTTCCATCACTTCCTCTGGCAGGTCGTTCTGTACAGGTACCACCCTCTGTGTGAACATTTTTCTCCTCAGTCTCTGTAAAACTTCTCCCCTCTCACCTCAATCCTCACCAGTATCCTCTAGTTTATGGCTTCCCTATCCTGGGAAAAAGACCTTGGTTATTCACCCGATTCATGCCCTCATTGTTTAGCAAACCTGTTACCAATCAGCCTCGGACACTCTGAGGAAAGAAGGTCACGTCTATTCAGCCTCTCCCGATAGCTCAAACCCTCCAAACCTGCAACATCCTTTTAAATCTTTTCTGCAACCTCGCAAGTTTAGATTAGATTGGATTATCTACAGTATGGAAAGAGGCCCTTTGGCATAAAACACGTGCATACCGACCTTCCGAAGAGTAGCACAATCAGACCCATTCCCCATATTCTTCCCTGACTTTGGGCAATTTAGCATGACTAATTCACCTGACCTTCACGTCTTTGGATTGTGGGAAGAAACCGGAGCACCCGGAAGAAACACATGCAGGTATGGGAGAACATCCAAGCTCCACACAGTCAGTTACCAAAGGCAGGAATCAAAGCTGGGTCTCTGGCGCTGTGAGGCAGCAGTACTAACCACTGAGCTAAGGAGCCCCAATATCCTTCCTTTAGCGCAGAGAACCAAATTATATGTGATATTCTAAAGTGCCCTCACCAATATCCTGTAAAGGTGCAACATGACATCCCATCTCTTACACTGAATGTTGTTACCGATGAAGACAAGTATGCCAGACGTGTTCTTTATTATTTTGTCTACCTATGAATCCACTTTCAAGGATACATGCAACTGCACCTCGGGATCTCTTTTTTCGGCAACACTCTCAAGGGTACGATGATTAATTGTATAAGTCCCACCCTGATTTAGCTCACCAACCTGCAGATTCTCACATTTATCTAAATTGAACTCCATCTACCACTCCTTGGCCCATTGTCCACCTGATGAACATTTCGGTGTAATCTGAGGGAACCTACATCACTGTCCACCACACTTCTTATTGTGATGTCATCTGCAAGATGATTAACTTAAAGCTCCTACGTTCACATACAAATTATTTATGTGAATGATGAAAAAGAGTGGACCCAGCACCAATCCTGTGGCACACCACTGGTCACAAGCCCCTATTCTGAAAAGCAACCTCTCACCACCACCTCTGTCCTCTAACTTCAAGTTATTTTGTGTTCAATTGGTTAGCTTCACTGGAACCCATATGACCTAACCATAATTTGTCTACAATGGAGAACCTTGTTGAGGGCTTAGCTGAAGTCTATATAGAGAATATCTACCACAATGTTGTCATCAATCTTTGTTGTCAACTCTTCAAAAAACTCAAGTTAATGAGACACGGTTTCCCAGGCACTAAGCAATTCTGACAATCGCTCATCACTTCATGCTTTCCCAAATATATGTAAATCGTATCCCTCAGAAATCCCTCCAATAACAAACCCATCACTGGCGTCGGCTCACTGGTTTATATTTCTCTGGCTTTTCGGGCCACGGTATCTTGTTCAAGTTCTACTCCTTCACTGATCACAGCAAATTTTAAACGTAATCTGGTTGGTGAGCTTGGAGGTCATAGACGTCACAGATTGGGCAGGTTCCTAAAATAACAAGTTTGTGACTGAAACAAAGTTACTCAAACTATGGTGGAT
The DNA here is from genome assembly GCF_047496795.1 of Chiloscyllium punctatum. Lineage (NCBI taxonomy): Eukaryota > Metazoa > Chordata > Chondrichthyes > Orectolobiformes > Hemiscylliidae > Chiloscyllium > Chiloscyllium punctatum. The sequence goes on along the minus strand of NW_027309913.1, from coordinate 263,994 downwards.
TCTTCGATATAGAAAATATGGATGTCAATATTTCCCTTTCTCAAAATATTGGTGCGTACACGCACACACACAATAACACGTCTGCACATGTTTGATGACAAACTGAAAAACACACTGTTTGCAGAATGCAAACTTGAAAGAATGCTTTCCAAATAATAGTTGAGCTCACGACAAAAGGGAAAAGAAAATGAAATTGTTCTAAATATTATTCAGTTGTTGAAGTTATCCTGCTCAAACAAGCTGTTGGCAATGGGATCCAATGGGATTTAGAGTCATCGAGACATAGAAATGTACAGCATGGAAACAGAACCTTCGGTTCAAGCCGTACATGCCGACCACATATCCCAACCCAATCTAGTCCCACCTGTTAGCACCCGGCCCGTATCCCTCCAAACCCTTCCTATATATATACCCATCCAAATTCCTCTTAAATGTTGCAATTGTACCAGCCTCCACCACTTCCTCTGGCAGCTTATTCCATACACGTACCACCCTCTGTGTGAAAACGTTGGCCCTTAGGTCTCTTTTACATCTTTCACCTCTCATCCTAAAACTATGCCCTCTAGTTATAGGCTCCCCGACCCCAGCGAAATGACTTTGCCTATTTCCCCATCCATGCCCCACATAATTTTGTGCATCTATATAAGCCTCCGACGCACCAGGAAAAACAAACACAGCCGTTTCAGCCTCTCCCTATAGCTCAAATTCTACAACCCTGGTAACATCCTTGTAAATCTTTTCTGAGCACTTTCAAGTTTTACAATATCTTTCCGATAGGATTTCGTTGAATTCGCTTTGATGCAGACAGTGGGAGATTCCAATGTATCCTCATCATGAATCCTCCATGAGTGGTACAGAAGAATATGTTTGTTCTTAGCTCTCACATATTATTGTGATGGGAAACAAGGAAATAGAGAACGTTCCTTCTCAGGAGTGTTGCAGTTTCTTCCTCTTTGAATTGAATCACGCAAGAATTTTATCAGACCCCAAACTGGAGCCCGTGAGGTCTCCTTGTACATTGTCCGAACTGTATGATGTCATACTCCCTGCTCCATATAGGGGCATCGTTCCTGCTGGCAGACACAGATCCATTTCCTTCATAACACGTGTCTACACTTAATTTGAAGAGAAGTTTATATTTGTCCATGTAATTTTATAATAAAATGTTTAATATCTTCCCAATATCTGTGTTAAAATAAATGCATCTCATTCTTACATTACTTCCCCACGTCTGTTCTCCCATATAAGATGAAATATCCATTAAGTATTCACCAGTTACACTTTCCTCAAGATCTAAAAAGATAAATAAGAACATCTCTCATTCTCAGATCTAAGCTGTCACTCATTCATAACATCATGCCTTCAGATGTGGTCTCTGCAATGGCACGTGAAGATGCAGTAAAACATCCTTAAAATCATACGTTATACCCTTGGCAAAAAATAAAATTTCGTTCACCTTCCAAATCACTTGCTGCACTTTCAGACTGACTTGATGTGAGTCATGTACCAGAACACGCAAATTCATCTGTAGGACCGAGTTATGTATTCTCTCTTCATTCAACGAGTTTTTACTCTTGTCTTAACTTTCACCAAAACAAAAACTTCGCATCGTGCACATTCTACTGCTTATTTGCTGAAGTATTACTCACTTTACTCCATTTTCTGTATCACATTGCAGACGCTCTATCTCCTCTCGTCATCTTATTGAATGACTATCCTAGTGTATGAACAAACTGAGCTCAGATACATTCAACTCCTTCATTCAAATCATTCATCTCGATTGTAAACTGTTGATGACCTCACACTGATTCCTGACGAATTCCAATACTTACAGCTTTCCAGCCTGAAAGTAGGTAATTACCTCGATTCTATATTTCCACTTAGCTAACCAGAGCTCCCCTGTTCTTGTAAAACAGCCTAGAAAGTTTGTATGGCCTCCTCCTGCGCAGTATTGCCGGTTGTCACGGTGTTTGTGAGCTCAGCATACTCCATTAGGACCATTCGTTTGTCAGATCAGCAGGTTGAGGTCGCACTGTCAATGATCCTGACCCCTGAGAATTTAAAAAAATTAGCACAAAATATAGACTAACATTCGAGTCAAATGCTACACAGTCAAATATGCTACCTTTCTGATGGAGCAATTTGTCTAGTCTGCTATCTCAATCAGATGCTCAAATTCCACCAGACATGTATTGAGAGGGAGGGGAGATTTCTTACTGGCATGATTTACGTGTCTCATTTTAACAACGTCTCCAATACAGATATTCTTCACCATTAATTTTATTTTTGGCTGTTTGTGCTATGTGGAAAAAATGCCACAGTTACTGCACTTTAATATAGACGTGGAGGGGTGACCTTAGAGAGGTTTATAAAATTCTGAGTGGCATGGATAGGTTAAATAGGCAAGTCATTTCCCCCAGGGTGGGGGAGACCAAATCTAGAATGCGTAGGTTTATGGTGAGAGGGTAAAGATTTAAAAGGGACCTAAGGGGAAACTTTTTCACGCAGAGGGTGGTGCGTGTATGGAATGAGACTCCCAAGGAAGTGGTGGAGGTTGACACAATTACAACAGTTAAAAGGCAACTAGGTAAGTATATGGAAAGGAAAGATTTTGAGGGGCATGGTGCAGATACTGGCAAAAGAGACTAGAATGTTTTCAGGATTTTGGATGGCATGAATGAGTTAGATCGAAGGGTCTGCTCCTGTGCTGTATATCTGTATGACTCTGTGACTGAATGCTTCACTCTATTCCTGTGTAACCCCTTAGAGAGGCAGAATAATCTTCACCTGACACATTGCAACAATTCTGAGTGGCAGAGTGGGAACTTACTTTTCTTCTGCAACAGCCTCGAGGGGTGAATTGCGATAACACCAAATGGGTTGGAAGCATCCGTTGGCCATTCGGCCCCTCTAGCGTGCTGCTAAATTTAGAAACATGGTGGCTGGTCTGTTTGTGGATGAACATTCCTTTTCAGTAACATTGATTCTCCTGTTTATCAATGGTCAGTCAAGTTCAGCCTTGAATATCTTTAATGACTCAGTCTTTCCTTTTCCCTGGGGATGAGAACAACACAGTCAACACAACACTAAGGAGAAAGGAAGATCCTTATCTGAGTTTTAAATAGGGGGCCCTGAAATTTAAATTATGTTAACCTCACATCAAGTCACGTCCTCTTTTGAGAATTAAGGGCACATCAAATAGGAACAGACATGAACAATTTTGCCCCCAAACCGATACCACATTCTCATTGATTCTGTTCAGTAAAGTATTTATCAGACTCAGCCTTCACTGCACTCCTGGGGAGACATTTCCGATACTTTAAATCACAGAGCATGCAAAATTGGAGCAGAACTAGGGCATTTGGCCCATCAAGTCTGATCTACTGTTCGATCATGGCTGACAGCTTTCTCAACACAATTCTCCTGCCTTCACACTTTAACCTTAATCTTCTTATTTATCAAAATGTGTTAAAGACAGAACACTGTGTCCGAATGTATGTCTGTTTCTGGTTAATGGCTGGAGACAGAGAGGATTCGAGGAGGGCTATCTTTTGGACGGGAGCCCGGTGACCAGGGATGTTAAAAAGGGGCTGGTGCTGGATCCACTTTTTGTTGTCGTTTATATTAATATTATAGCTGAGAATTATAGAAGGCATTGTTAGCAAGTTTATGGATGACACCAAGATGAGTTATACAATGGAGAGTGAAGAAGGCTATCGAAGATTACAAATACCTCTCGATGAATTGGATCATAGAATCATAGAGATGTACAGCACGGAAAGAGATAATCTGGTCCAACTCTTCGTACCAATCAGATGTCCTCAATTTAATTAGTTACATTTGCCAACAATAGGCCCATAACCTTCGAAACCCTTCATTTTGCTATCCCCATCCAGATTACTTTTAAAAATTGTAATTGCACAAACGTGCACCACTTCCTTTGGCAGCTCATCCCACACAGACACCACCCTCTGTGTGAAAAATTGCTCCTTAGATTCCATTTCAAACTTGTCATGTCTCATCCTAAACCTGAACCCTTTAGTTTTGGACTCCCTTACTCTGAGGAAAATACTTTGACTATTCAACATGTCCATGCCCCTCATGCTTTTATAAACGTCTAGAAATTTCAAATGAGACTCCAGTCATCACGACTAGCTTTCAGTCATCCTGGGACAAAGTTCTGACATTTAATACTGAAAACCTCTCCCTTCTCCATCAAGTTACAATTATGAAATCAATTTACTAAATGCATTCAGACATATAATGAAACATCTATGTGGGATTTGAATCTAGACGTTTGAGCTCAGAAATAGGGAGACTCCCGACAATCAGCAATAGCCCCTAAATCTGCAACATGATTCTCCTGTATTTTTGTTCATCATACTGTTCTGATATACTGTGACACACGTCTGTGACAGGCAGGACATGAATCCAGACCTTCTGGTCCAGAGCTAGGGACACTTGCACACAACTTCAGGAATTGGAATCGAATCCACAGCTCGGGCTTAGAGGCAACGGTCTACTCACTACATAAAACCGAAACCATATCCAGATTTTAGGTCACATTTTAAGGGCCAGCCAGCTTTCAGCTTGGAATGGAGGGAGCCTCCGTGCTCCCTTCCTGGGAGTAGATGTGCTATGAGACGATCCTCCTGCCCAGCTCGCCATAAAAGTGAGATGGCATCAGGGCCACGGCTTCTAAGTTGTGCCGGGGGGAAACGGAACTACCAGTGGGTTTATAGTGAGAATTGCCATTCAGTGAACATTGCTCCTTACTGGGTTGGTGGGACGTGAATAATTCGGAATCTCTACACGAGTTGCCCTAGTCCTCTCTGGCACATACCAGTGTCGTCCCCACATGGCAGGGGGAGGGGAGGGTGAGGGAACAGATATCGGGCACCCCGCCACCCGGTTTCACCCTTTCTGTCCTACTCCAGGCTGTTTCACCTGGAATGTGAGAAGGGGAGGGAGGGAAAGAGTGTGGATGGGAGTGGGTGGACCTGCTCCTGGTGCTGGTGTAGGTGGGGGGAGCGGGAGATGTGGTGAGGGGTCCTGAGGGTGTCAGTCCACAGTGTTGTATTCATGCAGTATTATTAGTGTGTGTTGGGGAGCGGTGGCGAGCAGAATAGTGGAGAGAGAGAGAGAGGGAAGGCGCTGCAGTGCGAGTGGTGGAGCATGAGCCTTGTTCGGGTGTAGGTGCAATACTAGATATACAGTGAGTGTGGGGGAGCAGAGAGAACACGGTGACCCTTATCCTGACAGAGCGGGGAAGGTTATTGATACTTGTCCTGTGTTGCTGGACATTTCTTCAGACCGCAGACACTGCACTGAGCTGGGTGGTGAGCTCCGATCATGCTCGGTGGGTCTGGTGGTGTGACCCCTCCCCAGGGAAGAGAATTTCCCTCCTCTGTACGAGCCTATCCACCAGGACCTCCGTGCCCCTGTCGACAAAGTGTGGTAGAATTGCCCCTTCTCAGCTATGCTCGGGGTAAATTGTGCAGTGCAGCTGCACACTGAGAAAGCTCAACCGCATGCCCATTGGCCTTTTAAAGATGGACCCGGTGCCAGGGATCACGGAATATGCAGGGGTAACCAGGCGATACTGAGCACCTCCAGCCATGACGGGTGGGAGAATCTGGATTGTATTGAATGAGAGGGACACCATGGGGTGGGGTCGACAGTTAATGAGGTGAATTCGATAAGATAGCACCAGGAATCTAGCTCAGCCTCGTGCAGACAATCTCTTAGCAACATTTAATGAATACTGGCTCATGTTACAGGATGCCATTGAGCTATCTTAATTTCAGCATTCTGAAACCTGGAAATACATCCTTCCATGACACTGTCTCTCAATCTCCACCTTTCTGTCTATACCCAAACCCCTCCCATGTGGTGACACTTAAACCGATTCCCCCGCCATCATTCTGGCATGTGTTTCACACCCTCAGCACCCCCTTGTCATGGCACAGTGGAGATATGGAGCTGTAAATGGATGGGAGCTGAACATCGTGTCACTTCCAGCATGGGCTGCAAGTTTCCCCGCGCTGGACAGTGATCTAACACAATGTTACTGAGCAATTCACTGGGGTGGTGTACACAGTCCCACATGCTGGGAGGATAACTGCTCCTGATTTCCAGATCAATGCACTGGGGTGGTGTACACAGCCCTACATGCAGGGAGGGTAACTGCTTCAGGATTACAGATCAATGCATTAGTTTGGGGTACACTGTCCTACATGCTGGGAGGGTTACTGTTCCTGGTTTACAGATCAATGCACTGGGGTGGTATACACAGCTGTACACGCTGGGAGTGTAATTGCTCCCGGTTTATAGATCGGGTTTTTAGATCAATGCACTGCTGTGGACTGTGTAGCTCACCGTGCTGGACAAATATCAATTCCAGGTTTGTCGACCAATGTACTGCTGCAATCTGTACAGCCCCCGGTGATGGACATATATCTAGTCTGGGTTTATAGATCAATGCACTGCTGTGGTCTGCACAGCTCCCCGTCCTGGACAGATATCTAGTCTGGGTTTATAGATCAATGCACTGCTGTGGTCTGCACAGCTCCCCGTCCTGAACAGATATCTAGTCTGGGTTTATAGATCAATGCACTGCTGTGGTCTACACAGCTCCCCGTCCTGGACAGATATCCAGTCTGGGTTTACAGATCAATGCCCTGCTGTGGTCTGCACAAGACCCCGTGCTGGACAGATATCCAGTCCGGGTTTATAGATCAATGCATTGCTGTGGTCCGCACAACTCCCAGTGATGGACAGATATCTCGTCCGAGTTTATAGATCAATGCCCTGCTGTGGTCTGCACAACTCACCGAGCTGGACAGATATCTAGTCCGGGTTTATAGATCAATGCTCTGCTGTGGTCTGCATGACTCCCGGCGCTGCACAGATATCGTGTCTGGGTTTATAGATCAATGTACTGCTGTTTTCTGAATAGCTCTCTGTGCTGGACAGATATCTAGCCTACGATTATATATCAATGCACTGCTGTAGTCTGCATAGTTTCAGAAGCTGGACAGATATCAAGGCCAGGTTTATGGATCAATGGACTGCTGTGGTCTGCATAATTCTGCGTGCTGGACAGATATCTAGTTCCAGTTCATAGATCAATGAATTGCTGTTTTCTGCATAATTCCCCATGCTGGACAGATGTCGAATACGAGTTTATAGATCACTCCACTTCTGTGGTCTGCACAGCTCCCAGTGCTGGACATATATCTAGTCCGGGTTCATTGATCAATGCACTGCTGTGATTGGCATAGTCCACCGTGCTGGACAGATATCTGGTCCGAGTTTATCGATCAATGCAAAGCTCTGGTCTGCACAGCGCCCCCTGCTGGATAAATAAATATTCTAGGTTTATAGATCAATGAACTGCTGTGTTCAGCATCACTCCCGGTGCTGGACAGATATGCAATATGGGTTTATAGATCACTTCACTGCTCTGGTCTGCATAGCTCCCCGTGCTGGACAGATATCTAATCCGTTTTTATAGATCAATGCACTGCTGTGGTCTGCACAGCTCCGTGTGCTGGACAGATATCTAGTCTGGGTTTATAGATCAATGCACTGCTGCTATCTGCATAGCTCCCGGTGCTGGACAGATATCTAGTCCGGGTTCATAGATAAATGCACTGCTGTGTTCTGCATAGCTCTCTGTGCTGGACAGATATCTAGCGCAGCAGGTCAGGCAGCATCCAAGGAGCAGGCGAATCGACGTTTCGGGCATGAGTCCATCCACAGCAATGAGGAAAGTGTGTCGAGCAGGCTAAGATAAAAGGTAGGGAGGAGGGTCTTGGGGGAGGGACGTTGGAAATGTGATAGGCGGAAGGAGGGTAAGGTGAGGGTGATAAGCCGGATTGGGGGTGGGTGCGGAGAGGTCAGGAAGAAGACTGCAGATTAGGAAGGTGGTGCTGAGTTCGAGGGTTGGGACTGAGACAAGGTGGTGGGAGGGGAAATGAGGAAACTGGAGAAATCTGAGTTCATCCCTTGTGGTTGGGGGGTTCCTTGGCGGAAGATGAGGTGCTCTTACTCCAACCGTCGTGTTGCCATGGTCTGGCGATGGAGGAGTCAAAGGACCTGCATGCCCTTGGTGGAGTGGGAGGGGGAGTTGAAGTGTTGAGCCACGGAATGGTTGGGTTGGTTGGTCTGGGTGTACCAGAGGTGTTCTCTGAAACATTCCGCAAGTAGGCGGCCTGTCTCCCCAACATAGAGGAGGCCACATCGGGTGCAGCGGATGCAGAAAATGATGTGTGTGGAGGTGCAGGAGAATTTGTTTCGGATATGCAAGGATCCCTTGGGGCCTTGGAGGGAAGTAAGGAGGGAGGTGTGGGCGCACGTTTTGCATTTCTTGCGGTTGCAGGGGAAGGTGCAGGGAGTGGAAGTTGGGTTTTTGGGGGATGTGGACCTGACGAGGAAGTCATGGAGGGAGTGGTCTTGTCGGAGTGCTGATAGGAGAGGGGTGTCCAGCAGGCTAAGATAAAAGCTAGGGAGGAGGGTGTTGGGGAGCCGCATTGGAAATGCGATAGGTCGAAGGAGGTTAATGTGAGGATTAATAGGCCGGAGTCGAGCTGAGGGCGGAGAGGTCAGGAAGAAGATTGCAGGTTATGAAAGTGGTGCTGAGTTCGAGGGTTGGGACTGAGACAAGGTGGTGGGAGGGGAAATGAGGAAACTGGAGAAATCTGAGTTCATTCCTTCTTGTTGGAGGTTTCCTAGGCGGAAGATGAGGTGCTCTTCCTCCAGCCGTCGTGTTGCTATGGTCTGGCGATGGAGGAGTCAAAGGATCTGCATGCCCTTGGTGGAAGGGAGGGGGAGTTGAAGTGTTGAGCCACGGAGTGGTTGGTTTGGTTGGTCCGGGTTTCCCAGAGGTGTTCTCTAAAATGTTCCACAATAGGCGGCTGTATCCCCAACAAAGATGAGGCCACATCGGGTGCAGCGGATGCAGTAAATGATGTGTGTGGAGGTGCAGGTGAATTTGTGGCAGATATGGAAGGATCCCTTGGGGCCTTGGAGGGAAGTAAGGGGGGAGGTGTGGGCGCAAGTTTTGCATTTCTTGCAGTTGCAGGGGAAGGTGCCGGGAGTGGCGGTTTGGTTGGTGCGGGTTTTTTGGACACGTTTTACTCATTGCTGAAGAAGGGTTCATATTTGAAACGTCGATTCTCCTTCTCCTTGGATGCTGCCTGACCTGCTGTGCTTTACCAGCAACACATGTTCAAATCTGATCTCCAACATCTGCAGTCCTCACTTTCCCCTGGACAGATATCTATTCCGGTTTTATGGATCAATGAACTACTGTGTTCTGCTTAGCTCCCCGTGCTGGGCAGGTATCTAATCCGTATTTATAGATCAGTGCACTGCTGTGGTGTGCACAGCTCCCCGTGCTGGACAGATATCTAGTCAGGGTTTATATATCAATGCACTGCTGTGATCTGCATTGCTCTTGGTGCTGTATAGAAATCTAGTCCGGGTTGAGAGATGACTGCACTGCAGGACACATATCTAATCCCGGTTTATAGATGAATGGACTGCTGTGTTCTGCATAGCTCCCCGTGCTGGACAGATAACTAGTCCGGGTTTATTGATCAATTCCTTTCTGTGATCTGCAAAACTCCCAGTTGCTGGACAGATATCTAATTCGGGTTGATAGATTAAAGCACTGCTGTGTTCTGCTCAGCTCCACGTGCTGGACAAATATCTAGTCTGTGTTATGAGATCAACGCACTGCTGCGGTCTGCACAGCTGCCCATACAGATCAGATATCTAGTCCGAGTTTATAGATCAATGCCCTGCTGTGGTCTGCATAGTTCCCGCTGCTGACCAGCTGTCTAACCCGGGTTTATGGATCAATGCACTGCTGTGGTCTGCATAGCTCCCGGTGCTGGACAGATATCCAATCTGGGTTTATACATCAATGCACTGCTGCGTTTTGTACAGTTCCCGGAGTGGGACTGATATCTCCTCCGGATTTATAGATGAGTGCACTGCTGTGGTCTGCATAGCTCCTGGTGCTGGATAGGTAACTCGTCCGGGTTTATAGATCGATGCACTGCTGTGTTCTGCATTCTTACCCATGCTGATCAGATATCTCATCCGGGTTTTTGGTCAATGCACTGCTGCGGTCCTCATAGTTCCCTTTGCTGGACAGATATCTAGTCTGGATTAATAGATTAATGCTCTGCTGCAATCTGCACTACTCCCGGTGCTGGATCGATTTCTATTCCTGGTTAATTGATCATAGCACTGCTGTGGTCTGAATAGTCCCCAGTGCTGGACAGATATCTAGTCTGGTTTAACAGATCAATCCCTTGCTTTGTTAAGCATAGTTCCCCGTGCTGGGCAGACATCTAGTCCGGGTTTGGAGATCAATGAACTGCGATGTCCTGCACAGCTCCCTGTGCTGGACACACATCTAAACCGGGTTTTTATGTCAATGCACTGCTGTGGTCTGCACAGCTCCCCGTGCTGGACGGATATCTAGTCTGGGTTAATAGATAAATGCTCTGCTTTGGTCTCCATAGCTCGCACTGCTGGACAGGTATCTAATCATGGTTGAAACATCAATGCACTGCTGCGGTCTGCACAGCTCTCCATGCTAGACCGATATCTCGTCCGGATTTATAGATCAATGCACTGCTGTGGCATGCATAGCTCCGCGTGCTGGCCAGATATCAAGTTAGGCATGATAAATCAATGCCCTGCTGTGTTCTGCAGAGCTCCCAGTGCTGGACTGATATCTAATCCGAGTTTATAGAACAATGCACTGCTGCCGTTTGCACAGCTCCCGGTGCTGGACAGACATTGAGTGTCGGTCTATAGATCAATGCACTGCTGCGATCTGCACAGCTCCTGGTGCAGGATACATTTCTATTCCGGATTTATAGATCAATGAACCCCTGTGTTCTGCATAGCTCCCGGTGCTGGACAGATATCTAACCCGTGTTTATAGATCATTGCACTGCTGTGGTCTGCACACCTCTCCGTGCTGGACAGATATCTAGCCTGAGTTTATTGAGCAATGCACAGCTTTGGTCTGCACAGCTTCCCGTGCTTGATGGATATCTAGTCCGGGTTTATCGATCAATGCACTGCTGTGGTCTGCATAGCTCCCGGTGCTGGACTGATATCTCATCCGAGTTCATATATTAATGCACTGCTGCCGTTTGCACAGCTCCCCGTGCTTGACAGATATCTAGCGTGGGTTTATAGATCAATGCACTGCTGTAGTCTGCACAACTCCCGGTGCTGGACAGATGTCTCGTCCGAGTGTTTCGGTCAATGCATTACTGTGGTCGGCATTATACCCGTTGCTGGACAGATATCTAGTCCATGTTTATAGATAAATGAACTGCTGTGATCTCCACAGCACCACTTGCTGGACAGATATCCTATTCGTGTTTATACTTCAATGTACTGCTGTAGTCTGCACAATTCCCCGTGCTGGACAAATATCTAATCTGGGTTTATGGATCAACGCACTGCTGTGGTCTGGACAGTGCTACCTGCTGGACAGATATCCAATCTGGGTTTCCATGAATGCACTACTGCGTTCTGTACAGTTCCCGGTGTGGGACTGATATCTCGTCCGGATTTATAGATGAGTGCACTGCTGTGGTCTGCATAGCTCCCGGTGCTGGATAGGTAACCCGTCCAGGTTTACAGATCGATGCACAGCTGTGTTCTGCATTCCTACCCGTGCTGATCAGATATCTAATCCTGGTTTTTGGTCAATGCACTGCTGCGGTCCTCACAGCTCCCTTTGCTGGACAGATATCTAGTCCATGCTTATAGATCAATGGACTGCTGTGATCTCCACAGCACCACTTGCTGGACAGATATCCTATTCGTGTTTATACTTCAATGTACTGCTGTGGTCTGCACAATTCCCCGTGCTGGACAAATATCTAATCTGGGTTTATGGATCACAAGCACTGCTGTGGTCTGGACAGCGCTACCTGCTGGACAGATATCTCGTTCGGGTTTATAGATCAATGGACTGCTGTGATCGGCAGAGCTCCCGGTGCTGGACAGTTATCTAATCCGGGTCTGTAGATCAATGTACTGCTGTGGTCTGCTTAGCTCTCTGTGCTGGACAGATAATAAATCCAAATTTATTTATCAATGCACTGCTGTGATCCGTACAGCTCCCCGTGCTGGACAGATATCTAATCCGGTTTGATAGATCAATGCACTGCTGTGTTCTGCACAGCTCCTATACAGAAAAGATATCTCTTCCGTATTTATAGATCAGTGCACTGCTGTGATCTGCACAACTCCCGGTGCTGAACAGATATCTAATTTGGGTTGATACATCAATGCACTGCGGCGGTCTGCACAGTTCCTTGTGCGGGACAGATATCTCGTCTGGGGTTATAAATCACTGCACTGCTGTAGTCTGCACAGCTCCCGGTGCTGGACAGATATCTAATCCGGGTTTTTAGATCAATTCACTGCTGTGGTCTGCACACCTCTCCGTGCTGGGCAGATATCTAGTCCGTTATTATAGATCAATGCACTGCTGTGTTCTGCATAGCTCCCCGTGCTGGACAGATATCGAATCTTGTTTAACACATCAATGCACTGCTTTGGTCTGCACTGTCCCTGGTGGCTGACTGATAGATGGGTTTATAGATCAATGCACTTCTGTGGTTGGAATAGCTCGGGGTGCTGGACAGATATATAATCCGGGTTTATAGATCAATGCACTGCTGTTGTCTGCATAGCTCCACGTGCTGGACAGATACCTAATCTGGGTTTATAGATCATGCACTGCTGTGGTCTGCATAGCTCCCGGTGCTGGAAAGATGTCTAAACCGTGTTTGTAGATCAATGCACTGCTGTATTCTGCATAGCTCCCCGTGCTGGACAGATATCTAGTCCTGGTTTATATATCAATGCACCCCTGTGTTCTGCATAGCTCCCTGTGCTGGGCAGATATCTAGTCTGGGAAATTGATGAATGCACTGCTGTGGTCTGCATAGCTCCCCGTGCTGGCCACATATCAAGTCTGGGTTTATAAATAAATGAACTGCTGTGATCTGCACAGTTTCTGGTGCTGGACAGATATCTCGTCCGCGTTTATAGATCAATGAACTGCTGTATTCTGCATAGCTCCCTCTGCTGGACAAATATCTCATTTCGGTTTCATCGATCAATGCACTTCTGTCTCCTGCGTAGTTCCCTGTGTTGGACAGATATCTCGTCCGGGATTATAGATCATGCACTGCTGTGTTCTGCATCGCTCCCGGTTCTGGACAGATATCTCGTCCAGGATTATAGATCAATGCCCTGCTGCCGTCTTCATAGCTCCTGCTGCTGGACAAATATCTAACCCGGGTTTAGGGATCAATGTACTGCGGTATTCTGCATAGGTCACGGTGCTCGACAAATATCTCGTCCTGGTTTATATATCAATGCACTTCTGTGTTCTGCACAGCTCCTAATGCTGGATAGATATCTACTCCGGCTTGATAGATCATTGAACTGCTGTGATCTGCACAGTTCCCGGTGCTGGACAGATATCTAGTCCGGATTTATAGATCAATGCTCTGCTGTATTCTGAATAGCTCCCCGTGCTGGACAAGTATCTCATCCGTGTTTATAGATCAATGCTCTGCTATGGTCTGCACCTCTCCCTGTGCTGGACAGATATCTAGTCCGGGGTAAGACATCAATGCACTGCTGTGGTCAGCACATCTCCCCGTGCTGGACAGATATCTAGTCCGGGTTTATAGATCAGTTCCCTGCTGTGGTCTGCATAGCTCCTGTTGTTGGACAGATATGTAATTCCGGTTTATAGATCAATGCACTCCTGTCTTCTGCATATCTCCCCGGCTGGGCGGATATCTAGTCCGGGTTTACGTATCAATTCACTGCTGTTGTCTGTATAGCTCCCGGTGCTTGACAGATATCTAGTCCTGGTTTGTAGATCAATGCAATGCTGTGGTCTGCATATCTCCAGTGCTGGACAGGTATCTAGTCCGGGAGTATAGATCAATGCACTGCTGTGTTCTGTATAGCTCCCCGTGCTGGACAGATATCGAATCCGGTTTTATAGATCAATTCACTGCTGTGATCTGCACAGCTCTCGGTGCTGGAAAGATATCTCTTCCGGGTTTATAGATCAATGAACTGCTGTGATCTGCACAGTTCCCGGTGCTGGAAAAATATCTCATCCGTGTTTATAGATCAATGCACAGCTGTGGTCTGCACATCTTCCTGCGCTGGACAGATATCTAGTCTGGGTTTATAGATCAAGGCACTGCTGTGTTCTGCATAGCTTCCCGTGCTGGACAGATATCTAGTTCGGGTTTATAGATCAATGCACTGCTGTGGTCTGCAAAGCTCCCCGTGCTGGACAGATATCTCGTCCAGGTTTGTATATCAATACACTGCTGTGATCTGTATAACTTGCGGTGCTGGAAAGATATGCAGTCCGGGTTTATAGATCAGTACACTGCTGTTTTCTGCATAGATCCCCTGCTGGATGTATATCTAGTCCGGGTTTATAGATCAATGAGCTGCTGAGGACTGCGCAACTCCACGTGCTGGACAGACATCGAGTCTGGATTTGTAGATTAATGCACTGCTGTGGTCCACAGAGCTCCCGGTGATGGATAGATATCTAGCCCTGTTTTATAGATCAATGCACTGCTGTGATGTGCAGAGATCCCGGTTCTGGACAGATGTCTAGTCCGACTTCATAAATCAGTGCACGGGTGTTGTCTGCTCTGCTTCCCATGCTGAATACTTGCTGGAGGAACACAGCAATCCAGGCAGCATCTGGAGGTGTAGAAGTTCACGTTTCTGGTTTAGCCCTCCTTCAGGACTTTTGCAGAAGTGTTACACCTGAACCGACGTTTTCTCCATCTTCTTTCCCACATCTCCATCTTCACGTTGGTGAAGTGGATATGTGGGAAAGGTGATGGACAGGTCAAGGAGTTTCGCGGAACGTTCTGTCCCCAACATTCTATAACTGACATTCCCCGTAACGTTCCGTCCCCAACATTCTATAACTGACATTCCCCGGAACGTTCTGTCCCCAACATTCTATAACTGACATTCCCCGGAATGTTCTGTCCCTGACATTGTTTGTGAACGGTCGGACGTCAGTGATTTGAACAAACGATAAGATCCCGAGGGAAGAGATCCCGTTCTAGGGAGAAGGAGACTCTGTACCGAAGGCCCCTGAGACAGTTAAAGGGGGGAATACGTTTTCCCGGCGTTTACATTTCTTCATGACACAGGATCGACCACAATTTACACCGAAATACAGGAATTTCCAAACTTCGTTTGTCTTCAGGAAACTGGGAGACAATCCTTCAGGACAGCAAAGTTTCCACTCTCCGTAATAGAAACCGGGAAGCCGTGACCCATGTCTGTTCTCGAGTGTTCGAGTGTATGGGAATGTTCCGAAACCATCTGTCCTTATGGATGTATCTCTGTGCGTTTGAAGAGGGAGGGTTTCTTGTGGTTTATGTCACACTTTTTCAGTAAGTCAGACTTTCACATTTGTTATTCCAGCTCCAATTCTTTTAAGAAATCAATGAATACAAGAACATATTTGAAAATCTCACTGGGTCCCCGAACAAACTGGTACCTTTGCCTCCAGGCTGATGGATAATGTGTTTGTTTTCCTTCCTCACAGTTAACGTAGTGACCATCTACGTCCTGCTTTATAAAGATTGTGGATTGTCTCCATGTGTCAGACGTTACCTGGGGGCCATGGCAGCGGCGGATCTCCTGGTCATTATCCTCGACCTGATACTGAGACACATTCCCATTGTTTATCGGGAACAGTTTTATTTCCTGAAGGACTCCGTCCCCGTGTGTAATATCCACGCTGTCCTGCTTTATGCAGCCACTGACTGCTCTGTCTGGTTCACCGTCACTTTCACCTTTGACCGGTGTGTGGCCATTTGTTGCCAGACGCTGAAAAGTAAATATTGCAGAGAGAAAACGGCGGCTGTGGTTCTGGGAGCAGTGACTGTGCTGAGCTGTTTAAAGAACTTGTTCTGGTATTTTATGGTCACGGCTCGGTATCGGCTGCTGAACGAGCCCTGGTTTTGTGATGTAACAGACGCTGTTCTATCCTCCAGTGTGTGGGTCACAATCGAGTTCCTCCACCACATTCTAACCCCGTGTGTCCCATTTCTCCTGATTCTGCTGCTCAATGTTCTCACCGTCAGACACATTTTAGTGACCAGCAGAGCCCGCAGGAGACTCCGCGCTCACAATAATGGGGACGCTCAGTCTGACACAGAAATGAGAAACCGAAAAAAATCCATCATTTTACTTTTTGTGATCTCGGCCAATTTCATCCTGTTATGGTCAATTTCAATGCTGTATTCTATATGGTACCGGATGTTGTATATTGGGTATCAGTCTGTATTTCTCAATGACTTTGTGCAGGAATTGGGCTTCATGCTGCAGCTCCTCAGTTGCTGCACAAACACCGCGATTTATGCCATGACCCAGACTAAGTTCAGGCAGCAGTTGATGAATGTGCTGAAATATCCCTTTACCGAAATACATCCATCAATCAAATTCCCTCATTAACCAATGCATTCGGGATTTTCTCACTTCAGTTCAGTGTTTCAGCGATGGAGCAGCCTGTCGCTATGGTAACAGACTGAGGATAGCGCTGGTTTTTCCCTCCTTATCCAACAGGTGTGTTACAGGGAAACATTTCAATGTTTCTCACAACTCAGGGGCCAGTGAGAAAAGGCACCATCCCACTGACTGTATCCATCACTTCCATTTGTAAACAATAAAAATTTTTCTTAAAACGTGCCGAACAGCAGAGTGACCGATGTTGTTGCGTTTCTTTGTGTTGGAGATTCTGAACTGGAGAGAGACAGGCCCAGGCCCAGGTCTTGGGCCTCAGGGAAGGGAAGGGGACCGGGCCCTGAGCTCAGGAGCTGGGTTTTAATCCCTCTGTCCCCCCACTCCAACCTGGCCTCCCCATTTCCTCTCCGCCACTCTTTCTCCTCAAATCTATCACCCTCTCTCTCCCACACACCGCCAAACCAGGTTTCCCCACCTGCCTCCACTATTTCGTCTTCCCATCCCCCTTTCTCTCTCATCGTCGTCTCTGTCTCCCTCCCGCAATTACAACTCGACCCCAGTTTCCCTTCCTCCCACATCTCACCCCCACCCCACACATGCAGCCTCACCCCCAAATCCACCCAAACTCTGGGTCAGAGGGAGAGCGAAGGACCAGGGAGACAGAGTGTGTCCGAGAGGGAGGGATAAAGGGACAGGACGGAGAGAGATTCAGTCAAAGAGAAACAGAGGGAGGGTGGTCGAGAATGAGAGAAAGTGGAGAGAGAGTGAAGGAGCAGGTAAAGGGAGAAGGGGGAGCGAGAGAGAGATATGGGTGGAGATAATGAGAGAGAGGTGTGAGAGAGTGGAGGGGGGAGAGAAAGAGGGAGACTGAGAGAGGGACTAGGGAGGGGGCAAGAGGGAGAAAGAGACAGATAGGGAGGGGCGAGGAGAGAAAGAAAGGGGCAAGAGAGATCGGGAGGAGAGACAGAGAGAAAAGGAGAGAGGGCAGAGAGAGAGAATGAGGGGGCAAGTGAGCGAGGAGGCGAGAGAGAGAGACAGGGGAGGAGAGATGGGGTCAAGAGAAAGCGGGATGGTTAGAGAGAGAGGGATGGGAAGAGAGAGAGAGAGAGAGAGGTGGGAAGAGACAGAGCGTTGAGAGAGAGGGAGGTGAGCGAGAGAGCAGAGAGGCCGAGATCGAGAGAGAGAGATGGTGAGAGAGAGGAAGGGCACAAGAGAGAGAGTAGTGTGTGAGAGTCGAGTCGAAAGGAAGGTGGGACAGAGAGGGTGAGAGCGAGAGCGAGCGAGAGGGAGCAAGTGAGGGAGAGGCAGAAAAAGAGGGAGAGTGACAGAACGGGAGGGAGGGTGGGAGAAAAAGGGCAAGAAACAGAGAAGTGGGGAGCGCGCATGCGGGAGAGAGAGATGGTGAGAGAGAGGGGAGGGCAAGAGAGAGGGGAGGGCGAGAGAGTGGAAGTCGAGAAAGGGGAGGGTGAAAGAGAGATGAGGGAGAGAGAAGGGAAGGCGAGAGAGATCAGAGGGCCAGAGAGAGGGGAAGGCCAGTGAGAGGTGAGGGCGAGGGGAGGAAGAGAGAGACGGGAGGGCGAGAGAGGGGAGGGCTAGAGGAGGGAGAGAGAGAGGAAGGCGAGAGAGAGGGGAGGGTGAGAGAGAGGGGACGACTATTGGGGGAGGGCGAGAGCGGGGGAGATAGAGGAGGGCGCGAGAGAGGGGAGGTTGAGAGAGAGGGGAGCGCGAGAGAGAGGGGAGGACTAGGGGGGAGGGGGAGAGAATGGGAGAGAGAGAGATGGGAAGGCAGGCGAGGGTAGGGCAAGAGAGGAGAGGCTGAGAGAGAGGGGAAGGCGAGAGAGATGGGAGGGAGAGAGATGGGAGGGCGAGAGTGGGTATGGCGAGAGAGGGAGGCTAGAGAGAGGGGAGTGCGAGAGGGAGGGAAGGGCGAGACAGGGGAGGTGGATACAGAGGGGAGGGCAAGAGAGTGGGAGGGCGAGAGAGGGGGTTGGATGAGAGTGGGGGAGGGTGAGAGAGAGGGGAGGGCGAGACAGGGGTAGGGGAGAGAGAGGGGAGGCGAGCGAGGGGAGGAGAGAGAGTTGGAGGAGGAGAGAGAGCGTAAGGGAGAGAGAGGGGAGAGCGAGAGAGGGGAGGGCGTGAGAGGGGAGGGCGAGACAGATGGGAGAGGGAGATGGGGAGGGCGAGAGAGGGGAGGGTGAGAGTGGGAATGGCGAGAAAGGGGAGGGCGCAAGAGGGTTGGGCGAGATAGGGGAGGGCGAGAGGGTGGAGGACGAGACAGGGGAGGACGAGAGAGAGGAGAGTGGAGAGAATGGAGGTGGGTGAGAGGGGAGGATGAGAGAGGGGAGGGAGAGAGAGGGGAGGGAGAGAGACGAGAGGGATAGAAAGGGGTTTGCGGGAGAGTGGGGAGGGCGTGAGTGGGGGGAGGGCAAGAGAAGGGAGCGAGAGCGAGGGGAGGGAGCGAGAGGGAATGGAGAGAGAAAGGGAGAATGGGGACGAGAGAGAGGGGCCGAGACAGAGTGGACGAGAGTGAGGGTGCAGAGAAAGTGTGTGGAGAGCGAGAGGGTGGAGAGATAGGCGGAGAGACAGGATAGAGAGGAGGGGAGAGAGAGGGGGAGAGGAGAGAGAGAAGGGAAAGGAGAGAGGATGAGAGAGTGGGGGAGATAGAGAATGAGCGAGAAGGGAGGGAAAGGTGACGATTGAGGGGTACGTGAGAGAGGTGACGGGAGAGAGAGGGTGGAGAGAGAGGAGGACAGAGGAAGGGGGCAAAGAGATTTGCAAGATAGAGAGGGGGAGAGAGAGGGGGAGAGAGACAGGAGGAGAAAGAGAGGGGGAGAGAGAGGGAGAGAGAGGAGGAGAAAGACAGGGGCGAGAGAGGGTAGAGAGAGGGGGAGAGATGGGAGAGAAAGAGGGGGAGAGAGAGGGGGCAGAGAGAGGGGGAGGGAGAAGCAGTACAGAGAGAGGGCGAGAGTGAGGTGACGAAAGAGAGTGAACGAGACAGGGGGAGAGAGAAGGGTAGAGACAGGAGGACAGAGCGGGCGGAAAGAGAGGGGGAGAGAGATGGGGAGGGGGAAGAGAGAGCTGGGAGAGAGAGGGGGAGATAGAGGTGGTCAGAGAGGGGGTGAGAGAGGTGGGAGGGAGGTGGAGAGAGAGTGGCGAGAGAGAGCTGGGGGTGAAAGATAGGGGAGCGAGGGAGAGAGAGAGGAGGGGAGAGAGAGGCGGAGAGAGTGAAAGGGGAGCGAGGGTGGAGAGCGAGGGGAGCAGAGCAAGGGGGGCGAGAGAGGGGAGAGGGAGAGGAGACGAGAGAGAGGGGACGAGAGAGAGGTGACGGGAAAGAGTGGGTGCAGAGAGAGGGGGACAGGGAAAGGGGGCAGAGAGAGGGGAAAATAGAGGGGGAGAGAGGGGGAGAGAGGGGGGAGAAAGAGTGGGGTAGAGAGAGGGGAGAGAGATGGAGGGGAGAGAGAGGGGGGAACAGAGAAAGGGTGTGGGAGAGGAGACGGGAGAGATTCGACGAGAAACATGTGGAGAGGGAGGAGAGAGACAGAGGCGAGAGAGAGGGGGGGAGACAGAGAGAGGGAGAGAAAGACGAGGGGGGAGGAAGAGGGGACGAGAGAAATGGGACGAGAGAGAGAGTGGCAAGAGAGGTGGAGAGAGAGAGGGGGAGGGAGAGGGGAGACTGAGGTGACGAGATAGTGTGGCGAGACAGAGGGGGACAGAGAGACGGGGACAGAGAGAGAGGAACAGAGAGAAGATGAGAAAGAGAGGGGGAGGGGGGCAGAGAGAGAGGTGGTGGAGAGTGGGGGAGAGAGACAGGTGGGAGAGAGGGCGTGGAGAGAGATGGGGAGAGAGGAGGTAGAGGAGAGAGAAGGGTATGGAGAAGGGGATAGAGAGGGGGAGAGAGAGGGGAGAGAGAGGGGATGTGGGAGGGTACGAGAGAGAGAGGACCCGACAGACGTTGGAGAGAGAGAGGGTGAAGTGAGAGGGTTGGACAGAGGGGACGAGAGATTGGACAGAGAGGGGGAGAGAGAGAAGGGCAGGGAGAGAGGGGAGCGAGGGGGGAGAGGGGAGGGCAAGGGGACGAGAGAGAGGGGACGAGAGGGAGGTGACGGGAGAGAGAGTTTGGAGATAGAGGGGGACAGAAAATGTGGGCAGAGAGAGGGGAAGATAAAGAGGGGGAGAAAGAGAGGGGAGAGAGGGAGAGAGAGGGGGAGAGAGCTGGGGGAGAGAGAGGAGAGAGAGAGAGGAGAGAGAGATGTGTACTGACAGACGGCGAGAGGAGGGGCTACACAGAGCAGGCAGAGTGAGGAATAGAGAGAGGGGAACAGAGAGGCGGGAGAGTGAGGGGGAGAGATAGGGGAGAGATGGGGAGAGCGAGGTGGGGGTAGAAGGGGAGAGACAGAGTTGGGAGAGAGGGAGGGGGAGAGAAAGGAGGGGAGCGAGAGGGGGAGAGAGAGAGTGGAGAGAGAAGGGAGCAGATCAAGAGGGGTGCGAAAGTGGGGAGTGAGAGGGGGAAGAGAGAGAGAGGAGACGAGAGAGAGCGGGGAAGACAGAGAGGTGACTGGAGCGAGAGGGGGATAGAGAAAGGGGGCAGAGAGAGGGGAAGAGAGAGGGGGAGAAAGAGAGGGAGAGAGAGAGAGAGAAAGAGAGAGAGTGAGAGAGGGGTCAGTGAGGGGGGAGGGAGAGGGGACGAGAGAGATTGGACGACAGAAGTGTCGAGAGAGAGGAGAGAGTGAGAGGCGAGAGAGAGGGGAGGGAGAGATAGGAACAGAGAAAGAGGAGAGAGAGGACGAGAGAGAGGGGGAGAGGGGGCACAGAGAGAGGGGAGAGAGAGGTGGGAGAGAGTGGGGGAGAGAGGGGGAATCGGGAGAGAAAGGAGGACAGAAAGGGGGAGAGAGACAGAGCGGGACAGAGAGAGGGGTAGAGAGAGTAGAGAGAGACGGGAGCAGACCAAGTGGGGGTGGGGGGCGAAAGGGGGAAGTGAGAATGGGAAGAGAGAGAGGAGACGAGAGAGAGAGAGGGTGGACAAGAGAGAGGTGACTGGAGCGGGAGGGGGACAGAGAATGGGCGCAGAGAGAGGGGAAGAGAGAGGGGTAAAAAGAGAGGGAGAGAGAGAGAGGGAGAGAGAGGGGGACAGTGAGAGTGGGAGGGAGAGGTGACGAGAGAGATTGGACGAGAGACGTGTAGCGAGAGAGGAGAGAGAGAGGCGAGAGAAGGGAGGGAGAGAGGGGAACAGAGAAATGGCGTGAGAGAGGGGAAGAGAAGGGGAGAGGGGGCACAGAGAGGGGGGAGAGAGAGGTTGGAGAGAGTGGGGGAGAGAGAGCAGGGAGAGAGTGCATGGAGAGAGATGGGGAGAGAGGGGGGAATCGGGAGAGAGAGGAGGATAGAGAGGGGGAGAGAAACAGAGAGGGGGAGATAGAGACGGGATGAGAGAGGGTACGAGAGAGAGGGGACACGAGAGAGGTGGAGAGAGAGGGTAGAGAGAGAGGGGGTGTAGAGACGGGGCGAAAGAGTGGACAGAGAGGGTGGGAGACAGAAGTGGGGAGAGAGGGGAGAGAGAGAGATTGGGAGAGAGAAGGAGAGAGAGGGAGAGAGAGGGGAAAAGAGAGGAGTGAGAGAGAGGGGGAGAGAGACGTTGAGAGCATGAGGGGGGAGAGAGAGGGACAGAGAGGTTGGCAGTGAGAGGGGTCAGAGAGAGGGGACAAGGGAGTGTGGAAAAGAGAGAGAGGGTGGAGAGAGAGGATGGAGAGCGATGGAGGAGAGAGAGAGGGAGAGAGAGAGAGAGAGAGAGAGAGAGAGAGAGAGAGAGAGAGAGAGGGAGAGGGGGGGAGAGAGAGGAGGTCAGAGAGCAGAGAGAGAGGGGCGAGACAGAGGAGATGAGAGAGAGGGGAGAGAGAGAGGGAGGATCAGAGTGGACGAGAGAGAGGTGACGGGAGAGAGAGGGTGGAGAGAGAGGGGGACAGAGAAAGGGGGCAGAGAGAGGGGAAGATAGAGAGGGGGAGAGAGGGAGAGAGAGAGGGGAGAAAGAAAGGGTGCGAGAGTGGGGGAGAGAGAGGGGAGAGAGAGATGGGAGAGAGACGGAGAGAGAGGGGGGAGCGAGAGAGGGAGGATCAGAGTGGACGAGAGAGAGGTGACGGGAGAGAGAGGGTGGACAGAGAAAGGGGGCAGAGAGAGGGGAAGATAGAGGGGGGAGAGAGGGAGAGAGAGGGGAGAAAGAAAGGGTGCGAGAGTGGGGGAGAGAGAGGGGAGAGAGAGATGGGAGAGAGACGGAGAGAGAGGGGGGAGAGAGAGTTGGGGAGGGAGAGGGGACGAGAGAGATTGAACGAGAGAGCTGTGGAGAGAACGAGGCGAGGGAGAGAGAGAGGGGAGAGAGAGAGGGGGACAGAGAGAGGGAGAGAAAGACGAGAGAGGGGGGAGTGGAGACGAGAGAGATGGAACGAGAGAGAGAGGGAAGAGAGAGAGAGGTTGGAGAGAGGGGGAGGGAGAGAGAGGGGGAGAGAGAGGAGAGAGAGGGGGAGAGAGGCGGGACAGAGGGAGGGGAGACAGATCCAAAAGGAGAGAAGGGGAGAGAGAGGGAGACACTGAGGAGACGAGATAGAGTGGTGAAACAGGGGGACAGTGAGAGCGGGACAGAGAGGGGAACAGAGAGAGGGAGAGAGAGAATGGTGAGACGGGG
This sequence comes from Chiloscyllium punctatum, assembly GCF_047496795.1. Classification (NCBI taxonomy): domain Eukaryota; kingdom Metazoa; phylum Chordata; class Chondrichthyes; order Orectolobiformes; family Hemiscylliidae; genus Chiloscyllium; species Chiloscyllium punctatum. The sequence continues at coordinate 240,740 of NW_027309913.1, read as the reverse complement.
ACAGAGAGTGGGGCAGACAGAGGAGGAGAGAGTTGGGGAGGCAGAAGATGGGGAGAGAGGGTGGAAAGTGACGGGGAGAGAGGGGCAAGAGGGGGAGAGAGGGATCGAGAGTTGGAGAGAGATGGATGAGAGAGGGATGAGAGAGTGGGGACGAGAGAGAAGGTGGAGTGCGAGAGGATAGAGAGAGAGGTGGTGGGAGAGAGGGGGAGAGTGGACAGAGAGGGGGAGAGAGAGACGGGAGAGAGAGTGGGGCGAGAGAGAGAAGGTAGAGAGAGAGGGGATAAGAGAGGAGAGAGAGGGGAGGGGGGACACAGAGAGGGGAGACAGAGCGAAGGGGAGAGAGAAGAGGGGGAAAGAGAGAGGAGGAGAGAAAGAGAGGGGGACAGAGTGAGGGGAGAGGCAGGGGATGAGAGAGAGGGGACAAGAGAGAACGTGTGGAGACAGAGACGGTGCAGAGCGATAGGGTGGAGAGACAGAGGGTGGAGAGAGAGACACACAAGAGAGATAGAGGCGACAGAGGAGAAAGAGTGGGCAAGCGAGAGGGTGGAGAGAGAGGGGACGAGAGAGAGGGGACGGGAGAGGGAGAGATCGAGAAAGGGAGAGAGAGGGGGACAGAGACGGGGGAGAGAAAGGGGACAAGTGAGAGGGGACGAGAGAGAGTGTGGAGAGAGAGGGTGGAGATAGAGAGGGTAGAGAGGGTAGGGGCATGAGAGGGGGAGCAGAGCAAGTGGGGTCGAGAGAGGGGGAGAGAGAGGCGAAAGAGAGGGAGAGGGAGAGAGAGGGGCGAGAGAGTAGGGGGAGAGACGGTAGAGAGAGATTGGACCAGAGAGAGAGGCGATGAGAGTGGAGGGGATGAGAGCGAGGGGAGAGAGAGAGAGGGGGTCAGTGAGAGGGGAGAAAGAGGGGGATAGAGAGGGGAGAGAGGGGGATAAGTGAGATGGGACGAGAGAGAGTGGACAAGAGAGAGGGGAGAGAGAGAAAGGTGGACAGAGAGGGGGCAGAGAGCGATGGGGCCAGAGAGGGGACAGATAGAGGGAGAGAGAGGGGACAATAGAGAGGGGGAAGAGAGAGAGGGGGAGAGAGAAGAAGATAGAGGGGGGCGAGAGAGTGGGACGAGAGAGGGGGAGAGAGAATGGGCCAAGAGAGAGGCTGGATAGAGAGGGGACGAGAGAGGGGAGAGAGAGAGGGTGAAGAGGGGACGGGCGTGAGAGAGGGGAGCAGAGCAATGGAGAGAGAGGAGGAAGAGAAAGGGGAAGAGAGAGGGGGACGAGTGACAGTAGACGAGGGAGTGAGGGGGGAGAGAGGGGGGCGAGAGAGGGGATGAGTGAGAAGGAGAGAGAGGTGGACATGAGGAGTATGAGAGAGAGAGAGAGGGCCAGAGAGAGGGGGACAGAGAGAGGGAGAGAGAGGGGACAATTTAGAGCGAACGACAGAGAGGGGACGAGAGAGAGGGTGGAGAGAGAGAGAGTGGAGAGAGAGAGGGAGAGAGAGGGGATTAGAGACCGGACGAGAGAGGTGGGGAGTGAGGGGGGGACAAGAAAGATGGGACAAAGAGAGGGGTTCGAGATATAGTGGACGAGAGAGAGGGGACGAGAGAGGTGGGGAGAGAGGGGAGAGACAGTGGGAGAAAGGGGCGACAAAGAGAGGGGGACAAAGAGAGGGGGACAGAGAGAGGGGGAGAGAGAGGAGGGGGGAGAGAGTGAAAGCGGAGAGAGAGTGGGGGGAACAGAGAAAGGGGGAGGGAGAGGGGACGGGAGTGACTGGACGAGAGAGGTGTGGAGAGAGAGAGGAGAGCCAGAGAGGAGAGAGAGGAGGGAAAGAGAGTTGGGGACAGAGAGAGTGAGAGAAAGACGAGAGAGGGGAGCAGGGTGAGGGGGGCGAGAAGATGGGACGAGAGGGAGAGGCGGAGAGAGAGAGTGCAGAGAACGAGGGTTCAGAGAGAGAGAGGGTGAGAGAGAGGGTGGAGTGAGAGAGGGGAGAGATTGGAGCAAGAGAGGGGGCAGAGATAGGGGAGACAGAGCGAGGGGGAGATAGAGGGGGGAGAGGGGGAACTGAGGGGACGAGATAGAAAGCCGAGACAAAGGGGGACAGAACGAGTTGGCCAGAGAGAGGGGGGACAGAGCGGGGAACAGAGAGAGGGGGAGAGAAAGATGGAGAGGGGGGAACAGACTGAAGGGGAGAGAGAGGGGGTGAGAGTGGGGAAGAGGGATGAGTGAGAGAGAGGGTGGAGAGAGATGGGGAGAGAGGGGGAGAGAGAGGAGGAGAGAGTCGGGGAGAGAGGTGGTGAAAGAGAGAGGGGACAGAGAGAGGGGACAGAGAGAGTGTGTGAGAGAGAGGGGGGCGAGAGAGAGGGTGGAGAGAGAAAGGGTGGAGACAGAGAGTGTGGAGAGTGATAGGGTGGATAGAGAGAGGGTGAAGAGAGAGGGGCAAGAGAGATTGATGGAGAGAGAGGGGAGAGAGGGGGCAAAAGAGAGGGGGAGAGAGAAGAATGAGAGAGTGGGGGAGAGAGGATGGAGAGAAAGTGGACGAGAGAGAGGGGATGAGAGAGAGGGACGAGAGAGAGTAGAGAGAGAAGGGGCAGTGAGAGGGAGAATGGGGAGAGAGGGGGTAAGAGATGGGTAGAGAGAGGAGGAAGGGGGAGAGAGTGGGGTTGAGTGAGAGGGGACGACAGAGAGGGGACAAAACAGAAGGGAGAGAGAGAGAGAGAGATGGTCAGATGGGCGAGAGCGAGGGAGGCAGAGAGAGGTGGACAGAGCGAGGGAGAGAGAGAGACTGGACAAGACAGAGGGGACAAGACGGAGGGGACAAGAGAGGAGGAGAGGGAGAGGGTGGAGAGGGAGGGGCGTGAGAGAGGGCAGCAGAGCAAGGGGGTGAGAGGGGGGAGAGAGAGATGGAGCACGAGAGGAGAGAGGTGAGAGAAAGAGGGGAGAGAGGGAGGGGTGTGACAGGATGAGTGAGAGGGGACGATAGAGAAAGTGGAGAGAGAGAGGTTGGAGAGAGGATAGAGAGTGAGGGGCGTGATGAAGGGGAGCAGAGCAATGGTGGAGAGAAAGGAGGGAGAGGCGACGAGAGAGGGGGGACGAGAGAGATGGTGGAGAGAAAAAGGATGGAGAGAGAGATGGTAGAGAGTGGGGAGAGAAAGTGGGAGAGAAGTAGAGAGAGAGGTGGAGAGAAAGTGGGAGAGACAGTGGGAGAGAGAGGGGAGAGAGGGGGGAGAGAAAGATAGAGGGGGCGAGAGAAAGAGATGGAGAGAGAGGGGGAGAGAGGGGGAGACAGAGGGGAAGTGTGAGAGGAGACTAGAGAGACGGGGTGAGAGAGTGGGAGAAGACAGTGGAAAAGAGCGGGGCAGAGGGAGGTCGACAGAGTGAGGGGAGAGAGAGGGGACTAGAGAGAGCGGACGACAGTGAGGACGACAGAGAACGGGAGAGTGAGAAGGGGAATGAGACAGAGGGGGAGAGAGAGGGGGGAGATAGAGAGGTTGGAGAGAGAGTGGGAGAGAGGGGGCATAAAGGGGGGGGCGAGAGAGTGGGAGAGACGGGGCTGAGATAGACGAAGAGAGAGGGGTGGACGATAGAGGGGGAGGGGGAGAGGACAAGAGAGAGGGACGAGATAGAGGGGACGAGAGAGAAGGGACGAGTAGAGGGGGAGAGAGAGAGGGTAGACGAGAGTGGGAGAGGGAGAGATGGGGGGATGGGGAGAGAGGGGGACGAGAGAGAGAGGAGAGAGAGAGCGGAACAGTGAGGGGGTACAGAGAGAGGGTACAGAGAGAGGGGGTTAGAGAGAGGGGGACAGAGTGGGGACCAGAGAGCGGGAGACAGAGAGAGTGGAGAGAGAGAGGGAGAGAGGGGGAGAGAGAGGGGAAAGAGTGGGGGAGAGAGAGGGGACGAGAGAGAAAGGGTGGAGAGAGAGGGTCGAGAGAGAGGGTTAAGGGACAGAGGGTCGAGAGAGAGATGGCGGAGAGAGATGAGGAGAGAGTGAGGGGAGAGAGGAGAGAGAGAGAGGGGAGAGGGGGCGAGAGAGACAGAGAGATTGGGGATAGAAAGGGGGACGAGAGAGAGAAGGGACAGAGATGGAAAGATTGAGATGGGGACAGAGAGAGGGGGACAGAGAGAGATGGGAGGGCGAGAGAGGGGAACGCAATAGAGGGGAGGGCAAGAGAGGGGAGCGCCTGTCAGGGGAGGGTGAGTGAGTGGAGGGCGAGTGAGGGTTGGGGGTGTGAAGTTGGAGAGAGGAGGTGAGAGAGAGCGGGGAGTGAGAAGAAAGACAGCGTGGGAGAGAGAGAGGAGAGAGGGGAGAGTGTGGAAGAGCGATTCTGGTAGAGACAGGGGCAAGAGAGAGAGGGTAGAGAGAGAGCGGAGAGCGAGGTGGGAAAGAGAGGGCGAGAGAGGGGGACGAGAGTGAGAGAGGGGAGAGTGAGGTGAAGAGAGAAAGGGGAGAGAGTGTGAAGGGGACAGAGAGAGGAGGAGAGTGAGGGGGGAGAGAGAGAGGACAGAGAGACGGGGAGAGAGAGGTAGGAGAGAGAGGCAGGGAGAGAGGGGTGAGAGTGAGAGAGAGGAGAGAGAAGGGGGAGAGAGAGAGAGATAGCTAGTCAGATCGGGAGAGAGGGGGAGAGATGGTGTGAGGGGGAGGGAGGGAGAGACAGAGGAGCAGGACAGAGAGTGAGGGGGAGAGAGAAGACGAGAGTGCGAGGGGGAGAGAGAGGGGGGAGGGAGAGAGGGGGAGATAGAGAGATGGGAGTGAGAGAGAGGTGGAGAGACAGGGGAGCGAGAGGGAGAGAGAGTGATGGGGAGTGAGAAAGGCGAGAGATGACAGAGATGGTGGGAGAGAGTGAGATGGGGAGAGACAGAGAGAGGGAGAGAGAGGGTGGTGGAGAGAGAGAGAGAGAGTGGACCGAGAGAGAGAGTGAGATAGGGGGGCGAGAGAGCACAGAGAGAAGGGGTAGAGAGTGTGAGGGGGGCGGGAGAGAGGGGGAGAGAGAGGGGCGAGAGAGGGGGGGAGAGAGTGGGGGTAGAAAGAGGGTGGACTGAGAGGGGGAGAGAGCGGTAGAGAGAGGGGAAAAGAGCACGGACTAGAGCGAGGAATTAAGAAAGAGGTAACGAGAGAGTGGGGACGAGAGAGATAGGGTGGAGTGAGAGAGGGCGGAGAGTGAGAGGGTGGGGAGAGAGGGAGTTTAGAGTTGGAGAGAGAGAGGGCGGAGAGAGTGGGGGTGTGAGAGAAAGGGGAGAGAAAAGTGGAGAGGGAAAGAGTGGGTGAGAGAGGTGAGAGACAGAGTGGAGAGGGAGTGGGGGAGAGAGTGGGGACGAGACAGAGAGGGTGGAGAGAGATGATGGAGAGAGAGTGGGTGGTGAGAGAGAGGCTGGAGAGAGAGGGTGGAGAGAGGGGAGTGGTGAGGAAAGAGAGCGGCAGAGGGAGAGGGGAGAGAGTGGTGAACAGAGGCGTGAGAGATAGAAGTGGAGAGTGAGGGGGAGAGAGGGGGAGGGAGAGGAGGAGAGAGGGGGAGAGAGTGGGGGTAAAGAGAGGGATGAGGGAGGGGTAGAGAGAAGTGGAGAGAGGGGGTAGAGGGAGTGGGTAGAGAGAGGGGACAAGACTGAGGGGAAGAGGGAGAGAGGACGAGAGAGAGGGGAAGGGAGAGAGGGTGGAGTGACAGAGGGTGGAGAAAGAGAGCGTAGAAGGACAGTGGGTTGAGAGGGGGAGAGAGAGCGGAGAGAGAGAGAGTGAAGAGAGGGGAGTGGAGAGAGAGAGGGAGACAGAGAGTGGAGAGAGAGGCGACGAGATAGAGGGGACTTGAGAGAGGGGATGAGAGAGGCAACGAGGGAGAGGGGGAAGAGAGGGTGAGAGAGAGGCGGAGAGAGAGTGGGGAGAGAGAGGGGAGAGAGTAAGGGGGCGGGGGAAAGCCAGGACAGAGAGAGGCGGAGAGAGAAATGGGAGAGAGGGGAGAGAGAGGGATGGGAGAGAGAGAGGGGAAAGAGAAGTGGAAAGAGAGAGTGGGGAGAGAGGGGTGAGAGAGAGAGGACAGAGAGAGGATGAGAGAGAAATGGCGGTTGAGAAGAGAGAGAGAGAGATGGGTGAGAGAGAGGAGGAAGAGAGAGGGGGACAGAGAGAGGGAGTGAAAGAGGGGTAGAGAGAGAGGGTAGAGAGAGAGAGGGTGGAAAGAGAGTGGAGTGAGAGTGGGAGAGATAAGTGAGAGAGAGATGGGGAGAGAGGGGGAGAGAGAGGTGGGGGATAGAGAGGGGAGAGAGAGTAGAGAGAGGGTGAGAGAGAGGCGAGAGAGAGGGGGAGAGAGAGAATGGGAGGGAGGTAGTGGGAGAGAGGGTGGGGAGGGAGATTGGAATGAGAGAGCGGAGAGAGAGGGAACGTGAGAGAGGGAACTAGAGAAAATTGACGAGAGAGGAGAGAGAGTGGTCAGGGAGAAGGGGTCAGTGAGAGGGGAACAGAGAGAGGGGTGGGAGAGAGTAGGGTGGGAGAGAGATGGTTGGGAGAGTGAGGGTTGGGTCAGTGAAGTCGGGGGAAGGCCAGATGGGGAGGTCGAGAGAGGTGAGGGCGAGAGAGTGGAGGGCGAGTCAGGGGAGGGCGAGTGAGGGGAGTGCGAGTGAGGGTTGGGAGAGTGTAGGTGGATAGAGGGGGAGTGAGAGGGTGGGAGAAAGAGAGTAGAGAGAGGGGGAGAGAGAGGAGAGAGGGTCGAGAGAGGGAGAGAGAGGGGGAGAGAAGGGGAGATAGTTAGATGGGGAGAGATTGAGTGAGGGGGCGAGAGAGAAGGGGGAGAGAGGGGGAGAGGGGCGCAAGAGAGAAAGAGATTGAGTGGCGAGAACTGACAGAGGGAAGGGGAGAGAGTGGGGGAGATAGACAGGGGAGAAAGAGGGGTAGAGAGAGAGGAGAGGGAGAGAGGGGGGGAGAGTGAGGGGGAGAGATAGGGGCGAGAGACTACAGAGAAGGTGGGAGACAGTGAGAGGGGAGAGACAGAGAGATAGGGAGAGAAACTGAGAGAGAGAGAGGAGAGGGAGATAGATAGAGGGGCGAGAGAGGACAGAGAGAGGCGGTTGATAGTGAGGGGGTGAGAAAGAGGGGAGGGAGAGAGGGGTAGAGAGAGACAGAGACGAGAGAGAGCGGGAGGGGGGAGAAAGAAAGGGATGGGAGAGGGCGAGAGAGAGAGGGGTGAGAGAGAGAGGGTTGGGGAGTGAGGGTTGGGAGAGTGAAGGGAGAGAGAGTGTGGCAGAGACTGGGAAGAAAGCGACGAGTGGGAGAGTTGGTGATGGGAGAGAGAGGCGTGGGAGAGAGTGCGTTGTGAGAGTGAGGGTTGGGAGAGTGAAGTGGGAGAGACAGGAGATAGAAGACAAGGCGGACGAGAGAGGGGAGGGCGAGTGGGGGAGTGCGAGAGTGGGGAGGGCAAAAGTAGGGAGGGAGAGAGAGAGAGGGGAGTGCGAGAGATGGGAGGGCGAGGGAGCGAGAAACAGAGAGAGAGTTAGAGTGAGACAAGAGAGAAGAGGGGAGACAGGGTGGGAGCACTGAGAGAGAGGGAGCGAGAGACAGAGACACAGACAAGAGACAGAGAGAGTGAGAGAGAGAAGGAGAGAGCACGAGCGAGAGAGACTGAGAATGACATTGAGATGAGCGAGAGAGGGGAGCAAGAGAGAGATGAAGATGGACAAAGGGAGAGAGCGAGAGAGAGCGAGAAAGCGTGAGAGTGCAAAAGAGGATGAGACAGCGCGAGAGAGCAAGGGGAAGAGTGAGAGAGAGGATGCGAGTGAGATCAAGAGAGGGGGAACAGAGAGACGGATAGAGAGAGAGTGTGAGAGAGGGAGAGCAAGAGAGAGAGGGAGCAAGTGAGAGACAGAGGGATGAAGAGAGAGCGAGACAGAGGAGGCGAGAGAAGGAGGGAGAGCTGTTAGAGACAGACAGACAGTGAGAGAGAGAGAGAGAGGTGAAGCACGAGCGAGAGAGGGGCCGAGAGATAGAGGACGAGAGAGGAGGGAGAGAGGGGGAGAGAGAGAGGGCGAGAGAGAGAATGAGGGAGAGTGAGAGAGAGAGCGAGGAGAGAGAGGGGACAAGAGAGTGGATGAGAGAGAGGGGCGAGAGAGGACAGAGAGACGGGGGCAAGCGTAAGAGGGGAGAGAGAGGGAAGTGAAAGTGTTAGAGAGAGAGGTGTGGGAGAGAGAGGGGAGGCTGAGAGAGAGGGGCGAGAGTGGTGGGGAGAGACAGGGTGCTGGGAGAGAGAGGGGTGGGTGAGAGAGAGGTGAGAGAGAACTGAGAGAGAAAGAGAGGAGTGAAGGGGATAGAGAGGGGATAGAGAGGGGGGGAGAGAGGGAGGGAGGAGGAGAGAGAAAGAAAGGGGTGGTAGAGATAGGCGTGGGAGCGAGAGATGGAGAGGGGGAACAGAGAGAGGGAAGGAGAAAGAGGGAGAGAGGGGGAGAGAAAGTGAGAGAGGTGGTAGAGAGAGGTAGGGGAGAGAGTGGAGAGAAAGAGGGGAGAGAGACTGGGGATGAGAGAGGGCGAGAGGAAGAGGGGAGGGCGAGAGAGAGGGGAGGGCGAGAGGGAGGGGCTGGGGAGAGAGCGAGGGGAGGGGAGACAGAGAGAGGAGAAATAGAGGCAGGCAAGGGTGAGAAGGGGAGGGCGAGAGAGGGGAGGGCGAGAAGCGATGGGAGAGAGAGGGGAGGGAGAAGGAGGGGAGGTAGAGAGAGCGGAGGGCGAGAGAGAGGAGAGGGCGAGAGAGAGGGGAGACCGAGAGAGGGGGGAACGGTGAGAGTGGGGAGGGCGAGAAGGGGAGGGAGAGAGAGACGGAGGGAGAGAGAGGGGAGGGAGAAAGAGGGGAGGTAGAGAGAGCGGAGGGCGAGAGAGAGGGGAGACCGAGAGAGGGGGGACGGTGAGAGTGGGGAGGGCGAGAAGGGGAGGGAGAGAGAGAGGGGAGGGTGAGAGGGAGGGGCTGGGGAGAGAGCGAGGGGAGGGGAGACAGAGAGGGGAGAATGAGAGACAGGCAAGGGTGAGAAGGGGAGGGCGAGAGATGGGAGGGAGAAAGAGGGGAGGAAGAGAGAGCGGAGGGCGAGAGAGAGGGGAGGGCGAGAGAGGGGAGGGCGAGAAGGGGTGGGAGAGAGAGGGGAGGGAGAAGGAGGGGAGGTAGAGAGAGCGGAGGCCGAGAGAGAGGGGAGAACGAGAGAGGGTGGAGGGTGAGAGTGGGGAGGGCGAGAAGGGGAGGGAGAGAGAGACGGAGGGAGAGAGAGGGGAGGGAGAGAGACGGGAGGAAGAGAGAAGGAAGGGGAGGACGATAGAGAGGGAAGGGAGAGAGGGATTCGTGAGAGAGGGGAGATCAAGAGAGGGGAGAGTGAGAGAGAGGGGATAGCGAGAGAAAGGGATAGAGAGAGTGGTAGAGAGGGAGAGAGGGGAGGGAGAGAGAAGGGACGGTAAGGCGAGAGAGAGCGAAGTGAGAGAGAGGGGAGAGAGACAAAGTGACAGAGAGAGAGTGGGAGAGAGGAAGCGCAAGCGAGAGAGGAGGCGAGTGAGAGACAGAGGAATGAGAGAGAGAGAAGGAAACGTAAGACAGAGAGACAGAGGAGGCGAGAGAGGGAGGGTGAACTGTGAGATACAGGCAGACAGTGAGAGAGAGAAAAATGGAGCACGAGCAAGAGAGGGGATGAGAGAGATGGGGAGGGAAAGAGAAAGGGAGGGCGACAGAAGGGTGGGCGAGATGGAGGCGAGGACGAGAGAGAGGGCAGGACGAGGGAGGAAAGGGAGAGAGGGGAGGGCGAGAGAGAAGGTAGAGATATAGAGCGGAGGACAGGAGAGAGGGGATGGCGAGAGAGGGGAGTGCGAGAGCGCGGGGGAAGAGAGACGGGGAGGAGAGAGCGGGAGAGAGAGGGGGAAAGAGAGTGAGAGAGAGGGGATGGCGAAAGAGAGAGCGGAGGGCGAAAGAGAGGGAAGGATGGGACAGAGGGGAGGGCGAGAGACAGGAGGGCGAGAAGGGGCGGGAGAGAGAGGGGAGGGAGTGAGAGGGGAGGGAGGGAGAGAAGGGAGTGGGAGACAGGGTAGGGGGACAGAGGGGAGGTTGAGAGGGGAGAGCGTGAGAGAGAGGGAGAGCGAGAAAGATGGGAGACCAAGAGAGAGGGGAGAGAGAGAGGGAAGGGTGTGAGAGGGGTTGGCGAGAAGGGGTGGGTGAGAGAGGGGAGGGACAGAGAGAGAGGAAAGGGAGAGACATGGCTGTGGGAGAGGGGGACGGAGAGAGAGAGAGGGAGGGCGATTGAGAGGAGGGAGACAGTGGGGAGGGCGAGAAACGTGAGCGAGAGAGAGGGGAGAGCGAGGGGGCCGAGAGAGGGGGCCGAGAGAGGGGAGAGCGAGAGAGGGCAGGGAGAGAGGGGGGAGGGCGAGAGAGCGGGGAGAGCGAGAGAGCGGGGAGAGTGAGAGAGGAGACGGAGAGAGAGAAGGGGGAAGGAGAGGGGAGGGGGAGAGGGGAGGGCGTGAATGAGGGGAGAGAGAGGGGAGGGTAAGAGCGTGGAGGAGGAGATGGATTGGAGGCCCATTGAGACACTAAGGAGAGGGAGAGGAGTGGGGGAGTGAGGGGGAGGTCGAGAGAGGGGAGGGTGAGAAATAGTGGAGGGGTAGAGAGGGGAGGGGGAGAGAGGGAAGCGTGAGAGAGAGGGAGGGTGAAAGAGAAGGGTGGGAGAAAGAGGGGAGGGAAAGAGAGGGGAGTGTGAGAGAGAGAGAGGGCGAGAGAGAGGGGAGGGAGAGAGAAGGCTGGGAGAGAGAGGGGGGATGGTGAGAGAGCGAGCGAGAGAGAGAAGAGGGCAAGAGACAGGGAGGCCAAGACAGAGCGGAGAGAGCGGAGCGTGAGAAAGAAGGGAGGGTGAGAGAGGGGAGGGTGAGAGAGAGAGGAAGGGCGAGAGAGAGGTGAGGGAGAGAGAGGGGAGGGAGAGAGATGGGAGGGTGAGATGGGGGAGGGAGAGAGATTGGAGAGCAAGAGAGAGGGGAGGGCATGACAGAGCGGAGAGAGAGCACGGAGGGTGAGAGGGAACGGAGGGTGAGAGAGAAGGAAGGGAGAGAGGGGGTGGGTGAGTTAGAGGGAGGGCGAGAGAGAGGTGAAGGAGTGAGAGGGGAGGGAGAGAGAGGGGAGGGCGAGAGAGTGGGTGATGAGACATTGGAGCGCTTAAGAGTGGTGTCTGAGAGGGAGGCGAGGGCGTGATGGAGGGCAGGACGAGAGAGGGAAGGGAGAGAGAGGACGGCGAGATAGAGGGTAGAATGTGAGAGAGCGGAGGACAGGAGAATGGGAAGGCAAAGAGGGGAAGATGAGAGAGGGGAGGGCGAGAGAGAGAAGGTGAGGGCGACAGAGAGGGAAAGACGGTAGAGGAAGGGGCGAGAAGTGGAGAGCGAGACAGGGGAGGGCAAGAGTCAGGCGTTGGAGAAGGGTTGGGAGAGGTAGCGGTTGGGAGAGAGAGTGGAGAGGGAGGGATGGGAAGGAGTGAGAGGGGAGGCGACAGAGCCAGGAGAGCGAGAAAGAGGGGAGGGGGGTGAGAGAGGAAAGGGTGAGAAGGGGTGAGCGAGAGAGGGGAGGGCCTGAAGGGGTGGGAGAGAGAGAGTGGAAAGCGAGAGAGAGAAGGGAGAGACAGGGGAGTGGGAGAGAGGGGATGCAGAGAGGGGAGGGCGAGAGACTGGAGGGAGAGAGAGGGGAGGGAGAGGGGAGTGCGAGAGATGGGAGGGCAGGAGAGGGGAGGGCAAGAGAGGAGAGGGCGAGAGAGAGGGGAGGTGAAGAGATAGTGGGGGAGAGATTTGGGGAGAGAGGGGAGGGCGAGAGAGAGGGGAGGACGAGGGAGAGGGGAGGGCAAGACAGAGGGGAGAGGGAGAGAGTGGAGGGCAAGAGATGTGGGGGCGAGAGAGGGGAGAGGGAGAGAAGGGTGCATGAGAGCGAGGGAAAGGCGGGAGGGAGGAGACAGGGAGAGTGGGGAGGAGTGAGAGGGGAAATAGAAGGGCGGAATAGAGACAGAGGGAGAGAGGGGAGAATGTGAGAGCGGAGAGGGTGAGAGAGGGGAGGGGGAGGGGATGGGCGAGGGATAGGGGAGGGAAAGAGAGCGCGGAGTGCGAGAGTGGGAAGGGCAAGAAAGGGACGGGCGAGAGAGGGAGTAGGGCGAGAGAAGGGGAGGGCATGAGACAGGGGTGGGACAAAAAGGTAAGGGCGAGAGGAGGGAGGGTGAGAGACGGGAGGGTGAGATGAGAAGTGGAAGTGAGAGGAGGGGGGGCGAGAGAGGGGGAGGGCGAAAGTGAGGGGAGGGTGAGAGAGAGAGGAGGGCGAAGGAATGGAGGGAATGTGAGGGGAGTTAGATAGACGGGAGGGAGAGAGAGGAGGGCGAGAGAGTGGGTAGCGCGAGTGAGGGGAGAGCGAGAGAGAAGGGATGGAGAGAGAGGGAAGTGCGAGAGAGAGGGGAGGGCGTAAGAGATGGGATGGAAATAGAGTGAATGGCGAGAGAACGCAGGGTGCGGGCGTGGAGGGTGAGTGAGGGGAGAGCGAGAGAGAAGGGATGGAGAAAGAGAGGGAATGCGAGAGAGCAGGGAGGGTTTGAGAAATGGGAGGGCAAGAGAGAGTGGAGGACGAGAGGGGAAGGGTGAGACAGGGGGAGGGCGAGAGGGGGTGGGATGGAGAGGGGAGGGTGAGAGAGGGGAGGGAGAAAGAGGGGAGGGCGAGAGAGGGGGGTGGGCGAGTGTGAGTGGAGGCCGAGAGAGAAGGAAGGGTAGAGAGTGGAGGGGGAGAGAGAGGGGAGGGGTAGAGATGGTGGAGAGAAGAGAGGTTGAGGGGTGAGGACAGAGAAGGGATGGCGAATGAGAGGGGAGGGCGATAGAGAGGGGAGGACGGGCGAGAGTAAAGGGGAGAGAGGGGTGGGAGAGTGAGGTGAGGGCAAGAGAGAGGGGAGCAGGAGAGTGTGGAGGGTGAAAGAGAGTGGCGGGCGAGAGAGGGGGAGTTTGAGAGAGAGGGGAGTTCGAAAGAGGGGAGGGAGAGTGAGAGGAGGGAGAGAGAGGGGAGTGCGAGACTGAGGGGAGGGCGAGAGAGAGGTGAGGGCGAGAGACAGTGCAGGGCGAGATGGGGAGGGCGTGAGGGGGAGGGCGAGAGAGAGGGGAAGTGGAGTGAGGGGAGGGCGAGAGAGTAGAGGGAGAGAGAGGGGAGGGTGAGAGAGGGGAGAGCGACTGAGGGGAGGCCAAGAGAGAGGGGAAGGGGAGAGAGGGGTGGGCGAGAGAGTGGACAGAGAGAGATGCGAGCGGAAGAGTGGGGAGGGGAAAAGAGAGGTGAGGTCGAGAGACAGTGCAGGGTGAGATCGCGAGGGCGAGACAGGGTGTGGGCGAGAAAGTGGGGAAGGGGACAGGGGACGGTGAGAGAGTGGAGGGAGAGAGAGGGGAGGTTGACAGAGGGGAAAGCGAGAGAGAGGATGGCGAGAGAGGGTAGGGTGAAAGAGGGGATGGAGAGAGGGGTGGGTGAGAGAGAGTGGAGGGTGCGAGAGGGGGGAGGGCGAGAGAGGGGAGGGTGATGGAGGGGGGGGAAGAGAGGGGAGGGGGAGAGAGGGGAAGTTTAAGAGAAAGATGAGTGCGAGAGAGTGGAGGGTGAGAGAGGGGGAGGACGAAGGAGGGTAGGGAGAATGAGGGGAGCTAGACAGACGGGAGGGAGAGATGGGGAGGGAGAGAGAGGGGAGGGAGACAGAGGTTGAGAGGGGAGGGAAAGAGAGGGGTGGAAGAGGGAAAGGGGAGAGAGAAATGGGAGAGAGGGGGTAGTCGAGAGAGTGGTGGATAAGAGAGGGGAGAGCGAGAGAGGGTAGAGTAAGAGAGGGGATGGAGAGAGAGGGGTGGTTGAGAGAGAGGGGAGGGTGTGAGAGAGGGGAGGGCGAGAGAGGGGGAGGGCGAGAGAGAGATGAGTGCGAGAGAGTGGAGGGTGAGAGAGGGGGACGACGAAGGGGGTGGAGCGAGCGTGAGGGGAGATAGATAGGCGGAGGGAGAGATAGGGAGGGAGAGAGAGGAGAGTGAGAGAGAGAGAGGGGAGCGCGAGAGAGAGGAGGGCGAGAGAGGGGAGGGCAAGTGAGGGGAGAGCGAGATAGTGAGGAGGGAGAGAGAGGGAATACGAGAGAGTGAGGGCGTGAGAGGGGAGGGCGAGAGAGATGGGACGGAGAGAAGGAGGGGATATGAGAGAGGGGAGGGTGAGAGAGTGGAGTGTGATAATGGGTGGGCCAGAGAGGGGAGGGCGAGAGAGGGCGGTGGGACAGAGAGGGGAGGGTGAGAGAGAAGCAAGTGCGAGAGAGGGGAGGGTGAGAGAGGGGGAGGTGAAGATAGGGGAGGGGGAGAGAGGGTCGTGGGAGAGAGAGGGGAGGGGAAGAGAGGGGAGGGCGAGAGTGAGGGGTGGTTGAGAGAGAGAGGAAGGGGAGAGGGGAGGGCGAGAGAGTGGAGGGAGAGATTGGGTTGGCCAGAGAGGGGAGGGCGAGAGAATGGAGAGTGTGGAGAGCGAAAGAGAAGGGATGGAGAGAGAGGGGAGGGCGCGAAAGAGGGGAGAGCGAGAGAGCGGAGAGAGAGAGAGAGGAGAGTGAGAGAGGGGAGAGTGAAAGAGGGGAGGGTAAGTGAGCGGAGGGTGAGGGGGCGAGAGAGGGGAGGGCAAGAGATAGGGGTAGGCGAGAGATAGCGGAGGGCGAGAGATTGGGGAGGGGGGGAGATAGGGGAGTGCAAGAGATGGGGACGATGAGATTTAGGGGAGGGCCAGAAATTGGGGTGGTGGTGAGAGTGGAGGGCGAGAGAGTGTAGGGGGAGAGAGGGGAGAGCAAGAGAGAGTGAAAGCAGAGAGAGTAGGGAGGGAGTGGGAGGAGACTGAGAGTGAGGGAAGGGAGAGAGAGGGAACTCAGTGAGAGAGGGAAGGGAGAGGGAGAGTGGGAGAGAGGGGGAGGATGAGAGAGAGGGGAGGGCAAGAGAGGGCGAGGGCGTGCGAGATGAGAGGGCGAGAGAGAGAGGTGTGCGAGAGAGTCGAGGGCGAGAGAGAGGAGACTGAGAGAGAATGGAGGGCGAGAGAGGGGGAGGGCGAATGAGAGGGGAGGGCGAGAGAGGGCAGTGCGAGAGAGTGGAGGGTGAGAGAGTGGAGATCGAGAGAGGTGAGGGAGAGAGAGAAGAAAGCGAGAGAGGGGGAGAGCGAGAAGATGAGTGTGAGACGGGGAGGGCGAGAGAGAAAGGAAGGGGAGACAGGGAAGGACGAGAGAGGGGCGGGAGAGAGAGGGGAGGGCCAGAGAGGGGAGTACGAGAGAGAGCGGAGGGACAGTGGTGAGGGCGTGAGAGGGGAGGGTGAGAGAGGGTAGAGCGAGAAAGGGCAGGCGTGAGAGGTGGAGGTGAAGAGAGGGGAGGGCGAGAGAGAGGGATGTGTCAGAGAGGGCATGGCGAGAGAGGGGAGAGCGAGAGAGAGGTGAGGGAGAGAGAGATAGCGTGAGAGCGAGACAGGGGATGAGGAGAGAGGGGATGGATAGAGAGGGAAGGGCAGGAGAGGCAAGAGTGATAGAGGGAGGGGTAGGGTGAGGGTGGCGAGAGAGGTGTGGGCGAGAGGTAGGTGTGAGTGAGAGATCTCGGATGGTGAGAGAAAGGGGAGTGAAAGATTTGGGAAGGGCGAGAGATGGGGAGGGCCATTGATTGGGGAAGTCGAGTGAGGGGAGGACGAAGGGTGTAAAGCGAGAGAGGAGAGCAAGAAAAATCGAAAGCGGAGAGAGAGGAAAGGGAGTGGGAGGGGAGGGAGAGGATTGAGGAGGACGAGAGAGGGGGAGGACAAGGGAGGGGGAGAGGGAGAGCGAATGGAAGGTGAGAGGGGGAGGGTGGGACAGAGGGGATGGCGAGAGAGGGGGTGTGCGAGAGAGAGGGGAGGGAGAGAGGGAGGTGAGGCAAGAGACATTGATTTTGAGAGCGTGAGGGCAAGACAGGGGAGGGCGGGAGAGAGGGGAAGTGGAGAGATAGGGGAGTACAAGAGATGGGGAGGGTGAGAGATAGGGGAGGGCCAGAGATTGGGGAGGTCGAGAGAGGGGAGGGCGACACAGGGGAGAGCGACAGAAGGGAGAGCAAGGGAAAGGGAAAGGGAAAGCAGAGAGAGAGGAGTGGGAGATGGAGGGGAGGGCAAGAGGTTGGGAGGGCGAGAGAGGTGAGGGCGAGGAGAGAGGGGATGGCGAGTTTGGGGGATGGCGAGACAGTGAGAAGAGCGAGAGAGAGGATTGCGAGAGAGTGGGGGGCAAGAGAGAGGGGTAGGGCGAGAGAGAATGGAGGGCGAGAGAGTGGGGAGTGCGAGAGAGAGGAGGGGTGAGAGGGGAGGGAGAGAGAGGGGAGGGAGAGAGAAGTGATGGCGAGAGAGAGCAGGGCGAGAGACGGAAGGGCGAGTGGGAAGTGCCAGAGAGGAGAGGGCGAGAGAGAGTGGAGGGCGAGAGAGAGTGGAGGGCGAATATTGAGGGTGAAACAGGGTAGTGTGAGAGAGAGGGGAGGGGGAGAGAGGGGAGGGTGAGAGAGTGGTGGAAGTGCGATGGGTGGGCCAGAGAGGGGAGGGCGAGAGAGATGGGTAGGAAAGGGTGGGGAGTGCCAGAGAGAGGAGGGCGAGATTGGTAAGGGTGAGAGAGGGGAGGGCGAGAGAGAGGGGAGAGTGAGAGAGAGGGAGTGGGAGAGAGGGGGAGTAAGAAAAGGGGAGGACGAGGTAGAGGGGAGGGCGATACAGTGGGGAGGGCGAGAGAGAAATGCGGGGTTGCGACTGAGGCGGAGTGCGAGAGGTGGGTGTGAGAGAGGGAGAGGGGAGTGCGAGAGAGGGGAGGGAGAGAGAGGAGGTCGAGAGATATGAGGGCGAGAGAGAGGAGGGCGAGAGAGAGGAGGCCGAAAGATGGGTGTGTAAGAGAGAGGAGAGCGAGAGGGGCGAGAGCAAGTGATGGGAGTGCGAGAGAGAGGAGGGAGAGAGAGGGGAGTGCGAGAGAGAGGAGAGCGAGAGAGGCGAGAGCGAAAGAGGGGAGCGTGAGAGAGGAGAGGGAGGGGTCGAGAGAGAGGGGAGGGCGAAAGATAGGGGTGGGCGAGAGTTAGGGGAGGGTGAGTGATTGGGGAGGGCCAGAAGTCAGGGAGGGGAAAGAGTGGGGAGTGCGAGAGAGGGGAGAACGAGAGAGGGTAGAGCAAGGGAGAGGTAAAGCGGAGAGAGAGGGGAGGGAGCGTGAGGGGAGGGCAAGAGAGAGGTGAGGGAGAGAGATGGGAAGGCAAGAGAGAGGGTAGGGTGAGAGAGAGGGATGGCGACAGAGTGAGGAGGGGTTTGCGAGAGAGACGGGATGGAAAGAGAGAGTGGAGAGCGAGAGTTTGAAGGGCAAGAGAGGAAAGGGCGAGAGAGGTGGTAGGGCGAGAGAAGGGGAGGGAGAGAGGGGGAGGGAGAGAGTGAGGGAGGGCGGGAGACGGGGAGAGCAAGAGAGCGCAGGGCGAGAGAAGCGGAGGGAGAGTGGGGGAGTGCGAGAGAGAGGGGAGGGCGCCAGAGAGTTAAAGGGGAGAGAGGGGAGGTTGAGAGAGTGGAGGAAGAGAATGGGGATGGCCAGAAAGTGGAGGGCGAGTGAGAGGGGAGTGGGAGAGAGGGGAGGCCGAGAGAGGGGAGGGTGAGAGAGGAGAGGGCGAGAAAGAGGGGAGGGTGAGAGAAAGGGGAGGGAAAGAGAGGGAAGGGGAGAGAGGGGAGACCGATAGAGATGGGAGGGAGAGTGAGGGGACGACGAGAGAGGAGAGGTCGATAGAGGGGGAGGGAGAGAGTGGGGAGGACCAGGGAGAGGGGAGGGCGAGAGAGAGGCGAGTGGGGGAGAACAGAGGGCGAGAGAGGAGCGGGTGAGAGAGGGGAGGGAGAGAGAAGGGTGGACGAGAGCAAGTGAAGGGCGAGAGGGAGGAGAGAGGGAGAGAGGTGAGGGGTTGAGAGGGGGAGAGAAGGGAGGAACAGAGAGGGGAGTGGGAGAGAGGGCAGTGGGTGAGAGCGGAGAGCGAGAGAGAGGGGAGGGGTTAGTGACGGGAGACAGAGTGGAGGGTGTGAGAGGGGATGAGGAGTGAGAGTGGAGGGCGATTGAGAGGGGAGGCAATAGAGAGGATTGGACGAGCGAGAGGGTAGGGCGACAGAAAAGGAAGGGGAGAGTGTAGAGGGGGAGAGAGAGGGGTGGGGGAGAGATGGCGGAGAGAAGGGAGGTTGAGGGGGGACGACAAAGAAGGGACGGCGAATGAGCGGGGAGGGCGATAGAGAGGGGAGGGTGAGCGAGAGGGGAGGGGAGAGAAGAGAGGGAGAGGGTGAGGGAGGGCAAGAGAGAGGGGAGGGCGAGAGGTGAGGGCGAGAGAGAATGGAGGGCGAGAGGGGAGGGCGAGACGGGGGAGGGTGAAAGAATGAGGGGAAGGGAGAGAGGGAAGGGCGAGAGAGTGGAGAGAGAGTGGGGGGTGGGCCAGAGAGGGGATGGCGTTAGAGAGAGGTGGGACAGAGACGGGAGGGCGAGAGGGGGGAGCGTGAGAGAGGGGCGGGTGAGATAATGGGAAGGGTGAGAGAGGGAAGATCGAGAGATGGGAGTGGGAGAGAGAGGGAAAGCGGAGAGAGAGGGGAGGGAGAGAGAGGGGAGGGCGAGGGAGAGGTGAGGGCGAGAGAGATGGGTGGGCAAGAAAGAGTGGATGGCGAGACAGGGCAGGGCAAGAGAGTGGAGGGTGAGTGAGGGGAGAGCGAGAGAGAAGGGAGGGAGAGAGAGGGAGTGCGAGAGAGAGGGCAGGGTGCAAGAGATGGGAGGGCAAGAGAGAGCGGAGGGCAAGAGAGAGGGGAAGGGTGAGACATGGGCAGGGCGAGAGTATGGAGGGATGGAGAGGGGAGGGCGAGAGAAGGAAGGGAAGAGAGTGGAGGGGAAGAGAGAGAGGAGGGGTAGAGACAGCGGAGAGATGGGAGGTTGAGAGGCGATCACAGAGAAGGGATGGCGAATGAGAGTGGAGGGCGATAGAGCGGGGAGGGTGAGCGAGATTGTAGGGGAGAGGGAGGAGACGGAGAGGGAGCGGAGGGCAAGAGAGAGGGGAGCAGGAGAGTGTGGAGGGCGAAAGAGATGGGCGGGCGAGAGAGGGGGAGGGCGAGAGAGACGTGAGGGTGAGAAAGAGGTGAGGGCAAGAGAGATTGCAGGGCGTGATTGGGAGGGCGAGAGGGGGAGGGCGAAAGAGAGGGGAAGGGGAAAGAGGGGAGGGCGAGAGAGTGGAGGGAGAGAGCGCGGAGGGTGAGAGAGGGGAGAGTGAGAGAGGTGAGGATGGGAAGGATAGGGTGAGATAGGGGTGGGCAAGAGAGAGGGGTGGGCGAGAGAGCGCGGAGGCTGAGAGACGGGAGGGCGAGAGAGGGGAAGGTGATAGAGGGGGAGGGGAAGAGAGGGGAGGGGTCGAGAGGTGGAGAGCGAGAGAGAGAGGAATGCGAGAGAGTGGAGAGTGCGAGAGAGGGGAGGGCGAGAGAGTGGGAAGGGGTTGAGAGGGGAGGGAGAGAGGGGGAGGAAGAGAGAAAGGGGAGAAAGAAAGGGGAGAGAGGGGGAAGTCGAGAGAGGAGATGGCGAGACAGGGGAGGGCGAGAGAGAGAGGTGGGTGAGAGAGTGGAGGGGAAGAGAGAGGGGTGGGTGAGAGACAATGGAGGGCGAGAGACGGGGAGGGCGAATGAGAGATGAGGGTGAGAGAGTGGAGGGAGAGACTGTGTGGGCCAGAGAGGCTAGGGTGAGAGAAGGTGGTGGGACTGATAGGGAAGGGAGAGAGAGGGGAGGGTGAGAGAGGTGAGGGCGAGAGAGGGGAGGGCGAGAGAGGGAAGGGTGAGAGAGAAGCAAGGGCGAGAAAGGGGAGGGCGAGAGAGGGGGAGGTGAAGATAGGGAGGGGAGAGAGAGGGGTGAGGGCGAGAGACAGGTGAGGGTGAGAGAGAGGGGAATGGGAGAGAGGAGAGGGCGAGAGAGTGGAGGGAGAGACGGGGTGGGCCAGAGAGGGGTGGGCGAGAGAGGGGAGGCTGAGAGAGGGGAAGGTGAGAGAGATGGAAGGGCGAGAGAGAGGAAGGCGAGAGAGTGGTAGGCGAAGGGGGGGAGAGAGCGTGTCGAGAGAAGGGTGGGGCAGAGGGGGAGGGAGAGATGGGGGGTGAGAGAGATGGGAGGGCAAGAGAGGGGAGGGCGAGAAAGGGGATGTTGAGAGAGGGGTAAGCGAGAAGGGGAGGGTGAGAGCGCGGAGGGCGAGAGAGCGGTTGGGACAGAGAAGGGTTGGGACAGAGAGGGGAGGGCAAGAGAGGTGAGGGTAAGAGAGCGGAGGGTGAGAGAGAGGACGGCGAGAGAGGGGGAGGTGAAGAGAGTGGCGAGGAGAGAGTGGATGGCGAGAGAGAAGGAAGGGAGTGAGAGGGGAGGATGAGGGAGAGAGGGGAGCGAGAAAGAGTGGAGGGCGAGAGAGGGGAGAGTGAAAGAGGGGAGGTGAGTGAGGGTTGGGTGAGGAGGGCGAGAGAGGGGAGGGCGAGAGATAGTGGTGCGCGAGAGATAGAGGAGGGCAGGAGATAGGGGAGTGCAAGAGATGGGCAGGATGAGAGATAGGGGAGGGCCAGAGATGGGGGAGGGCGAGAGAGTGGAGTGCGAGAGAGTGGAGTGCAAGAGAGAGTGAAAACGGAGAGAGTAGGGAGGGAGTGGGAGGAAACGGAGAGTGAGGGGAGAGAGAGAGGCAAAGGACAGAGAGAGGGTGGAGGGAGACAGATGGGAGGGAGAGAGAGGGGAAGACGAGAGAGAGAGGGGAGGGCAAGAGAGGGCGAGGGCGAGAGAGGGGAGGGTGAGGGAAGGCGAGAGAGGGGAATTCGAGAGGCAGGGGTGGGCAAGAGATAGGGGTGGGCGAGAAATAGGGGAAGGCGAGAAATAGGGGAGTACAAGAGATGGGGAGTGTGAGAGATAAGGGAGGGCCAGAGATCGGAGAGGTCGCGAGAGGGGAGGACGACAGAGGGGAGAGCGAGAGAGGGGAGAGCAAGAGAGAGGGAAAGCAGTGAGAGAGGAGTGGGAGATGAAGGGGAGGACAAGAGAGGGGGTGTGAGAGAGAAGGGAGGGTGAGAGAGAGGGGATGGCGAGGTCGAGGGATGGCGAAAGAGTGGGGAGTGCGAGAGAGCGAGAGGAGTGCGAGACAGTGGAGGGCAAGAGAGAGGGGAGGGGGAGAGAGAATGGAGGGCCAGAGAGTGGGGAGTGCGAGACAGGGGAGAGGGTGAGAGGGGAGGGTGATAGAGGGGAGAAGAGAGAGATTTAGGGAGAGCGACGGAATGGCGAAAAATAGAGAAGTCGAGAGAAGGGGAGGGAGGGGGTAGGGCGAGGGAGAGGGGAGGGCGGGGAGGGCAGGGCGAGAGAGTGGAGGGCGAGAGAGGGTAGAGCGAGAGAGAAGTGAGGGATAGAGAGGGCAGTGCTAAAGAGAGGGGAGGGCGAGAGGGAGGGGTGGGCGAGAGAGAGTGGGGGGTGAATATGGAGGTCGAGACAGGGGAGCGCGAGAGAGTGGAGGAAGAGTGAGGGGTGGGCCGGAGAGGGGAGGGCGAGAGAGAGTGGTGGTACAGGGAGTGGAGGGCGAGAGAGAGGTGGAGGAGAGAGGTGAGGGAAAGAGAGGGGGTGTGCGAGAGAGAGGGGAGGGTCAGACGGAGTTATGGTGAGAGAGAGTGGAGGTTGAGAGGATGAGTGCAAGACCAGGGAGGGCGGGAGAGAGTGGAAGAGGAGAGGGGGAGGGTGAGAGAGGTGAGTGTGAGGGAGGGCGAGAGAGGGGAGTGCGAGAGATGGGGGTGGGCAAGAGTTAGGGAGGGTGAGAGATACGGGAGGGCCAGAGATCGGGGACGTCGAGAGAGTGGAGGGCGACAGAGGGGAAAGCGAGGGAGGGGAGAGCTAAAGAGAGGGAAAGCAGTGAGAGAGAGGAGTGGGAGATGGAGGGGAGGGCAAGAGAGGGGATAGCGAGGTCGGGGGATGGCGAAAGAGTGGGGAGAGTGAGAGATTGGAGGACAAGAGAGAGGGGGAGGTCGAGCGAGAATGGAGGGCGAGAGAGAGGGGAGTGCGAGAGAGGGGAGTGGGTGAGTGGGAAGGGTGAGAGAGGGGAGGGAGGGAGAGATTGAGGGAGAGAGATAGGGAGGAAGAAAGAGAGGTGATGGCGAGAGAGTGAAGGGCGAGAGTCAGAAGGGCTAGAAATGGGTAGGTTGAGAGAAAGGGAGGGAGGGACTGGGGCGAGGGAGAGGGGAGGGAGAGGGAGGGCAGGGCGAGAGAGTGGAGGGCGAGAGAGGGGAGAGCGAGGGACAAGTGAGGGATAGAGACAGGGGCGGGCGAACATGGAGGGTGAGACAGGGAAGTGCGAGAGAGGGGTGGGTGAGAGATCGGGTGAGAGAGTTGTGGAAGACCGAGGGGTGGGCCAGAGAGGGGAGGGCGAGAGAGCGGGGTGGTACAGCGAGTGGAGGGCGAGAGAAGGGCGGGCGAGAGAGGGATGGGTGAGAGAGAAGAGGGCAAGAGGGGGAGGGCGAGATTGGGAAGGGTGAGAGAGGGGAGGGCTTGAGAGGGGAGGGCGAGACAGAGGGGAGGGTGAGAGATAGGGGAGTGGGAGAGAGAGGGGAAGGAGAGAGAGAGGGGAGGACGGGGTAGAGGGGAGGGCGAAATAGTGGGGAGGGCGATAGAGGCATGCGAGAGAGGAAAGGGCGAAAGTGGAGTACGAGAGAGGGGAGGGCGAGTGAGGGCGAGGACTAGGGAGGTTTGGGTGGGAGAGGGAAGTGCGAGAGAGGGGAGGGAGAGAGATGGGGTGGGCGAGACATAGGGGAGTTCGAGTGATAGGGGAGGGCCAGTGGTCAGAGAGGGGAGAGAGTGGGGAGGGCGAGAGAGGGGCGGCGAGAGAGGGGCGTGCGAGAGAAGGGTGTGTGAGATAGAGGAGAGCGAGATGGGCGAGACCGAAAGAGGGGGCGTGAGAAAGGGGAGGGAGAGTGGGGCGAGAGAGGGGAGAGCGAGACGTAGAGGTGGGAGGGCGTGAGATAGGGGAGTGCAAGAGATGGGCAGGGTGAGAGATAGGGGAGATCCAGAGATTGGGGTGGTCGAGAGAGGGGAGGGCGAGAGAGTGGAGAGCGAGAGAGAAGTGAGGGAGAAAGTGGAGGAGTACAAGAGAGAGGGGAGGGCGAGAGGGAGGTGAGGCGAGTGAGAGTGGAGTTTGAAAGGGTGAGGGCAAGACAGGGGAGAGCGGGAGAGAGGGTAAGGGGAGAGAGGGGAGGCTGAGAGAGGGAGGGTGAGCGAGGGCGAGAGAGTGGAGTTGGAGAGATAGGGGTGGGGAAGAGATGAGATGGGCGAGAGATAGGGTAAGGCGAGAGATAGGGGAGTGCAAGAGATGGGGAGGGTGAGAGATAGGGCAGGGCAAGAGATCGGGGAGGTCGAGAGAGGGGAGGGCGACAGAGGCGAGAGCAAGAGAGGGGAGAGCGAGAGGGGCGAGAGCGAGAGATGGGAGAGTGGGAGAAGGGTGTGCGAGAGAGAGGAGAGCGAGAGAGGCGAAAGTGGAAGAGGGGAGCATGAGAGACGGAACGGTGTGAGGGGTTTGAGAGAGGGGAGGGCGAGAGATAGGGTTGGGCGAGAGATGTGATGGGCGAGAGATAGAGGTAGGCGAGTGATAGTGGAGGGGAAGAGATGGGGAGGCCCGGAGATGGGGAGGGCCAGAGATAAGGGAGGGGAGCAAGTGGGGGCCAAGTGAGGGGAGAGCAAGAGAGGGGAGTGCAAGAGAGAGGGAAAGCGGAGATGGAAGGGAAGGAGTGAAAGGGACGGCAAGAGAGAGAGGTGAGAGAGAGAGAAGGGACGGCGAGAGAGAGGGTAGGGTGGGAGAGGGGGATGGCGAGAGAGTGGCGAGTGCGAGAGACAGCTGTGTGCGATAGAGGGGGAGGGCGAGAGAGAGGGGACGGCGAAGGAGGGGAGGGAGAGTGAGGGGAGGGAGAGGGAGAGTGGGGGGCAAAAGAGAAGAATGGTGAGAGAGGGAAGGGCGAGAGATGAGGAGGGCGAGAGAAGGGGAGGGAGAGAGGGGGAGGGATGAGAGAGGGGATTGCGAGAGAGACAGGAGGGCGAGAGAGTGTGGAGGGCGAGAGAGGGGTGGGCAAGACAGGGGGACGGTGAAAGAGAGGGGAAGGCGTGAGAGGGGAGAGGGAGAGAGTGGATGGAGAGAGAGGGGAGGGCAAGAGAGAGGGGTGGGACAGAGAATGGAGGGCAAGAGAGTGGAGGGGGAGAGAGGGAAGTGTGAGAGAGGGGAGGGCGAGAGGGGGAGGGCGAGAGAGGGGAGGGTAAGAGAGAGGGGAGGACGAGAAAGAGGGGAAGGGAAGAGATAGGAGGGTTAGAGAGGGGAGGGCGAGAGAGAGGTGAGGGAGAGAGAGCAGAACGAGGGAGAGTGGAGGGGAGAGAGAGGGGAGTGTGAGAGGGGGAGGGTGAGAGAGGGGATTCGAGAGAGGGGAGGGTGAGAGAGTGGGGAGGGTGATAGAGAGGGGTGCGCGAGAGAGGGGAGGGCGAGAGAGGGGAGGGCGAGAGAGGGGAGGGCGAGAGAGGAGAGGGCGAGAGAGACGGGCAACGATAGGAGCAAGGGGAATAGAGAGGAGGATGTAGGGGAGGGCGAGAGAGAGGGGAGAGAGTGAGAACGAGGGAGAGAGGAGGGTGAGAGAGAGGGAGGTGGGAGTAGTGGCTGAGAGAGGAGAGGGTGAGAGGGGGAGGGAAGGTTGGACAGGAGCGAGGGAAGGGCGAGAGGAAGGAGAGGATGGAGGGGAATGGGTTAGACGGTTTAGAGGAGGAGGAAGTGAGAGGAGAGCGAGAGAGGGGGAGGTGGAGAGAGAGCATGAGACAGAGAATGGGGGCGAGAGCGGGGTGGCGAGAGATGGGTGGGTGAGAGAGAGGAGGGTGAGAGATGGGAGGGTGGGAGAGGGGAGAGCAAGAGAGGAAAGAGTGAGTGAAGGAAGTGCGAGGGAGGTGAGGGGAAAGAGGGGAGTGGGATAAAGGGGATGGTGAGAGAGCGGCGAGGGAGAGAGCGGGGAGGCCGAGGGAGAGGGGAGGGTGAGAGAGTGGGGAAGGCGAGGGAGAGGAGGGTGAGACAGTGGAGGGCGAGTGAGGGGGAGGGCAAGAGAGAGGGGAAGGGCAGAGAGGGGAGGGCGAGAGAGTGGTGTCAGAACGAGAGGTGGGCCAGAGAAGGGAGTGTGAGAGAGAAGAGTGTGACAGAGAGGGAAGGCAAGGCAGGGGAGGACGAGAGTGTGGAGGGCGATATTGGGAAGAGTGAGAGAGGAGAGGGCGAGTGAGGGGAAGGCGAGAGAGAGGGGAGAGTGAGAGAGGGGAGTGGGAGAGAGAGCAGGGGGTGAGAGAGGGAGTACGAGGAAGAGGGGAGTGCAAGACAGTGGGGAGGGCGAGAGAGGAATGTGAGAGAGTGGAGGGCGAGAGAGAGGAGTGAGAGAGAGGTCTGCGCAAATGAGGGGGAGTGCGAGAGAGGGGTGGGTGGGAGAGGGGAGGCCGAGAGAAGGGAGGTAGCGACAGAGGAGGGCGCGAGATAGGAGGGCGAGAGAGGGGAGGTCGAGAGAGAGGAGAGCGAGAGGGACGAGAGCGAAGGATGGGAAGAAGGTTACCTCAGATTACAATAGGATCTTGACCAGATGGGCCAATGGGGTGAGAAATGGCAGATGGAGTTTAATTCAGATAAATGCGAGATGCTCCATTTTGGAAAGCAAATGTTTGCAGGACTTACACACTTAATGGTAAGGTCCTAGAGAGAGTTGCTGAACAAAGAGACCTTGGGGTGCAGATTCATTGCACCTTGAAAGTAGAGTCGCAGGTAGATAGGATAGTGAAAAAGGCGTTTAGTATTCTTTCCTTTATTCGTCAGAGTATTGAGTACAAACGTTGGGAGGTCATGTTGTGTACAGGACATTGGTTAGGCCACTGTTGGAATATTGCGTGCAATTCTGGTCTCCTTCCTATCGTAAAAATGTTGTGAAACTTGAAAGGTTCAGAAAAGATTTACAAGGATGTTTTGAGGGTTGGATTATTTGAGCTGTAGGGAGAGGCTGAACAGGATAGGGCTGTTTTCCTTGGAGAATCGGAGGCTGAGGGGTGATCCTATAGATGTTTACAAAATTATGAGGAGCATAGACAGGGTACATAGACAAAGTCTTTTCCCTGGGGTGTGGGAGTCCAGAACTAGAGAGAGTTTTAGGGTGAAAGGGGAAAGATATAAAAGAGACTTAAGGGCAACTTCTTCACAAAGAGGGTGGTACGTGTATGGAATGAGTTGCAAGAGGAAGTGGTGGAGGCTGGTACAGTTGCAACATTTAAGAGGCATTTTATAAGGTATTATGAATTGGAGGCGTTTGGAAGGATATGAGCCAGGTGTTGGCAGGTCGGACGAGATTGGGTTGGGGTCTCTGTTCATCATGGAAGGGTTGGACCGAAGGGTCTGTTTCCTTTCTTTACATCTCTATGACTCTATGACTATGCCTCTAAGACCCTCTGTCTGTGCCTATCAGTCTGCCTGCCTCTAACCTATCTCCATCAACATCCCTATCTCCAGAATCTACGCAGCTCCGTCTCTCTCTGTAAATTCCTCCAATCCGCAAACCACTTTGTCCCACTGAGGTTCTTGACCAGATGTAACTCTGTTTAACTCGAACATCCTCGAGCCTCTGTAACCTCTATCCATCTGTTCAATCCCCCACGACTGAGGAATGACTCCCTGCATTCGCTATAAAGGAGATGGAATGACAGTGAACAGATATGATCGAACTGTCATTTAGGAGATGTTGCTGCAGAATTGCCATTGCAGGGAAGTGAATACTGAAGGGTTTTGTGGGATCGAGGCAGGCTAGGCAAAAAGCTAACAAGTTGTAAAGAAAGGATGAGATGACCACAGTAATGAGACATTCATGTGGAAGTGAAGATCAAAATTTGGAGTCTTATCTAAGTGGAGCTGAGAATAAACAAGCAGCAGCCCTTAGCAGGAATTCTTTGAAAGGAACCAACCAGTGATGGTCATGTCAGTATTGTTACAGTCAGGATACTGAATGTACTTGTAGCAAGGGCAGGAGAGTAAATGTCTCCATCCCGACTGGATAACTAATGAGTATCAGGGCTTTAATGGATGGAATCCTGGATTGTGTACGAGATGTTTTCTATAAGATCACATCAAGGATCCATCAACAAAATTGTCTTTTGTAGATCAAATGCTATGTAATAATACATATCTAGTAATCCCATTATAAAGGTGTTTTGTGAGTCGAGCCCCGTAATGTTAGGCAGTAAAAATTGAGTTTGAGTTCCGACCATGAGATGGAGGAGCGGAATTAGGCCATTTGGCCCTTTGAGTATGCTCTGCCCTTCAGTCAGATCATGGTTGATCTGATGAATCTCTACTCTATTTACCTGCCTTTTCCACAAAACCCTTGTTTGCCTGATTAATTAAAACCTGACCATCTCTGCTGTAAATACGCTTAATGACCCAGCCTCGACATCATCCTGCAGTCAGGAATTCCCACAGAGTCACTACCTTCTGAATGGAGATATTCCTCCTCATCTCCATCTTAAACGAATGAGCCCTTGCTGGGATTTTATTCTCTCTGGTTGCAGATTCTCACACCACTGAAATGAAAGTAAGCGACAGTGATAATTATTGCAGATGACATGAAAATTGATGGAGTTGGGGTTAGTGAGCAAGGAGATCCGAGGTTGCAGGAAGTTTCAGGTCAGTTGGAAAGATTTGCAGCGAAATGGCAAATAGAGTTTAAGCTGGACAAGTGTGAGATCGTCAAGTTCAAGAAGAAAGTTAGGATACTGAGGGACATTGATATACAGAAGTATCTTGGTGCAAGTCAGTAACTCCCTGAAAATGGCAACAGAAGTGTTTCAGATGGGAAAGAAAGCAAATGGAGCACTGACCTTCATCGGTCACAATGTTGGGTATAGTGGTTTGCATCTGATGTTGTAATTGTACAAAACCTCTGTTCGGCCACATTTGGAGTACTGCGTGCAGTTCTCATCGCCACACAATAGGAAGGATGTGGAGGCTTTGGAGAGGGTACAAAAGGTGTTTATCAGCACGTTGCCCGTGTTAGGTTTTTGAAGGGAGTGTTAGGTAAAAGAGGAAATTTAACAAAGTTGGATTGTTTTGTGAGAGTATCAGAAGCCGACAGGAGACCAGGTACAGGAAAATAAAATTAGGACGGGGCAGATCATGTGGATAGTCGGAATCTCTTTTCCAATGTGTAAGTTTCAAATATTAGAGCACATAGATTTAAGCTGAGAAAGACGAAGTTTAAACGAGATATGTGAGGCACGTTTTTCTAACGTAGAGAGTGGAAGTTACTGAGGTAGGTCGGAGAAGCAGAAATATGAGCAAAGCATTGAAGTGGCATTTAGACAGAAACATGAACAGGCAGAGAATAGAGGGATATGGACCATGTGCAGGTAGATGGGACTAGTTTAGAATAGCATCATGGTCAGCACAGCCATGGTGGGCCGAAGGGCCTATTACTATGCTCGACTGCTCTGTTTTCTAACTTCTCAGCATCTAACCTTTCAAAGCCTCCCAGAATCTTGAATGTTTCATTCAACTTCTCTCTCATGTTTTCTGAACGGCAATGGGTTCAACCTCAGTCTAATCCACCTCTTCCCATTAGAAAATCCCTCCATTCACAGGATCAGCCGAGTGACCCTTCTCTGGTCTACCTCCAATGTGACAATGTCGTTCCTTAGCGCACTCAGAGTGCTCTTCATATTCTAGTGTGGTCTGATTGTACCTTACCCTAGATCTCCCTTTGTAATAAATGCCAGTATTTGATTTGCCTTCTCTATTACCTGATGACCCTGTCAGCTACCACTTCCATCTTGATAAGCAAGAACTCCCACAACCCTTTCTGCTGTCAGTCTGAAACCAAATAGTGTTAGCCTGACAGTAAGTCAGGAATGTGCAGAAATGTGTTAGAAAGGATATGTCAATAAAAAATAACTGGACCCTTAGAAACACATTTTATAAGAGAATTTGTTATTGAGCCTGTTGGATTTTGTTTGTTGGTGTGAATATAAATGGCAGAGTAGATAAGGGTGTCGGAGATGTGTGGTGGTACAGAGGTTATGGATTACTTGAATTATCAGAAGCCTTTGCACAAGTTTCAAGAAGGGCTAATGAGTAACTTCGTAGAGAATAGGGCCCGTTAAAGATCAATGAAGTCACCTATGTGTAGAACCTGAGGAGATGGGTGAGATATTAGACAAAATAGTGTTGTAAGAATTTACTGTGCAGAAAGAATCGGAAGCTCAGGAACTTGGGGAAACAAATAGTGATGTCTTGGAAAGAATGCTCAACTGAAACGAGGAAGTGCTGGAGTCGTAAAACAAATAAAGGTTGATCCTAGAACATTGTTGGAAGCTAGGGAAGAGATTGCAGTGTCCCTAACAGAGATATTTACATTATCAACAGACACAGTGAGGTGTCGGAAGACTGTAGGGCGGCTAATGATGTTCCATCACATCAGGCTGCAGAGAAAAGCCGGGAGATTACAGCCCCGTGAAGGCAAAGTTGTTCGAGGAGCTTCTGAGAGAAAGGAGCAACGTATATTCGGAAGGGCACGGGCTGATTAGAGATAGTCAGCATGGCTTTGTGAGCGGATAACAATGTTTCACAAACCGGATTGACTCTTCAAGGAAGTGGAGACAGTGAGGTCTGCAGATGCTGGAGATCAGACTTGAGAGGGTGTTGCTGGAAAATTACAGCAGGTCAGGCAGCATCTGAGGAGCAGGAAAATCGACATTTCCGGCCGGAGCCCTTCATCGGGAATGAAGAGGTTGCCAGATCTGGATGAAGGCAGAGCAGTCAATGTTGTCCAAATGGACTTCAGCAAAGCATTTGACAAGTTTCTAAGGGATGTAGAAGTCAAGGGGAAGAAGGAAGCTGACTTATGGTTGATGGAGCAAGAATCAAATAGACCTCTAGAGGGTTACATGGGGCAGCACGTTGTCTCCGTGGTTAACACTGCTGTCTCATAGCACCAGGGACCTGATTTTGATTCCAGCCCCCGACGACTGTATATGGAATTTGCATGTTCTCCCATTGTCGGTGTCTGTTTCCTCCCGGTACTCCGCTTTCCACTGACAGAAAAAAATGTGCAGGTTAGGTGAATCAGCCATGCTAAATTATCCAGAGTATTCAACGATGAAAAGGACTGATACATGTTTACAGGTTGATGTTAAGAAGGAGGATGTGCTGAGAATTTTGTAAAAAATAAGAATCGATAAACCTGCTGCATCCACAGTCACGACAGGAAGCGAAGGAAGAGATTGTTGCGCCTTTGGCGATGATCTTTGCACCCTCACTGTCTACTGGTCATACCAGATTGTTGGAGGCAGGAAAATGTTATTCCCTTTTTCAGTAAAGGGAATAGGGACAATCTTTAGAATTACAGAACTGTCAGACTTATGTCTGTGGTGTACAGATTATTAGGGAGGACTGTGAGAGACAGGATTTATGATTCATAGTTTGATTAGAGATAGTCAGCATGGCTTTGTAAGGGGCAGGTCATGCCTCACAAATCTTATTGAATACTTCGAGAATGTGACACAACACGTTTATGGATCAGTCAGAAATTACGGAGGCATGGGATACAGGGAAACCTGTCTTTCTGGATACAGAAGTTGGAGCTCAGAGGTTGATGAAGGATGGAAAGTATTCAGCCTGGAGCTCGGTGACCAGTGGTGTTCTGCAGGGATCAGTTCCAGGAAGTCTGAGGTTTTGTCTGTTTCAATGGAATGTCCTTTTGCTGCATGTTTTACACTGTACTTCAAATATTTTCCACTGTTCATTTACAGACACGTATTTCTGTTTGTTTAGCCTGCTTACCTTGGTCAGTTCTCCTCTCAAACTCATTTCATTGGCTGTTTTTGTTTCTCACCGTAGCTTGTCCTTTTTGTGATTCACTTTAAAACAATAGACAACCAGTGGTTCCTAAAATGAGCTGCACACTAACAGGAACATGCTGGCGTTGAACACTCAATTTTTCTCACTTTTAAAATATTCTTATTTGCCGACTTCTCTTTCCCTGCAAATAGACACACCAATCACATTTTCAAAGTTCCTGGTTAAGACTATCAAGATTGGTCTGGCCCCATTTTATAACTTGAACTTGTGGACCCGGCCAGTCCTTTTCCATCGCTATTTTCAAACTAATAGAACTGTGGTCACTTTGGCAAGATTCTTTCTCACTAACACCTCAGTCCCTTTCCCTACTTTGTTTCCCATAAGAGCCTGGGATACATTT
The DNA here is from genome assembly GCF_047496795.1 of Chiloscyllium punctatum. Lineage (NCBI taxonomy): Eukaryota > Metazoa > Chordata > Chondrichthyes > Orectolobiformes > Hemiscylliidae > Chiloscyllium > Chiloscyllium punctatum. The sequence goes on along the minus strand of NW_027309913.1, from coordinate 209,518 downwards.
CATTGGACACTGGGGGATTATCCACCTTTATGCCTGTGAAAATATTTAATACCCCCTCCTTATTGGTCGACACATGTTCGAGAACCTCACCATCCTCAACTGAAATCCTTGGCTACAATGCCTTACTCCTGTGTGAATAAGGACGGAAGGCATTTATTGAAGACCTCACCTGCTTCCTCTGGCTCCATGTGCAGATTGTTCCTTTGGTTTCGAACATGAGCAACCCTCGAACTATACTGATCAAATACCTTGTAGCCTTTCCTTAAAGGTATCTGCCAAGGATATTTCATGTCCATTCATTGACCCTCAATTTGAAGGACCCCCTTGCACTTTCTATACATTTGAAGGGTTTTGCCTATTTTTTCGCAGTGTACATCTTTATCCAGCTCACGGTATCACTTGATCAGTATTCGCTGGAGTTACTGCCTTTGACATTCACTCATCGGGGACCAAACCTTTCCTGAATTCTCACTGTACCACTTTAACATACTTCCTTTTTCCGAATATGAGCCCAACTACAAATAGTTCCTCCCAGTCTGTGTTTGCCAGGTGCTGTGTCATGATCGTGATAATGCCCAGTGACAGTGATATTTTAACAATTGGGGGCTTCTCCAAATTTGGCCTCCTCACATCTGCACTATTTTTATATCTTTCCAAAATAACTTTGAAACTTAGTGTTATGTCCACTATCCCCAAAACGCTACAAAAATCATTAGGTGTGTCATCTTGTCCAGCACATCCAATCCTTACCAACCTACCTGAAGCCTCTCCAGCACATGATATCACTGTAACCTTCTGCAGTCCCCACAGCACTTCTCCATCCTTTCATACAGCACAGCATTACCTCTAACCATTCAGAAATTACAAATGCATGGGACACGGAAACATATCTCTCCGCACACATATGGTTCCCTTGGAGCCCAGTGCAATGTGATTGTTTTAATTTAATCGTGGGATGTGGGTGTATCTGGCTGGTCAGCATTTGTTGCTCAGACCTAGCTGCCCTTGAGCTGAGTAGCTTGCTTGGCCATTTCAGAGGGCAATTGAGAGCCAAATACTTTGCTGTGGGTAAGTCGTGCAGCACATGTGAGGATGGGCAGATATCCTTCTCTGAAGAACAAGTGCCTTTTTGATGAACAAAGGTTATTTTCGACATCAGCAATGGTTTCATGCTTACCCATGGATTGTTAATTGAAATTTTTAAAAGTTATTGATTTAAAATTACACCATTTCAGATGGTGGGATTCAAACCTGACTCCCTTGAACATTGGCTGAGGTTTTGGATACAATAATACCACTTTGCCATCACTTCACCTGCTCACAGGTTACTCATCCCTGACAAGGTATACCAGTGCACCATGAAGCTAAACCCATTCTTCATATACAACGTTTTGATCCTCACACCTTCCTGCACTCTGATGATATCACTCAGTATCTCTCCATGTGATATCCCTCTGTCAATGCTTCTCGCTCTTGCAGCTTCTCCAGATCCTGAGCTAACAAAATTATCCACTCCAGAGAGACACAGCAGCAAAGGCCAGGGATGGAGACTGGGATTTTCCATATCTCTGTGGGACTCAGTGCCATTCACCATGTGTAATCCTCACTACATCAGTCTAATTTCCCGTTCTGTCTTTTCCTCTGTCTCCTGTAGGTTCTCAGGTATTTCCTGACTCAGTGGACTTCCCAGCTTCTGGGTGTGTCGTCCATCACCACATTGAAGATGGTTGGTCAGCCAGAGAGACAAAGGGTAGGGAGGTCTGGGTCTTCCAATAAATCCTGCAGTGAGGTAAGATCACTCACAGTGAACAGAGCAGAGAGCAATGAGAGAGCTCTAAACATTGACAAACAATACTTGACACAGGTACAGTGTTGGAGGGGGAGCAAAGTACAGACACACTCCAGGCTCAATCCCCACCCCTACTGTAAGTTCTGTTGTACTGAGACTCACTTTTCTGCAACACTGTATCTGTGGCATGTCTTGTGGACCAGTGTCTTCAATAATTTTAACTACTATAAGAGTTCCATTTCCAGTAACCTCCTCCCTTCCTGATAGTCACTACACATAATTGAAATATACTGCATTCCAGACTACCAGCCCAATCGCAGGAACTTGCTTCAGTGTCTATAACATGCCTTATCTCGATTAGTCTCCTCCTCCAATACCTGGAACAGTGTCATGCAGCATGGAATCCGTTCCTTCGATCCAACTAGCCCATGCTGATCAGAGTCCCTGAATGAGTCACGTTTCCCTGCATATGAGACAAATCCCTTCAAACCTTCTCCTCTGTCTGTACCTGCCAAAATGTCATTCACATGTTGTTATTGTACTTTTTTCTATCACTTCCCCGTAAGCTCATTCCATACGTGCACCATCCTCTGTGTGAAAAATCTTCTCCTCTCATCCCTTTTCAGTTTTTTTCTCTCCCATCTCACACTTATGCCCTCTAGAAGACAACGTAGAACATGGAAGCGCGGTACAGGCCCTTCGGCTCTCGATGTTGCGCCAACCTGTGGAACTAATGTGCAGCCCATCTAACCTTCTCTATTCCATTCTCATCCATATGCCTGTCCAATGACCGTTTAAATGTGCTTAAAGTTGGCGAGTCTACTACTGTTGCAGGCAATGAATTCCATGCCCCTAATATTCTGAGTAAAGTACCTACCTCTCGCAACTGTCCTATATCTATTTATTAATATTAATATTTTCCTAAATTTAAAGCTATCACCCGTCTTGCTCGGCATCGCCAACTGAGGTAAAAGGCTCTCACTGTCCAACCTATCCAACCCTCTGATAATCTTGTATGTTTAAATTAATTGGTCTCAAACGTCTTCTCCTCAACAAAAACAGATTCAAGTCACTCACCCTGAGTCATAAGACCTTCTCTCCAGACTTGGTAAAACCCTAGTAAATCACCTCTGAACCCTTTCCAAATCTTTCACATCCGTCCTCTAATACGGTGACCTGAGCCATAAGTAACACTCCAAATGTGGACGCACCAGCGTTTCGTACAGCTGCAGCACTATCTCATGGTTCCGAAACTTCATGATTGTCCCAATAAAAATCACACGCCGAATGCCTTCCTAACAACCCTATCAACCTGGGTGGCAACTTTCAAGGATCTATGTACATGGACAGAGAGATGTCTCTGTTCATCTACACCACCAAGAGTATTACAATTAACCCAGTACTCTATGTTTCTGTTCCTTCTTCCAAAGTAAATCACCTCACACTTTTCCACATTAAACTCCATTTGCAAAATCACAGTCCAGTTCTGCAGCTTATCTATGCTTCTCTGTAACCTACAACATCCTTCGTCACTATCCACAACTCGACCGACCTGAGTGTTATCTGCAAATTTGCTAATGCATTCTTCAATGCCCTCACCCAAGTCATTTGTATAAATGACAAACAATAATGGTTCCAAAACAGATCCTGGCAGTTCCAAATATTAAGTGAACTCTAGCATGAGTATTTCACTTCAACAACGACCCTCTGTTTTCTTTCAGCGAGCCAATTATCCAATCCTAACAGCAAAAATCACCCTCAATCCCATGCCTTTGTATTGTCTGCTATAGCCAACCGTGGGAAACCTGAACAAACGCCTTACTGTAATCTATATACACACCAACTGCTTTACCCTCATCCACCTCTTTGGTCACCATCTCAAAGAAGTCAATATGGTTTGTGAGGCATGACCGACCCTTCAGAAAACCATGCTGACTATCACTAATCAACTTATTCAACTTCAGCTGATTATAAATGCTACCTTATACAAGCCTTCCCAACACTTTACCCAGAGTCGAAGTCAGGCTCCGGGTCTATAATTACTCAGGGTTGTCTCTATTTCCCTTCTTGGACAAGGGGACAACATTTGCTGTCCTCCAGTCTTCTGGCACGATTCCTATACACACTGATGTCTTAACGATAAAAGCCAAAGGCTTGGCAGTCTCCTTCCTGGCTTTCCAGAGTCCAAAGATAAATCCATTCTGGCCCAGGGGACTGTTTTTCTACACTTCCCAGAATTGCTAACACCTTCTCTTTCTGCACTTCAATCCCATCTAGTTATGGACTCCACTACCCTGCGGTAAAGACGTTGGCTAATCAACTTACCTGTGCCCTTTATGGTTTTCACCCCTCGGCCACCTAAACCCAGTGGAAATGCGAAAGACAATGACACAAATATCCCTGTTCAATCCCCTGCCAATACTTTGTCACAATATTTTGGGACACACTTGTTTAGGTCCTAGGGCTTTCTCTACCTTTGTGTTCTAAGACCTCTTCTGTAATAGGGACTCTTTACAAGCCATCACTGTTTGTTTCCCTTTGTTTGCTAGTCATTGTCTACAGTACGTTCTGACGTGAAATGGTCATTTAGGATCTCGCCCAGCTCCTGTGATTCTACACTTGAATGGTCATATTTATCCATATTCTGACCCTAATAATCTTCTGTTGTTAATGTACTTGTAGACTCTCTTTGGATTTTCCTCAGCCTGATCTGCCAGAGCTTTCTGTGGTCCCCTTTGAGACCTCCTCATTTCCCTTTTAAGTGAATTACTCCACCCGCAATGTTCCTCAATGGATTCCCTTAATCCAGCTGGCTCTATGTGATACGTGCCCCCTTTTCTTGACCAGAGCCTTAATAAACCCAAGTCATCCAGTGTTTCCTACTTGTGATCGGCATTGTCCTTCAGACTAACAGGAATATGCTGGCCCTGAACTCTCATTTTATTTCTCTTTTGAAAGCTTCCCACCTGCCTCACGTCCCTTTACCTGCGAATACCCTCAATAATCAATTGTTAAAACCTCTGGACTGCAGGGAGATTTGCCAGTGTTATGCAGGGAGGATTTAAACTAGTTTGACAGGGGGTTTGGACTCTGAATAAGAGAGGTACCATCGATCAGTCAAGGGAAAAATGCATCAGCCATCGAGAGCAAGTTTCCTATCCAGAATATCCCAGGGCACAGTCAAGGAAGGGAAAATACTTCTGGTTTAAAGGGCATTCATTTCAATACACGAGGCCTGACTGGTAAGGCAGACAAGCTCAGATCATGGACTGACTCTGGGGACTGGGATATTATTGCCATAACAGAAACATGGCTGAGACAAGGGCTGGAGTGGCAGCTCAGTCTTCCGGCATACGTAAGCTACAGGTGGGAGAGAGGGGCAAGTAAGTGAGGAGGAGGAGGAGCTGCACTTTTGTTAAGGGAGGATATAACAACTGTACTTAGAGAGGATACTCTTTTCGGCGTGATCAAATGAGGTCATATGGTGAAAAGTTAGAAACAGAAAGGGGATGGTTAGTCTGCTGGGATGGTGTTCCAGACCCCCAAATAACCAGCGGGTACTAAAGGGGCAGATGTGGAGAGAGATTGCAGGTACCTATAGAAATAATACAGTAGTATTGGTTGGAGATTTCAACTTCCCCTTTATTGACTGGGCCATCCAGAGTGTAAAAGGCCCGTATGGGGTGGAGTTTATCAAATGTGTCCAATGAAGCTTTATATATCAATATGGAGAGGGCCCCACTCTACTCAGACAGGTGCAAAACTGGACTTCCCCTCAGAAACCGAGGTCAGGCAAGTGACTGAATAGTCAGTCGGAGAGCTCTTTGGGTCCAGTGAACACAACTGTCTTATTTTAACAAAGTTATGGAAAAAGATCAGACATGTCCACAGATTAATGTCTTTAACTGGAGCAGGGACAGGTTTGGGGACATTAGGCAGGATCGAGCAGCTGTCGATTGGGTGAGTTAAAAATCACACAACACCAGGTTATACTCCAACAGGTTTATTTCAAAGCACTAGCTTACGAAGTGCAGGTGATGATTCTAAAATATGAAAACTAAAGTAATTGTGTTTGGTATTACATCCCATGACACTGTTATCCTGTTGCTATAAATTCTGTGCCTTATGATTGGGCTCCACAACCACCTGATGAAGAAAATGCGCTCTGAAACCTAGTGCCTCCAAATAAACCTATTCCACTGTAAGCTGGTGTTGTGTGATTTATAACTTTGTACACCCCCGTCCAACATAGACTCCTCCTCATCATGCTCCCATCAACTGGGTGAGTCTGTTTGAAGGAAAAGGAATAATTGACAAATGAGAGGCTTTTAAAAGTGTGATCTCAAGAATCCAGGGCCAATGCGTCTCTGTTAGAGGTTGAAGGGAAAAGCTGGCAGGTTTAGCCATCCCTGGCTCATGAGGGATACTGAGGCTCTGTTCAAGAAAAAGAAAACAGCATACATTGTCTTCAAATTTTCTATATCTACGTAAGCTCTTCCAGTCCTAAAGACAAGATCACTTGCTGGAGACTCGACAATCCTTTCAGGTGCCTGCAGCATTCCCGATCTGCAGAACCCACTAAAAGCCTGTGATTCTCACAATCCAGTTCCGACAAGACTCACTATTTGTGTGACATCCTCCTGTCGCCAGCACCAACCCTATCAATATAAGTTCTTCCTGTATCTCCATGCATTTACTCATCTCCATAATCTTCTCCAGCTCTTACACCCCTATCTGTAGAAACTTCACCCTCCCCTATAACCCTTCCCCCTTTGACCAAAATGGAGGAGGTTACTAATGCTCCCTTATCTGTGAAACTGTCTCCAACCAAAATTACTGCCCTTGTGGAAAATCTGTCAGACACCACACCTCCATATCTAAATAATCTGCAGAAGTAAACCTTCCTATATCTATAAACATCTTCAGTCACGACTACCCTCCATTTCTCTGTTTGATCCTCCAGTCTATACAATCCACCTAATCTTTGTCATCTGCTCCATTCACTGCACTCTGGGGGAAAAAAAAACAGCTTCATGCTATCCACCTTGTGTGTACATCCCATGATTTTGTAGACCTCAATCAGGTCCCCAGTCAACCTTTGTCTTTCTAATGAAAATAATCTGAATCTATTCAAACTTTCATCAAAGCTAGCCCCTTCCATTCCAGACAACATTCGGGTGAACATCCTCTGCACCCTCTCCAAAGCAGCCACATCCTTTTGGTAATGTGGTGAGCAGAACTGCATGTAATATTCCAAATGTTGTCAAACCAAAATCCAATACAACTGTAACATGACATGCCAACTCTTTTACTCAATATCCCATCCAGTGAAGGAAAGCATGCTGTATGCCATCTTGATCACTTTACTGAACTGCGTTGTCACCTTCAAGGAACCTGAATACCCAGATCCCTCTGTACGTCAGATTTCCCCATGACTTTTCCATTCAGTTTGCTCTTGAATTGGATCTTCTGAAATGATTCATCTCGCATTTGCCTGCATTGAACTCCCCATTTGCCATTTCTCTGCCAATCTCTCCAATCGATCTATACACTGCTGTATTCTCTGACGGTCGTCTTCACTCTCTGTTACTCCATCAATCTTAGTGTCATCTCCTAACTTGGTAATCAGGTAACCGATACCTTCCTCCAAATCATTTATGTATATCACAAACAACAGTGGACCCAGCACGGATCCCCGTGGAACACCACAGGGCACAGGACTCCATTTTGAGAAATTCATTTTACTCTCATCCATGTGCATATCCAAAAGTTAATTAAATGTCCCTAATGTAACTGTCTGTACCACCAACACTGGCATTGCATTCCACATACTCACCACTCTCTATGTAAAGTACCTACCTCTGACATCTCCCATAAACCTTCCTCCAATTTTATTAAAATTATGCTCCATCGTTATAGCTATTTTCTCAATGGGAACATTCTCGGGCTATCCACTCTATGTATCCCTCTCATCATCTCGTCCATCTCCATCTAGTCAGCTCTCATTCTTTTTCATTCCAATGAGAAAAGCCCTGGCTTCCCCAACATTTCTTCATTAGACCTACCCTCCAATCCAGAAAACTTCCTGATAAATCTTTTCTGCGCCGTCTTCAAAGCTTCAACATCTTTCCTATAATGAGTCGAATAGAACATAACACAATATTCCAAGAGTGGACTAACCAGGGCTATATGGAGCTGCAGTCTCACGTCACAGGTCTTAAACTCAATCCCCTTGCTAATGAATGCTAAGACATCGCACGCCTTCTTACCACCCCTTTCAACACGGCTGGTATCTTTGAAGGATCTATGGACGTGGACGCCAAGATTCTTCTGTTATTCCACACCACCAAGAATCTTGCCTTTAACTCTGTTGAGGTTATCAGCAGACACCTTCAATCTTAAACCCTCCCTGCTTTGGTACCTTCCTCCAGTCCCCATAAAACCCATAAACTGTGAAACGTCTTCCCGTCCCTACAATCCTCCTCAGCTCTGTAACCTCCTTTATTGGCGTGAACCCTCAAAATTACCGAAGCCAATTTTAGCCACTTCAATATTACTAATAACTGTAAAATCCTCCAGTCCTGATATCCCTCCCTAACTCTAACCTCCACCATCCTCTAGTGACCTTCTGGGGAACATTGCAGAGGAAGGAAGAGTTTTAGATTCCAGGTCATGTTATGAGGTAGGAAAGGGTGAAGAACGTGGAGGATGGTACAAATGTAGGAGAGGATAGGGATCCTGAAGCAGGTTAGAGGGAGCGAGATTCATAGAACCTGCAGGATGGGACCGGGAATGGGTTGTGGAACCTGAAGGATATTGTATTCTGAATGACTGATTTATTTTTGATTAGAATATTGGGCCGATCTTGGTGACCTAATTTTGGAGATGTTTACCAGAATAGCTGTGCACAGCTTCAGATTGCCAGGCTGGGAGATGTGAGTTCCGATGTGAATCTAGTTGCCCATTCTGTCTGTGTGCCTGATACTGACCTGGTGCTGCTCTGGTAGAAAGCACTCTCCGTGCATCTGATGACCTTCAGATCTACAGGACTGACCAGAGCTCATCTCATCAAAGCCTTCTTTTAGAATGTGCTTCATTTTTTCATTATTTCCACATGGCAGTTTCGTCAGATGCATGAATCGGGGATTGGGAGAATGAAACCTTTATTATTGGAAGATGGGATGCCTTCAAAAATGTGATTACGGCTTTCTAGAGACAGTAAAAAGAATTCCTATTAGGGTGGAAGGAAATGTTGGTGGTTGTACGGTATGCTCGATGACGAGAGAACTAAGCTTTTGGTTAAGAAAAAGAAGGAAACATTTGTCAGGTATAGACACGAGAAATCAAGAGAATCCTCAGACTATAAAGGCAGGAGGAGTGTAATTAAGAAGGTAATCAGGAAGGTAAAAAGGGGACATGAGTTTGCTTTGACAAATAGGGTAAAGGAGAATCCAAAGGGTTTTTATAAATGCATAAAGGACAAGAGGATAAGGAGGGAGAAAATAGGGCCCCTCAAAGATCAGCAAGGCAGACTTTGTGTACAGCCGGTGGAGATGGGGGCGATATTAACCTAATGTTTTGCATCATGTTTACAGTGGCGAAGGAAATGGAAGGTATAGAATGTGGGGAAATAGATGGTGACAACTTGAAACTGTTCATGTTAAAAAGGAGGAGGTGCTGGATGTCTTGAAACACATAAAAGTGGATAGATCCCCAGGAACTGATTGGGTGTACGTTGGAACTCTGTGGGAAGCTAGGGAAGTGATTGATGGGCGCCTTGCTGAGAAATTTGTATAATCGATCATTACAGGTGAAGTGCTTGAATTTTGGAGGTTGGCTAACGTGGTGCCACCATTTAAGAAAGGTGGTAAGGGAAAGCTATCGAACTATAGACCAGTGAGCCTGATATCAGCAGTGGGGAAATTGTTGAAGGGAATCCTGCGATTTAGGATTGGCATGTATTTGGAAAAGCAAGGACTGACTAGGGATAGTCAGCATGGCTTTGTGTGTTGGAAATCATGTCTCAAGAAATTGATTGCGTTTTTTGAAGAAGTAACAAAAAGAATTGATGAGGGCCAATCATTGGATGTGATCTATATGGACTTCAGTGAGGTGTTTGATGGGAGATTGGTTAGCAACGTTAGATCTCATGGAATACAGGGAGAACTTAGCGTTTGGCTAGAGAACTGGTTCAAAAGTAGAAGACAGAGCGAGGTGGCGGATGGTTGCTTTTCACACTGGAGGCCGATGGTTTGCCACAAGGATCGGGGCTGGGTCCACTACTTTTCGTCATTATATAAATGATTGGACATGAACGTAGTAGGTTCAGTTAATAAGTTTGCAGATTGCTCCAAAATGTGAGATATAGTGGACAGCGAAGAAGGTTGCCTCAGATTACAACGGGATCTGGATCAGATGGGCAAATGGTCTGAGGAGTGACAGATGGAGTTTAATTTAGAGAAATGTGAGGTGCTGCATTTTGGGAAAGCACATCTGAGCAGGACGTATACACTTAATGGGAAGGGTCTAGGGAGTGTTGATGAACAAAGAGATCTTGGAGTTGATAGCCCCTTGAAAGTAGCGTCGCAGGTAAGCGGATAGTGAAGAAGGTGTATGGTATGCTTTCCTTTATTGGTCAGATCATGAGTACAGGAGTTTGGAGGTCATGTTGCAGCTGTGCAGGACACTGGTTAGGCCACTTTTGGAATATTACGTGCAATTCTTGTCTTCTTACTATTGGAAAGATGTTGTGAAACTGGAACGTTTTCAGAACAGATTTACAAGGATGTTGCCAGGGTTAGACTATTTGAGCTATCAGGAGAGGCTGAAATGACTGGGACTGTTTTCCCTGGAGCGTCAGAGGGTGAGGGGTGACATTCTTGAGGTATATAAAATCATGAGGGGCATGGATAAGGTAAACAGACAAGGTCTTCTCCATGGGATGCTGGAGCCCAGAGCGAGAGGGCATAGGTTTAGGGTGAGAGATGAAAGATTTAAAAGGGACCTAATGGGCAACCTTTTCACGCAGAGTGTGGTGTATGTATGGAATGTACAGCCAGAGGAAATGGTGGACGCTGGTGCAATTGCAGCATTCAGAACGCTCCTGTATTAGCATATGAATAAAAGAGTTTAGTGGGATATGTATGCAGTGCTGGCAGATGGGACGAGATTAGGATAGGATATCTGGGTGGCATGGATGAGTTGGACTGAAGGGTCCATTTATGTGCTGTACGTCTCTAGGACTCTCTTGCTCTGAATGGTTTCCACTATTCATTTACAGTCTGCCATTTCAGTCTGTATCCCCTCTTTACCTTGATCAGTTCTCTCTCAAAATTATGTAATTGGCTTTGTTACTGATGCTCGGGTGTGCTTTATAGTCATTTTAAAATCTCATAATCTCTTTGAATTCTGGTATAATTTCTTGGAGGATCTCAGTGCAATATTTCTCATTCACTCAGCTTCATCACATAATGGTCGATCTGAGACAGTTACATCCCTACCCAGTTGAACAATGTGTTATTCCAAGAAACACTGACTAAAGCATTCAAAGAGGATCCACGATAATATCACTCTTGCCAATGTGTCTGTCCCAGATAATACAAGCATGGAAATCTCCCAAAATCATCACACCACCTTTGTTACGAAGTGCAATTAATTCCTGTTTAATGCAGGGATGAGCAACGAAATGCGGCATTGCAGTTTAAAAACTGTTCTCTTGCTTTTGTTTTTGACACCTGGCACCAAGAATTTGCATTTAGGCTGATTCAGCTGCATAATCGGAGGCCACATGCTTTCTCTGTAATACATTTGTTATCCATTAGTGTCAGGGTTCCCATCTTGCCTTTCCATTCTGCCTGAGATCTGTAAGGTTATTCACAGTTGAATATTTATGTTCCACCTTTTGTTCACCATGTAATCACGTCTGTCTGCTGACGAAAACTCATTTTTCTCAGTGTCACAAGTCACCTTATTGCAGTTACTTTGTCCATTCCACTAAAACAACAACATAATAATTTACATTTTCCCACAATGTCCTGTCACAATCCTATTCGCTGGTGTACAGTTTTAATTCAACTCTGTCCCTTCCTGTTCCTTTCTGCTTGTCTTCAGCCACATCCTTATGCTGTTCCGATGCTTCACATTTTCTCTTTGGATTTGGAAAGCTCCTTTCACCTGAACCCTGTCCCTGCATCCTCTCCGTCAGTTTAAAGCCCTGTCCATAAACCTACTGACATGATTGGCCAGGACACTGGTCCCAGCAGGATTGGTTTTGATGCACTCATGGGATGTTGCTGTCTCTGGCTGGCCAGCATCGCATGCCCACCCTGACCAGTCTTAGAGCTGAGTGGCTTGCCAGACCATTACAGAGGGCATATGAGAGTCAACCCCATTGCTCTGGGTCTGGGTTCATATGTCGGCCAGACCGGCAACCTATAACAGATTTCTTTACTTTAAGGGTATTAAGTAGTCAGATGGATATCCCTGCAACTGGCATTAAATTCTGGATGAACGGTCGAGTGACAGTAACGCGAGGCCATTGCCTGTCCCACTGATAGCTCCCTCATCCCTGATACTGATTCCAGTGCACCTTTTTCGTGACCGTGGTTTGATCGTGATGCCTTCCTGCACTCTGGTGATATCACTCAGTATCTCTCCATGTGGTATCCCTCACTGTGAGGTTTATTTGATGCTGGTGACTGCAACTTTTGCAGCGACTCCAGTTCCTGAGCCAGTAGTATTCTCCATTCCAGAGAGACACAGCAGCGCAGGCCAGGAATGGAAACTGGGATTTTCCAGATCTCTGTGGGACTCAGTGCCATTCTCCATGTGTAACCCTCACTGCGTCAGTCGATTTTCCCATTCTGTCTATTCCTCTGTCTCCTGTTGATAATCAGGATATTTCTGACTCAGCAGAATTCCCAATTCCTGTTTCATTCATCACCACACTGAAGACAGTTGGTCAGCTAGAGAAATGGAGTGTGAGATATGGAGCCTTCAGTAAATCCTGCAGTGAAGATCACTCACAGTGATCACAGAATAAGATCACTCACAGTGAACAGAGCAGAGTATATTTAAGGGATCGAACTTTGGTTCAGAATACATGACATAGATACAGTGTTGAAGAACAAACACAGAGCATAATAGTCCCAGGCTCAATCCCCACCCTCTTGTTAATTTTCATCTCTGCTGTACTGAGCCTTCCTGTGTCAATATAGGAAGCTGACAGTTATCAATCCAGGCTTGTGCTGTCTTAGTGAGGATCAGTACACCAGAGGGGAAAGCAGGCCACCCCACCAAGGAGTTGGCCTTGAAACCTGGGATCTTTCTGTTCTTTATTCCACCTCTCACACTGTCCCTTGTCATGTGATCGAGTCATACAGCAAGGACACATGCCTTTCAGTCCAACTCATTTGCGCCAGTGGCTTTTAATTCCCAGAAAATTTCCTATTTCTGTAACCTCAACCCCTCCCATATTCCCGGTGTATATTTGAAACCTACTCCGATGCTGATGACTCTCCGTGTATGTAACTTGCTCCAGTGTAGATAACATGCCAAATCTCAATAATCTCATCCTGCACTCAGTACAATAATCCCTATTTCTGTCGTCTTGCCCAATACTTACAGTGCACCCATCTCTGTAAAATCCTCCAGTCTGGACCGAAATACACACCTGTGGAGCTTCCTCAAGCCCCAGGAGAATATGATATCACTGTAACCTTCTGCAGGCCCTATAACACTCCTGCCTCCTGACCTATAGCACCACACGACCTCAGTAACCTTCTCCCATCCCTACTGACCTTCATATCTATATAAACACCTCCAGACACTTTTCAAGCCACATCAGCACTCCACATCTCTGTTTGCTCCTCCACTCCCTGCAGCCCTACCAGAACGTCAAACACTCTCTCTTGTGTAATTCTGCAATTTAGGGCAGCACGGTGGCTCAGTGGTGACTAATGGTGCCTCACAGTGCCAGGGACCCAGGTTCGATTCCAGCGTTGGGTGACTGTGTGGAGTTTGCACTTTCTCGCTGTGTTTGCGTGGGTGCTCCGGTTTCCTCCCACAATCCATAGATGTGCAGGACAGGTGGATTGGCCATTCTAAGTTGTCTATAGTGTTAGGTGCATTGTCAGAGAGAAGTGGGTCTGGGTGTGTTACTGTTTGAAGGGTCAGTGTGGACTTGTTGGGTAGAATTACCTGTTCCCACGCTGTAGGGAGTCTAATCTAATCTCTCCCTCTGCGTTCATATTACTGTCCCTAAATATATCCCTCTTTCCATAAACAGCCCCAAACCCTTCAAACCTTCGAGTCTCTGTGAACTCCCACAGCTCCAACATCCCTCCATAACTGTGTAACTTTTTCCAGTCCTGAAACAATCTGAAAATGTGAACATCCTACAATCCTCCCGATCTGCCTAATCCTCTCAGGTCCATACAACGCCCCGATCTGTGGAACCAACTCTAATGCTTGTGACTCTCCTGATCAGTTTCTACAAGGCTTACTATCTCTGTAACATCCTCCCGTCGCTATCACCCGCCCTGTCAATGTAAGCTCCTCCGGTCTCCCCACCAATCTAATCATCTCCATAAACTTCTGCAGCTCTTAGACCCCTATCTGTGTAAACGTTACACCCCCCTATAACCATCCCTAAAGCAGAAACCTCCTCCAGTATCTGCAATGTTCCCTATCTGTGTTAGTGTCTCCAGGATCTATTGCTTGCCGTTCCATTTAATTTCCAGAACTTCAGCATCCGACATCAACAAAGGTCTTCATGAACGTCTATACCTCTGTTCATTCCTCAATTCTATACAACTCTCTTAATCTCTGTAAATAGCAACATTCCGTAAAATACTCCCTGTCTGCGTAAACTGCCCCAGTCCGACACTGAAAAGCCTCACGGTCCTTTTGTAGTCCCTTCAGATCACCCTGTATCTTCCATTACTACATTGCCTACAGATCATCCCTGTTATAACTCCTCTAACTCATGTGTTCCTCCCCATCTCTGTGATATTCTTCAGTCGCTCCAATTCTTTATCTCCAGAGTTTCAAATCCCCCGATCGATGTAAGGTTTTGATCGCTTGCAGCATGTTTAACACCTGTAGCAGCCTCTAACTCCTCAATGCATCCTGTCGCTGTAGCCTCCGCAAATACTACAGCTCACTGTCTTTGGAATATCTTCCAGTATCTGAAACCCTGTTGATTTCTGTAACCTCCTCCTGAACAGCACTCCACATCTCTGTGTAACTAATGGGAATGCTGCAAACATGCATTCACAATCCTCACTAACTCTCTGAACTCCTGCAGCCCTACAACCCTCAGTATCTCTGGCTCCTCCAATCCCTACACCTCTCCCTGGCTGTGTGCACTGATCCAGTCCCTTCAAACCTCCCTATCTCACTCACTCCTGCAGCTCCAACTATTGTCCTTGTCACTGTAATTGCCAGCACCAACAATCTTCCCTTTCTCTATAAACTCCTGCAACTCCAATTACCACCACAATATGTGTAATCTCCAGTTCCTCCAAAGCTCCCTTACTCGAAAGGTTCCTGTAGACCCACATACCACCGCATCTGTGTGATCTCCAGGGCCAAAACCCTCCCATTCTCTAAAACCTTTTATAGTTCCAACTCCCACCAATTTCTATGTAATCTCCAGTCCCCACAAGCCTCCCCCTCTCTGTACCTCCTGGACCGCCAACAACCACCCCTATCTGTTTAATCTCTACTCCTTATATTCCTCCCGATCTCTGTAACTCCTTCAGGACTGATAACCCTGTATCTCTCCTTGACATGTTTCAGCCCGACAACCTATCTGATCTCTAACCACCAACAGTGATCTCAAACCAGCCGAACTCTGTAACATCCTCCAGTCTCTCTAACCCAGCTTTTCTCTGTTCGTCTCTCTGGTGTCTGTATTCCTCTTTATCTCCCGTTACAATGTCTCAGTACTGAATCTGTAAGAACACAAAATTCTTTGTTGTATCAATAAATTTGCCTTATTTTCTAAAGTTTAACGACGGCAAGTTCAACCTCCTCCACCTCTTCTCAACAATACACCCCCATCTTGAAGACCAGCCTGGTGAATCTTCTCTGGGCTGCCTCCAATGCAAGGCTATTTCCCTCCAGATAGGGGACCAAACCTGTTCACAGTGTTCTCGATGTGAGTTGATTGGAGTCCTCTATATTTGTTACAAGCCTTCCCTATTTTTATTCTCCATTCCCTTTGGAATCAATGTCAGCATTCCACTTCATTCTCTGTGTCCTACTGACCCTGTATGCCACTTTTCTGAGCTTTATACACAACGATTCCCACGTTACTCTGAGATGTAGATTTCTGCATTTGATCTGAAACCAAGAGGTGACAGCTGTAATCAGGAAAGTGTTGGAACGTATGGTAAACAATATGCCAGAAATTATAACTGCACAGTTAGAGACCTATGGAAAAAGTGCAGTCCATAAGACCAACATGTCCAGGCGCAGAATTAGGCCATTCGGTCCATCGGGTCTATTCCACTATTCGATTATGGCTGAATTGTTTCTCAAGCTCATTCTCTCACTTACTCCCTGTAACCCTTGATCTCCTTAGTTATCAAGAACCTAGCTATCTCTGAGTTAGATACACTGAGTCACTTAGCACCCAAAGCCCCATGAGGCAGTGAGTTCCACTGATCCATCACCCTCTGGCTGAATACATTCCTCCACTTCTCTATTCCAATGGGTGGTCCCTTCACTTTGAAGCTGTGCCCTTGGCCCCTCGTCTCTCTTGCTCGTGGAAACATCTTGCCCCCGTCCACTCCATCCAGACCGCTCAGTATTCTGTCAGTCTGAATGAGATTCTCCGCCCGACTCGAAAGTTCATCAAGTGCAGATCCAGAGACTCCACCTGCTCCTTATATGGCACGAATTTCATCCCTGAAATCTTTCTTGGAAACCCATTTCTCATACCCCTTCACATCCTTTGCCGTTACTCTGAATGAATAACGTGTAGAGTGTAGTCCCAACACTGACCCCTGCGGCGCTCCCCTAATCATCAGTTTCCATCGTGATAAAGACCACTTTGTTCACTCTCTCTGCCTTTTGGCAATCAGACAAATCCTCTATCCATGCTAAGCATGTTGTTCTGAAAGGGAAATGTCATTTCACACCCACTGCTGGATTTATTTTTCTGTCTGGCTGTAAACAGCAGAGTTTCACCATTATCTTCCCATCTGTAATTCCCTCGAGAAGGTGGTGGGGAGCTGCCTTCCTGCGTCCCTGCACCAGCCATTGGAACTGTTGCTGTCTGTGTCCCCTCCAGCAGGTAATACAGCACACCTCACGTCTATAACTGCACACAGAGAATGCAGCTCTCCCTTTTATATCTGACATACTCCCCGACTTATCGTTCCTCACAATATCTTACCTCCTCCATACCCATCTGTGCTAGGGATCTCTAAAATTTCTTTATTCTTGTTTAGACATCTGATCACCTGAAATCTCTCCCTTTAAAAAATTGTAACCCCTTCAGCTTCTGTAACTCTCCATATAACTGCAATCAATGACAGCAGAGGGTTCCTTCCTAAATCCCTATAATTGCAATGCTTGTACGCGTTAAATTGGCACTTTTCATCCTCCGTATCCATCTCAGGACTTCCAGACCCTACGATCCGACTATTTGGAATGTTCCCATTCTCTGTACCTCCTCACGTCCTGGCGGTTGTTGAACACCACCAGTGCTTCAAAAGTATATATATCCCACCCCCAGTTAATGCAAGTCTTCTAACTCTGTAACATTCCACAGTCTCCAGTACCATACAACACTTGTTGGCTGGCAATTTGCATTTGCATTTGTTGAAGTCTGCACATCTCTGTAAGCAGCTCAGAAAAAAAGCCCTTTAGACTCTACATGAACAAGCCACCATCTCTCTATTTCCTTTGCCTTCTTCAGTGTCTGCAACTCTCGCTGTATCTTTCAGTAAACGTCTTTATTTGCTGCAGGTCTTCCCAGCTCCCCAGATAACCTTTTCCATCCCATACAACTCGCTCAATCACTGTAACACCATCTGATCTGCCTAATCCTCATCTTTTCCACTGTCTTCCAGGCACAATGACGATCCTAGAAGAGAGCAAGTGCGGAATGGGATGTTATAAATCTCAGCTGAGGCTTGAAGCTGACCATTACCTGGAAGTCACAAAGGGAGAGAACCTGAGAGAGAGCAGCACAGAACAGGAGAATATTAATCAGTAGCGAGAATCGAGGCCGACTGGGACTTGGAGTTGGAGACGCAGCGGAGCAGGAGACTGAGAATCAGCACGGAGTCACAGAGGGAGTGACCATTTGAGGGAGCAACTTGGAGCTGGTGTTTGAGGCTCACTCGCACGTGGAAGTGACAGAGGCAGCAAAGTGAGATGATATAAATCAGCACGGAGGTTTGAGGCCTAGTCATAACTGGGTGTCACAGAGATAGTGACCCTGTGAGGGAGCAGAGTGGTGTGGGAGCTGGAGGATTACACATCCCTGGGAGTCACAGAGACGGTGACCCTGTGAGGGAGCAGAGTGGTGTGGGAGCTGGAGGATTACATGTAACTGGGAGTCACAGAGACGGTGACCCTGTGAGGGAGCAGAGTGGAGTGGGAGCTGGGGGATTACACGTCCCTGGGAGTCTCAGAGACGGTGACCCTGTGAGGGAGCAGAGTGGAGTGGGAGCTGGAGGATTACACGTACCTGGGAGTGACAGAGATAACTTTCTGCTGCTGGGATCTGCCTGCACTGAGTTTGATAGAAGTGGCAGCGCCATCAGAGAAAATGCTGTAAGTTCAATGGCTGATAAATACACTGTTATTAGCGACTGTCAGTTAATTGTTGTAAGTCAGCAAATTTATTATTTCAACTTCTGAAATAAGGCTTGAAACAGAAATAAGAGGGAGAAGTGAAATTGTGAGCCAATATAATAAATTACCCTCAGTAAGTCACAGTTGAAAAAGGGACTTAATGATATTGTTATTTCCAGGATGTTAACTTCATTCTAAGTAATTAATTAAGTTACTCTAAACATGTTGCATTTTAAGACATGCAAGAAATGTTTGTCAGATGGAAAATGCGTTCTGTTACATTGGGAACTCATAGCCCCTGCTCGTGTCCCAGATGAACACTGGGTCTTGGAGCTCAGACAGTGACTAGAGACTCTATGGGGCATCTATGATGCTGTGAGTTAGGGGGATAGCACACAAACACAGCAGATCACCCTGCAGACATGACGGCCTGGAAGAAGTAAGGGAATGGGGGAATTAGGCAATTGAAGAGAAACAGTCAGTGAATACAAGATTATCCTGGTGTCTCCCTGCCAATTCAGTTTCCCAGTTTAGAAGCTGATAAAGATGCTGGCTGCTCAAGGAAGTGCAGTCAGAGCCACATTTGTGGCACCACAATAATGGGAGATATAGTTGGTACTAATTTATAATAACAAGTCTTTCAGTGGAAGATGGAGTAAGAAAGAAAGGCTTAATCTGAGGTACTCTGCATGGACATGAATACTCGGAGTTTGGGGAGTTCCAGATGCCGATTGGTGTGTGGAAATCTGATGGACGAATCACCGAGAGTTGGCTCAAGGAATGGCAGGACTGGGTGTAAAATACTGCTAGCAATAAGGGATTCTGAAATGATAGAAGGGAAGGGGAAGTATTAAGGTAGAAGTATTGGTTGAGATGAGCGTTGGTTAAGGAGTCAAAGAGAAAGAGGATCCGTCCAAGGACAGAATGAATTTGGCTGGAGCAACACAACAAGTATACAGTTACATTTCAGGTGTAATCTGTCGGCCAGCATCAAAAGAAATGATGGAGAATAAATATGCAGGATCATTTGAGAGCAATGACAATACTACAGATTAGTTATGCTGAGAAACCTAATGTTTCCAGATACAGACAGAGATACTGGTGGTGAAGGATCACAAGGGTCAAGTGCTCCTGGATTACATGGAGGAGAGCTGACTGCAGGAGCATGTATCCAGCCGAAGAGAGCATGTACTATTGGATCTGGTCCTTGGGAAAGGGGTGGGGCAAGTGGATCCAGTGTCAGTAGGGGATGGTTTTGCGGCGCAGCGATCATTTTATTGTAAAGTTCAGGATGATGATAGAAAATGATATGCAATAATTGAGAGTGAGAAACAATTATTTGACTGACAGCAGCCTTCAATGGGGCAAAAATGAAGCTGGGAAATTTTCAACAAGGACAGTGAAATGGTTGCTTTAAATAGTGTGAACCAGGTCAGATTGAGCTGGGATTATGGAGATGGGGCTGCAGTGTGACCAAAACAGACCTGGAGAATCAAAGATTTCCCCCATTTCTACAGGAAGGATAAACAGGCCAACACAGTGAAGGAGCATTGTGTATAAAGGATGGGATCAGTATTATTGTGATGCTCATCAATTTACACACTGCTCCTCCCTGCCCTCACCCCTCATCCCTGTTTATTGATCCTATCAGATATTGGTAACATTTGAAAATTTCAGAAAATAAAACAGTATAGAGGAGATGACTGTCTACTGTCTGCATTGGACAAGATGTAACGTTGTTTTTTAAAGCCCTAGTTCTCTCTCTCCGGACAGTGTATGCCTTCAGGTGCAGGTCCCGGCACCTTCTTAAAATGGTTTGAGAGTTTCTGCCTCTACTCCACTTCCAAGCGTGACTCCCAGATCCCAACCATAAACTGCGTGAAATAACTTTGCTCATCACTTCACTAATATTTCAAAAAATTACATTAAATATTTGCCACTAGTAACTGAGGTCTCCAATAGGAACAAGGTATTCTCTCCCTTTCTACCCAGGCTCCTGATAATATGTGCACCCCAATCAAATCTCCTCTCAGTATCCTCCGTTCCAATCTTTCTCCATAACTACACTTCCACTGTCACAGGGTGAAGAATCTCGTCTGTACCCTCTCTAGGCTAATTCCATCCTTCCATGTGATGGGGTGACCAGAACTGCACACAGTCCCCAAGCCGCGACTGAACTCATTCTTTATACAGTTCCAGCATAAGCTTCCTGCTCTGAAATTCTGCCCTTTGGCTGACAGAGGAAATGATGCCATTTGCGACATTAACGAGATTATTGATGTTTCCAGCTACCTTCATTTACCTGCCCACACTGACCATATTCTCATTTATTGTCCATTCCTCTCTGTTGTTGATGTCCCCAAATGCCTTGCCTTGCACTTCTCTGGGTTGTTTGCTCCATTCACCTGGACCCCACAGCTTCTGTTTTTAAACAGTCTGCCATGGGATCTCTTGTCAAATCCGAGTAATTCACATGATGTTACAAGTTACTGCCTCAAACCGACAGTCAGATTATTTACACGCGATCTTCCTTGAACTAATCCTGACTGACTGTCCTGGAGTCCCTGGGTCTTCCTCAGTGACCGGTTATCCACTGTCTCAGAATTCCAGCCTCGACCTATTCAGTCATTCCCTTGTTTCACATTGAACAAAGTTGCGGTATTAGCTGTTCTCCAGGCCTCCTGCACCATCCCTGCATCTAGTGAGGATTGGAGATTTTTCCCCGGCTCCTTTGAACAGTCTGGAACATTGTATTAACCTGTTTTAAGGATTTGAATCTCCTGTATAATTCTCCGCTCCAAGTTTGTTGCTCCCAATAGTTCATCCCTATTTTGATTCAGACAGACAGAGGCCTAACCCATCTTATGATATGGTCAAGTCTCATTTTATTCGAGTTTCATGGTGGGTTACTCTCCACAAGGTGGATTGCATTTTCTCATGATACCATCCGCAATCTGCCTGCCCGCGTGGTCTTCCTCTCATCTGACATTAACATGATGATTTTCCCCTTCGTCATAACAACTGCCCTCTGCCTGGATATCCCAGAATGCACCGGCCACCCTGCTCCCAGGAGCCATCTTTAAAAAGTCATTTTACTCTTGGATTGTGAATCTAAATTTGGCCTGGACATGGCAGAGTGCCCGAGTCCCTGGTCCTGGTGTGTGACATGGTGCATGAGAGGGTCATTATTTTCCTCCAGGGCTGGCAGGGGAAGCTATGACACCAGACCCTTCCAGCTTGGTCCGAGGATGACCCCTGGGTCAGTGCTGTGCCAGCCTTCTGTGTGAATGCCCAGTAGTGTAGGAAGGAGGTCAGTGACCTTCTCCACTCCACCAGGTAAGTGGAACCATCTGCACTTTGTGACATCTCCCTCACTCTATCTCTGTTAGAGCACCCACCTCGCAACAAGGCTCATGTTCTCCCACCCTCAGTGAATGCAGCACCTTCTTTCAGTCTTTCTGTAAACTCTTCTCTGCCCCTCTGCCCAACTCTGCTTGGTGTCTATGCTGCCCACTCGACAGCACACCTCGACACCTTCCCCCCAGCTGTGCCAGCACTAACAGCTGTACCAACCACTTCCATTTCCCTAATCCTACTTGGTAATTCTCACATTCCAGAAGGAACCATCCCACACTAGGGCACAAAGAGCGAAGAGAGATATGGGGCAGCCTAACATTCATCTCGTCACCCCCTCACAGGGGAATGACCCTGATCCTAACAACCATGAGAGGCTGACAGACCGTGTCCAAGCTCCCGGACTGGGAACTGAGACTCCCCCTGACTCACTGTGCTTGGCATCGTGACTGACTGTGGACAATGATATCAAGCTTCCTGGATTTGTGTCTGTGCTAAACACCAAGACAATACAGCAGACAGGTGAGCCTGGTAGCTCTGGATTATAGGAAGCTCTGCTAAAGGCAGAGTCAGGCAAGGCTATAATTCTTTGAGCGTTTAAGTCCGTTCAAAGTGAGTGTGTACAAACACGGAGTGAGCAGCCCAGAGAGACAGCTCATGAGCTGGGTGTGTGTCCCTGAGCACAGTGTCCTTGCAGCAGCATTGCATTGAGAGCTGTCAGTGCACCCAGAGGTGCAGCATTGAAGTACAGAAGCGTACTGTCTGTGGGTCGGAGATGTACTGAGATGGCATGGTGAGGCTGGCATGTGTCAGATGTCAGCGTTGGTGGGTGTGGAGTACATGCAGCATCTGTCTGTGCAGTGTCCCGAGACGTTGGTGTCCAAGACAGAAGGCCGCAGGAGCGAGGGTCATGATGGCGTCACCAGGTACAGCTCTGACATTCATGTCAAATTCTCAATATTGAGTTTGCCCACAGTGGGGATGGATATGAAGATGCAAGTTGATGAGGGGAGGGATCCACAATAATATGGCTGTTGGTAATCAGTAATCATTCAGTGAGCATCTTGCCACTCCCGCGCTCAAATCTTGTCTTAAAGAACAGTACGGTACAGGAAAAGGTCCTTCAGCCCAGCAAGCCCACACTGACACATAAAGTTAAAACAAAAGTTTTTACTCCGATACTTTCTATGTCATTCTATTCCCTACTTACTCATTCTTGTGCCAAGATCCCTCTTAAACCTTGCTGTATTGGCCTCTTCCCCTCTATCAGTGCATTCCAGGCACTTTCACATTCTCTCTGGAACAGCAGAAAAAAATACCTATCACATCTCCTGAACTTTCTCCCTTTTACCTAAAACCTACGGTCCTGAGTAATTGATATTTCTACTCTGGGAAAAAGCCTCTGACTGTCCTTCTGTCTATACCTCTGATAATTTTGTAAATATTTATCAGGTAGCCCCATCGCCAATGATGGCCAGATGCAAACAAACCATGTGTGTTCAATTTCTCCTTCTGGCTAATACCCTCCAAACCAGACAACATCCTGGTAAAACTTTTCCGTACCCTCTGCAACACTTCCACATCGTGTGGCAACCAGTACTGTACACGATATTCTAAATGTACCACGAACTAAGTTTCTCTACAGCTGCAACATGACCTGTTAATTTTCATACTGCATGCTCCGATGCCTGTCTGCAAGTTTACCATCAGTCTTCTTGTTCACCCTTTCCACCCGTGTTACCACTTTCAGGGAACTGTGGAGCTGTACACCAAGATCCCTTCGGATGTTGATGCGGCCAGTAGTTTTTCAATCCACTGTATACTGCTCTCCTGCATTAGACCTTCCAAAATGAATCATGTCACAACTGTCCAGATAAAGTTACATCTGTGTTTTCTCTGTCCAAGTCAGCAGCTGACCTATATCCTGCTGTATTCTCTGGCAATCATCCTCACAATCTGCAACTCCGCCAATCTATTTACAGATCTCCAGTCACAAAAACACTGTTCCACCACTACTTTGTCTTCTATGGCCAAACAGGTCTCTATCTATCTTCCTAACTGACCGCTGATCCCACTTCTCTTCACCTTCTGTATGAGCATACCATAAGAAACCATATCAAAGGCCTTGCCAAGGTCCAGACGGCCAGCTTCCAGCCCCGCGCCCTCATCAATCAATTTTGTCACTTCCTCAAAATATTCAATCAAGTTTGTGAGACATGATCCTCCCCACGCAACTGTGTTGCCTGTTGCTAGTAAGTCCATACGAGAGTACGTTTGGAGCTGCACTCATTCAGACAAGTGATTATTCAATCATATTCCTGACATGAACCGTGGAGAATAGATTAGATTCCTTACAGAGTGGCAACAGGCCCTTCGGCCTAACCAGTCCACATCACTGCTCCGAAGAGTAACCCACCCACACACCTTTCCCTCTGACTAAGACACTTAACAATTGAGTATGGACAATTCACTTGGATCTTGCACATCTTTGGATTGTGGGAGGAAACCCATGCAGACACGGGGTGAATGGGCAAACTCCACACAGTTATCTCCCAAGGCCGCAATTGAACCCAGGACCTTAGCGCTGTGAGTAGCAGTACTAAACACAGAGCCACCATGCCGCTCTTGATTGCGCTTGTAAAGTGGAAAGTATGTTGGGCCGAGCCGGTTACTGTACAGTGGGAGGTATGTCGGGGCGTGATGGTTACTGTACAGTGGGAGGTATGTCGGAACGTGATGGTTACTGTACAGTGGGAGGTATGTTGGGGTGTGATGGTTACTGTACAGTGGGAGGTATGTCGGAACGTGATGGTTACTGTACAGTGGGAGGTATATCGGGGTGCGATGGTTACTGTACAGTGGGAGGTATGTCGGAACGTGATGGTTACTGTACAGTGGGAGGTATGTCGGGGTGCGATGGTTACTGTACAGTGGGAGGTATGTCGGGGTGTGATGGTTACTGTACAGTGGGAGGTATGTCGGGGTGCGATGGTTACTGTACAGTGGGAGGTATGTCGGGGTGCGATGGTTACTGTACAGTGAGAGGTATGTCGGGGTGCGATGGTTACTGTACAGTGGGAGGTATGGCGGGGTGTGATGGTTACAGTACAGTGGGAGGTATGTCGGGTTGTGATGGTTAGTGTACAGTGGGAGCTATGTCTGGCCGTGATGGTTACTGTACAGTGGGAGGTATGTCGGGGTGCGATGGTTACTGTACAGTGGGAGGTATGTCGGGGTGCGATGGTTACTGTACAGTGAGAGGTATGTCGGGGTGCGATGGTTACTGTACAGTGGGAGGTATGGCGGGGTGTGATGGTTACAGTACAGTGGGAGGTATGTCGGGTTGTGATGGTTAGTGTACAGTGGGAGCTATGTCTGGCCGTGATGGTTACTGTACAGTGGGAGGTATGTCGGACCGTGATGGTTACTGTACAGTGGGAGGTATGTCGGGGTGTGATGGTTACTGTACAGTGGGAGGTATGTCGGGGTGTGATAGTTACTGTACAGTGGGAGGTATGTTGGGCCGTGATTGTTACTGTACAGTGGGAGGTATGTCGGGGTGTGATGGTTACTGTACAGTGGGAGGTATGTCGGGGTGTGATAGTTACTGTACAGTGGGAGGTATGTTGGGCCGTGATGGTTACTGTACAGTGGGAGGTATGTCGGGGTGTGATGGTTACTGTACAGTGGGAGGTATGTCAGGCCCTGATGTTTACTGTACAGTGGGAGGTATGTACGGGGCGTGATGGTTACTGTACAGTGGGAGGTATGTACGGGGCGTGATGGTTACTGTACACTGGGAGGTATGTCGGGGTGTGATGGTTACTGTACAGTGGGAGGTATGTCTGGCCCTGATGGTTACTGTACAGTGGGAGGTATGTCGGGGTGTGATGGTTACTGTACAGTGGGAGGTATTTGGGGCCGTGATTGTTACTGTACAGTGGGAGGGATGTCGGGCTGTGATGGTTACTGTATAATGGGAGGTATGTCGAGCCATGACGGTTACTGTACAGTGGGAAGTTTGTCGGGCTGTGATGGTTATTGTACAGTGGGGGTTATATTGGGCTGCGAGGTTGCAGACGGAATGAGTTGTACGGAGTATGATTCTGATCCTGACTGTGGCCCACTCACCTCATGGATTCATCATCATTAATTTCTCAATCTGTTTAAAGCCCAGGGGGCTACATATCATGGTGAGGGGAGTCTGTAAAATGTGAAGGCAGCCCCTGTTCCCCATAAGGACTGTGCAGTGACCATTCTTACCGATATATGAAATGGAGAGGTGTATCTGCAGCAGGCAATTCGGTGATGATGTGGTCAATTATATGTTTCCCTTTTATTGATTCCCCCATAACCTGCCGCAGAGCAGTCCAGCAGCCACAGGGTGCAGCATCAATGCTGGGCACGATACTGACTATATACCACGTAGCTGCCCCCCACTGCCTGGCTCTGTCCTGTCAGTGTGACATACCCTAACAGAGAGCGTGGTGATGTTGCCTAGTATTAGTCCTGTTCACAGACTCCTGCTTTACAGATAATATGTGACTATTGCTGATTAGTCTGTGGGATATATGCGACAGGTCACTTTTACATTTTGTATAATGAAGAGTTAATATCACTTTGTTTCTTTCATCTTTTAAACTAAACCAAACATCATTTTTTTTAGTTGATAACCATTGCAGTGAACAATAATTTAATTACCAGAGCACACAGCTAACTATTACACAGTTCAGTGACTGTAGTAAACAGCCGATTCATGTTCAGATCAGTGAACACACCATCTCGCAGGCAGCAAAGCTGTTGGAAATGACTTTGCGGAAAAGCCTGAATTCAGACACAGTGTTACTGGCCCTCACCATGACCTCCAAAACACTGACCATCTCCAAAATCTGTCCAGTTAGTTTCCAAACTGGAGCTGGGCAGTTACTGACATAATCCCTCACAATAGACAAGTTAGTGACATACCTGAACAACGGAGAGATGTGAGTGGGGAAAACTGGTCAATGGACTAGCACATGGCACTGATCCAGACACAGTTCTGTAACATTTGTAACAATGACCTGTAAACAGCCATGTCCTGCAAGTATATCTCTTCTGGTATGGCACCTAAACTCTAATTTTGCACCTTGGACCTGATCCTGAATGAAGGTGTTATAAAGGTGATGGGCTCCTGCAACACATGGCATCTTACATTGAATCCCTCATAAACCACATCCAGTGTATGTTAGCCCCACAATGTCAGTATCTAAACAGAATTGTGCAGCTCCATTGATGGTCAGCATCATCCCAGCCCAATGATCTTGTGTGTGAATTGAGTTTGAAACCTCTGTGTAAATGATTGCAGCATTGTTCTAACCGTTAACAGCAAAACGTCTTTATTGAAGTTTCGATAGCCTTTCATAACACCAATTTATAGATTGTCCAATAAGCACAAAATTCCTTGTACTTAATAATAATTTGGTCTTGGGTGTGGGAATGAGATTTATCATTTCAATGTTCCTTACTGAGTTGTGCACTTTTTTCAACATAATGTTGTTATGAAAGTGAACGGAATAAATGAGTAGATTTTAGATTAGATTACATTTCCACAATGTAATGTAATGTAATCTAAAATCCACTCATTTATTCCGTTCACTTTTATAACAACATTATGATGAAAACAGTGCACAACTCACAGTAGGGAGCATTGAAATGATAAATCTCACTCCCACACCCAAGACCAAATTATTATTAAGTACAAGGACTTTGAAGATATACAATTATTTTCTCTTGTATTAATATTTTGAACTAATAGTCGACCCTCTTGCTCCTCAGATGCTGCCTGAATGGCTGTGCTTTTTTCAGAACCACATTTTTTGACTCTGATCTCCAGCATCTGCAGTCCTCACTTTCCCCTGCTAATATTCACTCATAATCATTTTCGTGGCAACAATATCACTGTGGGATTAAACATGTCAGTCAGATATAAGTATGTTTTCATGCCTCTGTCTGTCTCAGAGCTCAGTAATGTGTGATATGAATGTCAGTGTCTGTGTGATGCTCGGTCTGTAGGCCATACCTCTGACAGACGTCCGATTGTTTCAAACAGCATATTCCTTCAGCTGTTTACATCAAACAGGTTACTGCCTGGATCCAACCAGCCAGAGCTCACAAAACCCAAAGTACAGTGTCCAGAATTGGGCAGGACTGGACAATATTTTTCATGCTAATTTATTCATGGAATATGATAAGGCCAGTATTTATTGGCTGTCCCTTGTTGCCCTTGAGAAGGTGGGGGTGAGCTGTCACATTGACCGGTTCCGCAGCCCATGTGCTGTAGGTAGACTTACAATACCATTAGGGAGGAAGTTGAAACAGTGACACTAAAAGAACGGCAACATGCTTCCCAATCAGCTCGGTAAATGGCTTGGGTTGGAACGCGAACATGGTAGTCCGACGTATCTGCTTCCCTTGTCCTTCTTGCTGGTCGGGGGTTCAGAGGTACGTTGTAAGGAGCCTTGGCAAATTTCTGCAGAGCACCGTGTAGATGGCAGACATTACTGCTTCTGAGTGTCAGTGGATGAGGGGTGAAGCTGCACTCACACTGGCAAATGGAGGTATTTTATCACACACACATTCAACATGAGTCTTTTTGATGGGAGACAGGCTTTCCGAAATTTTAAGGTGAGTCATTCCTGTAGGATTTCTTGCCCCTGACTTATCCTTGTAGCCAATGAATTAATATGTGTCAAAGTTTGGCACTGGAAAAGCACAACAGGTCATTCAGCACCTGAGGTACAGGAGAGTCAACGTTTTAGCATAAGCCCTTCACAGGACTGGGTAATGAAATTATATGGTCTGTCCAGTTCTGGTTAACGGTAATCCCCGGGATATTGCTAGGTGGGTGTTCAGTGATGGTGGTGGCATTGAACATTAAATGATATGGTGCATTTTTCTATTGTCAGAGGTAATCGTTGTCTGGCATGTGTGTAATGGGAATGGTACTTGTCATTGTTAAGCACACACCTGCAGAGTTCCAGGATTTGTTGCATTTGGACAAGGACTGCTCCAGTATCTGAGTAAATCAGGAATGGTGTTGAACATTGTCCAATCATTGGAAAACATCCCCAGTTATGACTTTCCTTGAGTAGGGGGTGGTCAGTTATGAAGCAGCTGAAAATTATTGGGCCGAGGGCAGAGAGAACTCTTACAGCTCACTGATGCTGTCCCTCTCTCTGAGCTAGGAAGCTGGCTTCTATTTCCACCTGCGCCAAAGGT
Source organism: Chiloscyllium punctatum (assembly GCF_047496795.1). Taxonomy (NCBI): domain Eukaryota; kingdom Metazoa; phylum Chordata; class Chondrichthyes; order Orectolobiformes; family Hemiscylliidae; genus Chiloscyllium; species Chiloscyllium punctatum. The sequence continues at coordinate 180,306 of NW_027309913.1, read as the reverse complement.
GTCTAACAACATATCTGAACAGAATAATGTTACAGTATCTTCCCCAAGGAGCTGAGCGAGGACTTGGTTAGCTCAATCAGTTGGACGGCTAGTTTATAATGCAGATTAATGCCAACAGTGTGGGTTCAGTTCCTACACTGAATGAGGTGCCTGAAAAGGGCTGTCTTACACAGCCTCTCCCTTGCTTGAGACATGATGACTGTTCAGTTAAACTGCTGCTGGTCGCACCTATCTAACAAGAGAACAATCTGATCGTCCTGTTGGTGTATGGTGCCCTGCTTGGTCTACAGGTTTACTCGGAAACCCCTCCCCAGGGGACCTGTGGCGGAGCTGAGATGGCTGCTCCCCACCAACCCCAGCCACCTTCCTCTGTACCAGGTATAACTTCAGCCAGTGCAGACGATTCCTATTTGCTCCAATTTTGCTGTTAATCCTGGATATGACACTTGGTCAAATGCAGTTATGATGATGTTAAGTGCAGTCACTGTCACCTCAACTCGAGAATTCAACTGTGTGTTCTCTTGTTGTACATAGTTAAACCAAGGCTTCAATGTGCCCAAGGGATGAGAGCCCAAACTGAGCTTCAGCGAGTAGGTTGGTGTTGAGGCAGTGGTGCTTGATCCCACTGTAGATGACATCTTCCATCACTTTATTAATGTTGGGAACTAGAGCAATGGGGCAGTCATTGATTGTCTGATGTTTTATCTGTGTGTGTACAGGACACACCCTGATAGTTTCCCACATTGTCAGGTAGGTGCCAGTGCTGTATCCCAGCAGGAAAAGCTTGAATGGAACGTTCTCCGGGCCCACAGCCTTTGCATTCCCCATCCCTCCAGCCGTTTGGAGTTACCACACACAGTGAATAGACTCAGCTGATGACTGCCATCTGGAGAAGACTAACATAGATCATCCCATCGACACTTTGGTCTGAACATTTTTGTGAATGTTTCAGCCTTATCTTTTCTATTGTTGTACTGGGCCCTTTCATCGTTGAGGAGGGTGATATTTGTGGATCCTACTCTTTCAGTGAGTTGTTTGATTGACCACACAATTCACCCTGATTGCATGCGTCAGGATTACAGAAATTAGGTATGATTTGTTGGTTAGATCTGTCTGTTACTGGCTGTTTATGCTATTTGGTAAGTAAGTGGTCCTGTTTGGTAACGTCACTACATTGTGAGGTATACCTGGTGCTGCTCTTGACCGGTCCCCCTGTGTTCCTCATTGAACAAGGGTTTAACCCCTGGCCTGATGGTCAGGGTAAAGTGGAGCATCTGCCAGGCAGTGACAGAGAAAATTGTGCTAGAGTACAATTCTGCTGCTGTTGGTAATGACCAGAATCACCTCACACAGGCCAGTGCTGTGTTCTAGGTTTCTTTGAAATCTTTAACATTTCGCATGGTGATAGTATTCCTCACATGTGCGCTCATGCATGTGTGTACACACACGCACACACACTATTGACAATGTAAAAGTGGGACTTTCTCTGTAGAAATACTGTATGCCCTGTCACCATTCCCAATATGGTCCTCGATCAATGTGTCTGCAGCTGGTAGTTTGGTATGGATGAGGTCAAGTATGTTTCTGCCTGTCAGTCGGTTCCTCCCGATTCGGTGCAGCCCGAGTCCAGCAGCTATGTCCTTTTGGACCCAACCATCTCGATCAGCAATGCTGCTGCTGAGCCCCTCTTGGTGGTGGGGTTTGAAATGGCCCACCCAGTATACATTCCCCAGCTCATTCACTCTGTCAGTGCGTCCTCCAAGTGTTGTTCAATGTCGAGGGACACTGATCCACCAGCTCAGGCAGGGGAGTCATCAGGAGGTTTCCATTTCAGTGTTTGATCTGATACCATGAGGTTTCGTTATGTCACATTGTTGCGTGAGGAGTCTGTTGAATGCCTCTCCCACATCTCGCCCTAGTCCCCAGACATTAGGAAAGAGGGATTTCCAGTGTCTGCAGTGCTTTTAACTTTTGTCACTATCAATCGAATGGCCACTTCTGTACTGTATGACACTCTCTCTATGACTCTTGTGATTGGTCAGTCCAGGTCTCACTCCTTCAGTTCCTCCAAGTGCCTTGTCTATTCCACAGATTTCTACAATATTTTCTCTATTAAGACATTGCATTATTCCGTTTTTAAACTAACTACGTGTATCTCTGTATCTTTCCCTGTCATCTCCTCCAGCCGCTAGATCCATTTGTATCTCTGTTAACCTCCGTATCTCCAAATTCTTTATCTCATACTCCAGCCCCACCTCTCACCGTAAATTCCGTCAGCCCCTGCACCACTCCCTATCTCTCTAATATCCAGCTGCTACACCTCTCCGCATATCCTGTGAATGAATTATAAAATATCTCAATAACATGTTCTAGCATGCATAGGCCACGCTATCTCTCGACCACCTCCAGCCTTGCTTTCGCACCTCTGTAACATCTCCAGCCTTGCTTTCCTCTCTCTGTAACATCTCCAGGTTTGCTTATCTTAGTTTAATCGGCATACATAGTTACAGTACATTTGTTCCACTCCTCCTGATCATTGATACAGAATGTCAAGAGCTGTGGACCTAGCACTCGTCACTGGTGACGTTCTGTCAAACTGACTAAGGCTGATTTATCCAGAGTTTCTGCTTCCTGTTTGATCACCAGTCCTCTCCCATTTATGTGTAACACATTCAAAGGGCTGAATAAGAACGAGGAGCATCAGTTCGGCAATCCAACCCCTCAGGCCTGTTCCGACATTGAATACAATCTTAGCTGATGTCATTGTGGCCTCAGTTCCACGTTCCTGTCCGATCTCCATATTCCTTCACTTACTCAATATCCCAGCACCTACTGCACTCTGGGGCAGTGAATTACACTGATTCCCAACCCTGTGACAGAAGTATGTTCTCCCCACCCCTGTTTCACTTCTCCCCCACCTCATCCTAAAGCTGTGGTTTTAGGATCGTTCGAGATTGTCCCACATGAGGAAATATCCACTTCACATCTACATTGTCAATCATCTTTAACATCGTCCAGACCTCTGACATCTCCTCTCATTTTTCTATACTGCAGGCAGTGTTGGCATTAACTGCTCAATCTCTCTTCAGAGGACAATCTCCTCATCTCTGGAGTCAATCGAGTAAACCACTTCTGAACTGCCTCCATGGCAAATACATCCCTCCTACAGTCAGGACACCAAGCCTGCAAACAGTACTCAGTTGCGATCTCACATCTCCCTCCCTTTATAATCCCGTGTTTTAGAAATAAGTGCCAAAACTGCACTTGCCTTTCTCATTATCTGATGTACCTACATCGGAGTATTCTGTAGTATGGACGCGGGCAGCCAGATCCCTCTGTACCTAATCATTCTGAAGTCTCTCTCCATTTGGATAATAATTTGCCTTTCTGCTACATTGATCTAAACGGATACACTCATACTTTTCATTGTTCAGTTTCTTCTGTCAAATGTTGCCCAAACCTATCCATATACATTTTCTAATTTCTTGCATCTTCATTGCAATTTCTCACCTGAGTTATTGTCATCTGTTAATTTGGTTATAACATGCTCCATCCTCTCAACTACTTAAGACTATAGATTTTAAATAGTTGGGGCCTGGGGACCAAGACATATGGTTTCCTAAAAGTTGAATTTTGCCAAACAGAAAATGACTCATATTTTGTCCATCTCACTGCATTTCGTTGCTTCAACAAGCCTGTATCCAAGCTGAAAAATTACTTTTAATCGTAAATGAAATAATTCTGCAGACTAATCATTTTTGCAGAGCTATTCAATGCCTTCTGGAAGTCCAAATATATCATCTCTAGGACCACAATCATCCAAATCATGTTGATTATGATGAATTGTGGTTTGACTTTTCAAATTTCTTGTCATTAATTCCTGAATAAACGACTTTAACAATCTTTCTTAAATTTCAACAGTTTTCTCACGACTATATATCCATCGTGATGGCGATCATTCTAAATTGTTACCTCTCTATAATCTCTTTGTTTGCTCCAATCCTGTATAATTGGCAGATGGCGTGAAATGCCCTGCTCTGATTGCTCTGTAAGAGGTCGGAGTCGCTGAATGGACTCATTCTCTTCCTTGTGCACAAAATCGGTGTGCTGATGTCTTTCTGGTGTTCTACATCACCATCTCGAGGGTCTGCTTGTTGATGCGTAAGACCTGTAAGGGCTTATACAATCTTACTGTTTCTGTGTCACTGTTTGAGGGGCTGAAACAAATCTTCTCATATTCCTCCATCACAGACTGGAGATACTGAACGGTCTCTCCTGCATCCCTGATATAGGACTGAGGGAATGACTGGCCTTCTTCTGTTCCCATACACCAGACACGTGAGGTAAACTTCTCCCTCCTTTCCCATAAGAAATCTTATAGTTTGCATCCTTCTCCAATTCCCGTGCAACAGGCTCGAAGGGACTGAATATCCTCCTGGTATCCCAGTGCACCAATCTCCAGCCCCTCTTCCAGTTCCTATGTTACAGACTTGAGGAGGCTGAGTAGATTGATCCTATTGCTGCATAACAGGGTACTGGTGCTGCATGCCTACTCTGGGCCCAGTGTTATCGACTCGAGGAGATGACTGGCCTCCTCCCGTAACTGTATATCAGACTCCAGGGGCTGAATAAACTCTTCCTGTTCTGGTGTAACAGGGTCAATGCCTTTCGAGAGACTACCTCCTAACAGATGACAGAAGGTGCTGAACGAGAGAGTGCCCGTACTCTGAAGCACTCTCGTCTCCATGTCTGACTTACAGAGACGGACCATTAATATAGTCTTTTTTCTGTATAAAGTCCTGAAGCTGAAAGTAGCAAAAGAGGTCCCTCCCAGATACCTCATATTCCTGCCTCAGCTGCTCAAAATTCATCATGACCTCCCCGTCAAATAATTCTCCCAAACAGGAAACTCATCTGGACTCCGAGAGCCTCAAACCAGATTCCATAAATCCCGGCTGGAATCCTACCAATCCTACAATGGGAGTGAAAGCCGAAGTTTTTGTTTTGTAAAGTGCCCTCAACTTGTTCCATCATTCTCCATGCTTTCACTGTGTTAAGGACAATCGGTTTTTGCAATTCTCCATAACAGTCCTCATCTTGTCCATGAACAACAGCTTAATGAGGGGACAATTAGCCGAGAAAGCCTCGATATCGTGCCAAATTGACCATGGGTCCTGACAAGCCCAATCAGGCATGTCGGAAAGCAAGGAACTTGGTTGGTATTTCTTAAACTATGGAAAATCGACACGCCCACATTCACTGTGGAAGCTGCAATTTGTCCAGCTTAAGAGGAGGCCATCTGTGACGCAAGATGAAAGATCAAAGCCAACTGTTAATCCTCCGTAGCGCCTGCCTGGGCAGCGTCAAAGGGAGCATTGGCATGAGGCATCATAACCAAGGAAGGACATTCATTTTAACCAGATCTAACTCATACAGGATATTGGAAGATTCTGTCTTATATTCTCTAGCAACTGCGCGAAGTTAGCTTTATATAATTGATCGAAGGCTTGGATAATAAAAATAACATAAACCTCCTTGTGACCAATATGGACTGACAGAAATTAGATGCTTTATTTAGAAATTGCTCTGGACTGTAAGCCCTTTTGTCTGGGCGCCATACCCTATGAGCACGATACTGATACTGGTGGTTAGCCCAGAGTATTTATTTCCAATAATATCACAGAATTTACTGACAGCTCAACAGAACCCATTAGGGCAATAAATTGGTTCCATGCAGAAAGCAGAGTTTTTAAAAAATAGACTGTGCTAAGAGCAGCAGGAAATGATGCCCACCTCCCCCCCCCCCGCTCCTGCTAGACTGTGAGAGAGACTGGGCCAGAGAATCACAGTGAGGGGGATCACTGACAGAGGGGAATCAGCATCTCAGCTGTGGGTGGAATAATGATTGATAAAGTTTGCACACCACTTACCTAGTTTTGTAATCCACATTTCAGTTTATATAACACAGTATCAGGAGTGCATTTTATCAACCTTATCTCTGTACTTTGCATTTATTGGTATGTGCAGAATATCATTTAGTTTGTGGATTTTATATCGTATGAGTGCATTTCATTAATATTGTCTCTGCTAATTCCTCATTGTAAATGTATCCTGGAATCTGTTCCTCGTGTGAGTTATAAAGTGAAACGTTCCAATACTGGTGACTGGAGAACATCACTGCTCCTCCACCCGGTCTAAGCCTCCATGCCACACACCCTCTCCATCTTCAGTCTTTCCCCAATGTCATATCACAACGGAATTGAAGTCCATGAAATGACACTTTATCACAGTTCGTTAACATGGAAACCATCAACAACATGACCCAAACCTGCCCTGTCTCATTCTGGAATAACAATCTGAATTGTGTTTGTCACGTACAATTCTCTGTTAACATATCCATGCCATTTGTTTATTATAACCGATATTTTCTTAGACGCATTTTGCCACCAGATCATGGACGAAAGATGTTCTCTCAATGTTTTACAGATATTGCAATGACTGGTCTGTAGTTACAGAAATATTTCTCTATTTATGAGCAAAGAAGCATGTTTATGTTCCGTTAAATCTCTGGCATTACTTCCATATCCAAGACAAACTGAATGATTACACACAATCAATCTGCCATCTTCAACAGTGCTCCCTTCAGTCACACTCACATATCATACCCAGAATGCATAAACGTTCAAAGTTATTTTGAACTTTAATAAAACAGTATTGAAGTCTAATCGGTTAACTGGAGCTTTATTTTCAGCGATTGTGATTATGTCAGTCTCCATGGATCCTAAGCATCCCTAGAGAGTTTCTCTCTAATATCAATAAGGGAATGTGTTCAGTGTTTTATCCCATTGTATGAGCTGGAGCATCATCCACAACAGTAACAGTGATCAGCAGCTCCAGAGAGAGGTGGAGGAGAGATCAGACTGTTAGAACATTAGACTGGAATGTTCTTACAATGGACAGGAGTTTATCCAATGGTCTTTACTGGCTTTCCAAGCCTTGGATATCATTAGCATATCGGATTGAAGATGTACTGCTGGTTATTCAAGGTGGTTACTATCCTATTCTTGCTATAGTTGGTGTTCCTGGTAAGTCACTCAGTCTGTCGATTAAACTGAATTGATGCTGATGACATGTAAATTTTGGAAAGGTGCAAGTCAACTTTTTCAGTTCCAACCAAAGGTTTCATTCCTTAGAAATAATAACTAGCAAATTATTATTTACAAATTACTCTCCAATATGCAGGGATGAATCACACTGTTCTCAACCATCTTGATTCATTTTCTCCTGCAAAGTTTACATCTCTATATCCTTCCCACATGCCAATCCTGTCCAGAACAAACATTAAGACGCCCCAGTCTTCTCCTCAGCCTCACTGCAACTCCTGAATAAATCATTGTTTGCGCCTTTGTTAATTCTAGATACATGTTTCAAATCCCTTCTTACCACTTGTCCGTTGCTAAATAATTGAACTTGAGAATTTTAACTTGTTCTCTGTACAGAATCTGAAAGATGGGAAGATGGTGTATGGTGGTCACGTCATTGGCTCGTAATCTAGATCCACGGAATAATAATCTGTTGATATCGACTTGCCTGATGCCCATTAGAGAAGGCAGTGGGCATACTTCCCTGGTCAGGTCTCAGTTTAACTGCAAATTTACAGCAGTTTGTTTTACTATTTACTGTCCTGTGGAACAGCTGAACCAGCCACTCAGTTCAAGATCGGTATAACATGCTGGCCTGACCAGGGCTGCATACATCCCGTGAGGGAAGAACAAAAGTGAAGGCAGCTCCCTTCCTTTGCCTATTTCCCATAATCCGACAGCTGATTTCCATTCAAGTAGGTGACTATTCCCTGTTTTAGGTGCATTCTTTGTGATGGGGTCTCGCCCCGAGAGTGATGTCTGTCTCGATAGGCACCTCTGGTGCTGGCTTTATTGATGCTGACCTACAGATATAAGGATGTTTTACATTCCATATCAGTGGCAATGGATTGTAATTGAATGGTTTCCTTTGTCACATGAAGGAAATGGAGCCAGCGAGGTGAGGTAAATGAATTATTGCGATCAAACCTGAGAGTGTAGTTGAGGCAGTATTTGAGGCACTGTAGACAGATTTTCTCTCCTTTATAAGGAGTGATCTCCTAACCACAGAGAGAGTGAAGAGGAGTTCCACCAGATTAATCCCTGGGACAATGGCATCATGAGGAGTGAATAAAGTTTGATCTGGAGTGCCCTCAGAAAATAAGAGGTGATTGCATTGAACACTGAGCGGGATGGGCAATCACTAATTATATTCTAAACAGACAATGAGAAGGTGTTAAATTCCATGTCTGCTCTTTCACTCAGAATGCATGATTCTGGATTGTTTAAGTGCCTCTGAGGACGTTACGCCCACCCACCTCAACCTCCACTCCCCACGGTGATTGAGAGACAGAGAGGTCCAGGTTTTGAATAAACTCTCACCACATTAATACAGTGCAGTTGGTGTGTGATCCTGCACTGAATCTCATATTATCCACCACCCGACAGCAGCCACAATACCTTCATTCTAAAACAGTTATGTATTCCCACCAGCTTCTGACATTCATGAAGAACATGAATCCATCTTCTCAGCGATGCAAGTGTCTCCTTAAGGTTTAGAATATTAGTCTATAAGACACAGGAGCAGACACTAGGCTAGTTAGCCTGTCGAGTTTGCCCATCATTCAATCATCGCTGATAGGTTTCCCAAATCCATTCTCCAGCCTTCTCCTCGTAATTCATCATCCCTGAACAATCAAGAACCTATCTAAATCCGTCTCAAATGTACTTAATGACCTGACCCCCACTGCCTTCTGTGGCAATACCTTTTAAAGATTCGACATTCTCTGGGTAAAGACATTTCTCCTTATCACTCTTCTAAATGGTGTTCCCTTTCATCTAAGTCTCTGCTCTCGAGCTCTCGTCCAATGGAAACATCTTACCAATATCAACTCTGTTCAGTTATTTCAGTACACTGTGCTTCCATTTCATTCCCTCTCATCCTTCTAAACTTTACCGAGGATAGACCCAGAGCCCACAAACATTACTCATAAGATAATCTTTTCATTCCTATGACCATTCTCGTGAAAACATTCTGCTCAAGCTCCAGGGCCACTACGTCCGTCCTGAGATATGGGCCTCAAATTTTCGCACAATACTCCAAATGTGGTCTGACCAGAGACGTGTACAACCTGTTTTATATTCAATTCCTCTCATAATAAATGCCAATTGGCCTCCTGACTACTGCCTCAACCTGCAAGCTTACCTTGAGAGAACCCTGCACTAGAACGCCCAAGTCCCTTTGCACTTCAGATTTCTGAATTTTCTCCTCATTTAAAAATAATAGACCATGCCTCTATTCTTCATGCCAAAGTACATGACCACACACTTTCCAACATTGGAATGCATCTGCTAATCTCCTTCTTCAGCCTCTCCGCCTCCTCAATACGACCAGTCCATCTGCCTATCCACGTATCGTCTGCAAACTTAGCCAGAATACACTCAGTTCCATCATCTAGATTGTTATCGTAAGAAATAAAAAGTTACGATTCCAACACGGAGACTTGTAGAACACCACTTGTCACCGACTGCCATCCTGAGAAGGACTATTTTGTCCCCACTCTCTGCTTTCTGCCAGACAGACAAGCTTCCATTTATGCCGCTACCTTACCTCTAACACCACGGACCCTTATCACACTCAGTCATCTCCTTTGTGACACCTTGTCATAGGCCTTCTTGAAATCCAGGTGGATAACAGCAATTGGCTGTGTTTGGTAAAGCCTGCTCATTTCCTCTTCAAATAATTCCAACAGATTTGTGAGGCATGACCTTCCCTTGATGAAGTGATTTTGACCTATTTTACCAAACACTTCCAAGTATTCAGAAATCTCATTGTTCACAACGTATTCCAGCATCTTACCCACGACCGAATTTAAGCGATTAACTGTGGATATTTTTGTCTTTTTCCTCATTCCCTTGTTACAATGGAGTGTCACGTTCGTGGGTTTCCGACGTTCTGGGATCGTTTCTTCCTGTAATGGTTCCTGAAAGATCACCACTATCCCTACACCCCCTCTTCAGCTATCTTCCTTATATCTCTGGGATGTAGTCCATCCGGTCCAGGATAGTTAACCACCTCCAGGCCATTCAGTTTTTTCTAGCACGCTCTCCATGGTGGTGGCCAGCATACTCAGCTCTGGCCTCTCATTATCTTGAATGTTAAGGTATTACTCGTATCTTCCACCGTGAACTAACTTTTCAGTTCCTCGTCCTTTTCTTGTTCACCACTACTACCTCTCCAGTATCATTTTCCAGCAGTCCAATGTCCACTTTTGCCTCTCTTTTGTACTTTATATATTGAAAGAAGCTCTTACAGACTTCCTTTATATTAGTGGCTACCTTACCTCCATATTTAATAATCTCCATCCTTATCATATTTCTTTTGCTGTCTGTTTTGTCTTCATAAGCTTCCCAATCCTCTGGTTTCCACTGCCCCTCGCCACATTATATGCGTTCTCATTTATTCTATGCTGCCCCTGATTTCCCTAGTCAGCTATGGTTGCCTCATCCTCCCTCTATCCAAGGAGGACGGGTTGGACCTGAACTGGCAGCAATCTCTGATATGTGGATCATTGGGATTCGCGGGTTAGTAGGATACACACAAGAAAGAAGGGATGGGCCTGAACTGGCAGCAATCTCCAATATGTGGATCATTGGGATTCGCGGGTCAGCAGGACCTACACAAGAAGTACGGAATTGACCTATACTGCTGCAATCTCCTGGCAGGCAGGTTTGCTATTGTCACTCAGGAGGATTTAAACTAGTGTGGCACTGGGGAGTGGAAACCAGAGCAGTAGATCCACAATGCAGTGACTGAGAAGGAATTGGAGAAAAACCAGTGCATCTAAGACCAACAAAAAAGACGCAGAGGGCACTGAACACAATGGGACTGGCAACCTCAAGTGTTATTTTAGTTTAATGTGAGGACACTGGCTTGTAGGAATCTGGAGATTGAATGAGTACATATAACTCCAATGTAAATATTACAGAGATTTCATGAGAGAGGGACAAGAGAGCAATCAATCCAGTGAGTCCAGAAATAGTTGTTGAATATGCAGTGAGTGGCTGGAGACAGTTGTTTGAAGTGAAATAATTATCCAGCACTCTATCGAAATCGGACCATGTGTAATGCAATGTACTGATTGAAGTGACAAAGGACGAAACTGGAATTGTCTGTCTACAATGTTTTCTGCTTTACTGATAGTCTTTTGTAATCTCCGGTCACGTGAAAATACCAGCAGAAAATCCTTCAGGGAATCTCAAACCAAATATCAAGTCAGTGTGTGATGTGTTTGGCTGAAGTGTATTTATTTCAATGCAAGTATTGTTATGGGTATACAGATGAATTTAGAGCCTGAATGGGACTACGATGGGATTACGATGTTGCAAACATTATCGGGACTTGGTTGAGAAAGAGACGGGACTGGCTGCTCAACTTTCCAGGGTTTTGTTGTTTTAGATGAGATAGAGGGGTATCTAAAAGAGGCGGAGGAGTTGCATTACTAATCAGGGAGGTTGTTACATCTGCACTTAGGACGTATTAGAGGGCTCTTCTACTGAGGCAACATGAAAAGAGCTCAAGATATGATGGATGCATGTGTTAGGATTGTACTGTAGTCCCTCCAACAGCCACCGAGAGATTGAGGAACAAACATGTCGGCCGATTATTGAAACGGATATTCAAAACAGAGTTACCATAATGAGTGACTTTAATATCCCCAATATTGACTGAGAATCCCTTAGACGGGATAGAATTTCTTAAGTGCATCCAAGAAAGTTACTTACGGCGGTATGGGGCTTGTCCAACCACAGGAGGGGCCGTACTGGAACTTGTATTATAAAATGAGTCTGTCCAGGTGACTGACCATTCAGTAGAAGATCATTTTGGAAACAGGGTTCACAATGCCCTCAGGTTTGACATAGCCACGATCGTGGAATAAGTCAGGACCTTGTGGAATTTAATAACTTGGTGGAAGGCAAATCCGCATCAGGAAGAAGCGAGGGGCTGCTAATTGGGAGTAGCTGCTATCAGACAAATCCACATTTTGCATGGTGGAACTGTTTATTAAATCCTGATTTCACTATCGTCTGTTGAATGTCCTCCCAACTGCTCGAATGTCAATCTATTTTGTTTGAACAGATATTTACAGGACACTGCACGTCAGAAAACAGGAAGAGACAATGGATGATTGTGTACTGTGTCCTTCGCAGGACCAACTTGTTTCTACAGGCACTTAAAGTCTTTATTGTGGGTCAGAGACCTTCAGAATTAATATGGCACAGATGGAGGCAATTTAGCCTATCCTACATTCACAACCTCTCCAACTGCACTATCCAAAAGCAGAGAGAGTTAATGGTGATACAGAAAGAGAGAGAGAGACAGAGAGAGAGAGAATGAAACAGAAAGAAAGAATGTGAAGGGAGGTCAACACCGTGGATAGGAAGCATGGACTGCGTGAGAGAAACGGGTGTTAGAAGAGAGCGAAGCTGGGTAGATCCGGAGACACCATGAGGAAAATAGACAGAATATGGAAATTTTATTTCGATATTCCCCTGGACTGAAAGTCTTTGTCTGGTGCCATACACTGTGAGCACTGTGCTGATATTGGCTGTCATTCCAGATCATTTATCTCCAATAACATCACAGAGCTAGGTTGCTGACAATTAAACGGAATCCAATTGACCAATTGATTGGATCCAGGGAGAAGGTGGATTAACTTCAATAGGCCGGGCGAACAGCAGCAGGAACTGATAATCCCCCGAAATACAGTGTGTGGGACTGGACCAGAGAATCTCAGTGAAGGGGAACACTGACAAAGGGGAAATCAATATCTCAGCTGTGTGCCGAATAATGATTGATAAAGTTTGCACAGCACTTCCATGGTTTTGGAATTCACATTTCAATTTATATAGCTCAAGGTCATGAGTGTATTTTAACTTTCATATCTGTTTGTAATTTCCATATTTAGGAATGTATGGCAAGTCATTTTGACCCTGCATTTTGTATTGCATAAACATATTGCATTACCGGGGAAGAAAGGACCTGTCTGATGGTCTGGTCTTCATCTGAACAATTCTGGGACCAGAGTCCTAACAAATCACATAACTAGGGCTTCGGTCAGATCTTTCAGCAAATGTTTTAGGTTTGGGTGAGGTTTCAGTTAAAGGGGAAATTAGAAAATTCGAATTCAAAGAGGAGGAAGAGTGCAGAACGCAGGATAGTTTATTAAAATCTCCAGCACAGGCACAAATAGGACAGAGTGTATTGAAAGTGTAAACAATCAAACTTCAAGCACACTGGACAGACAAATGAAATTGAGAGGAGGCACGGTTAATACAGGACTGAGAGTGTTATAGCTGAACATATGCCACATATGAAATATGGTAAATGAGCTTGTAGCGCAGATCGAAATTGGCAGAGACGTGCTGAAAGGTGATCAGGATTGACAATATTCAAGGGTATGCATCCTACGAAAAGATAGGTTGGTGGGGGGAGTAAGAATGAAAATAAATCAATCGTTAGAATCCTGGTCTCCTTGCTATCGGAAGAATGTTATGAAACTTGCAAGTATTTAGAAAATATTTACAAGGATTGGACTATTTGAGCTACATGGAGATGTTGAATAGGCTGGGGAGAGATTGTGGCTGATTCCTATTAAATTTAATTTAGTCAACTTTTCTTGATCACATTCTGAGTCAACTCCTGCCTTGATATCAGGGTCTGTCACTCTTACATGAGCTGCTGTTTTGAACATACAAATGGGTTATTGCGTATGTTTGGGGCGTGTAACATTCTCACAGAGGACAGTGAATGTCAGAAATTATCTGGTCAAGAGAGTTCGGGGAGCTATATCGCTGAAAGTATTTACAGATGAGGTAGGTGGGTTTTTTCTACCTGCCATGGAATTGAGGGATGTGAAAAATTGGGAAATAAAGCAGAGTTGATAACAACAGTTGACCATCCATAATCTTATACAATGGCACGGCAGGCCTGGCCATCCGAATTACCATCCGATCCTGTTCCTTATGCTCTCATATTCTGTAATTAGGAAGTTAATGGTTGTACTTTTCCTGAACATTGGATGTTACAGTTACAGAGAGCAAAGTATTTTATGAGTCATTTCAGGGTCAGGTATGGGGACTGTATTCACAGTGAATCTGGATCTGCACCATGACCAACAAATGAAGCACAAGTTGCAGAGAGGAGACACTTTATTAATAGACCAGAGGCGTCTTTTGAGCCCAGCCTGGGTTTTGAATTAACATTTTTCAACCCATGCCAAACTTTGTGTGACAATTGTGAGGGACAGAAGGAGATCCTGTATTACTGTGGACCAGGTATTTCGAGCAATTGGCCTCTGTCTACTCCTGTGAGGGACTGAATGGAATATAGGAACATCGGACTGAGGAGCAGGAGTGGGCCATTAGGCACTTTGTCTTTGCTCTGCCACGCACTAAGATCGTAGCTGATCTGATTGTTGTCTCAGCAGTACTTCTTCTGCACGTGCACCATTTTCCTACATTCACTTGTCTATCAAATATTTAACAGACACAACTTTGAATAAATGTAAACATCCAGGCACCACAAAGTTCTGGGGAAGGGAACTCCCACTTGAACAGCCATTTTAGAATTTGTCATTCGTGGTCCAATCAATATTGTAGGGTCAGTGTTTCATTTTGCTGTCACACTGCTCCACTTATTACAACAAATTTCAAAGTTTAGTGATATGGCTAATGATATAAATGTCAGCCTGGCTCATCTAGAATAATGTGAAACACACACACACACAGATCTTAAGACAAACAGAAGAATGAAAGCTTTCCAGAGTTTCATAACAGTTGAACTCATAACAAATGGATAGATGACAGACTGTCCCAAATGTTACTCGGTCCTCTGAAGTCATTAGTTTAGATTCCTTACAGTGTGGAAACAGGCCCATCAGCTCAACAAGTCCACACCGACCCTCCCAAGATTAAATGATCCAGTCCCATTTCCCTCTGGCAAATGCACCGAACACTATGGGCAAGTTAGCATGGCTAATTCACCTGACCTGCACATTCTTGGACCAGTGGGAATAAACCGGAGCACCTGGAGGAAATCCACACAGACACGGGGAGAATACGCAAACTCCACACAGACAGTCGCCCGAGTCTGGAATCAAACCTAGGACCCTGGTGCTGGGAGGTAGTGGTGCTAACCACTGAGCCGCTGTGCCACCCATTCTGCTCAGGCAAGCTACTTGTGATGTGACTTCTCCCCAGAAAAGTTGGATTTAGCTGAATTCCCTTTGCTTCAGATGGTAGAGAGATTCCAATGAACCTCTCATCAGGAATATTCCACGACTCATCAGGTAGAGGTGAGTCAGAGATTTACTGTTGCCAGTTGGAACAAAAAAAGATAGAGGGATCCGTCGGCTGCTGCTTCTCAGGCAGAGAACATTGTTCTCCCTCTCTGTGTTGAAACATGCAATCATATCAACTGAACACCAAACTGGGCTGTGTGCGCTCGTCGTGAGCATTCTCTGGAATGGATCAGAATGGACGATATGCAAATGCATCATTGCTGTTGTTATACGCAGTGCCTTTCATTAGCAAAAGAGAAAATTCCTGCTTTATAATTTGATGATTTGTTGGTATGCATATGCTTAATTTTTAAAAATCGGCTGATGTTTTCATAATATCTGTGCTAAAATCAATGCATTTTATTCTTAAAATTTATTCCATAGATTTTGTCTCCCTGAGAAGAGAAAATGTGCATCCCACTGATTTTTCTCAAAATCGTGTATGCTTCTAAAGGATTTCTCATCTAAGACCAAAATTGATAATGTTTCAAAACAAAAGGCCTTCATTCCAGAAAAGTGTGAACAAAGCATTGTTCATAAGCTTCAAGAACGTTTTTTAGGTTAAGGGATCAAAACTGCACATAATGTGCCAGATGTGGTCTTAGCAACGCCCTGTGCAGAGGTAGACGCGAAAAATGTGATGCTGGAAAACCACAACAGGTCAGGCACACCCAAGGAACAGGAGACTCGATGTTTAGGTCATATTCCTGATGAAAGACTTATACCCGTGACGCCAATTTTCCTGCTCCTCAGACGCTGCCTGATTGGCTGTGCTTTTCCAGCCTCACACTGTTCGACTCTGATCTCCAGCATCTGCACTCCTCACTTTTACCGGTACAGATACAGTAAAACATTACTGATTAAACCTGGTACCCTTTGCCAGAAACACAATCATTCCACTTCGCTTCCAAACCACTTACAGCAAGTGCAGACTAACTACATCTGATTTGTGTAGCAGGATCATGCATACCGTCTGTATCTCAGAGTTCTGCAATCTCTCTCCACTTAAATTGTTTACCATTGTTTTATCCTTCCATCCAAAATAGACAACTCACATTATGCTATATCTGGTGAAGGTTTGCTCACTAATATCCCTTTGCCTATATCACATTGATCACACACGACCTCCATTTGATGACATACTGGATGACCAGCTTGGTGTTTAAGCTAATTGGGCTTTGATATATTCAGAACCTTCCTCCAGATCTTTGGTCTAGGTACTTATTGTTGATGATCCCATGGTGATCTCTGAGGCACTCCACCAGTTACAGCTTTGTAATGTGAAAATAAGCATTTATCGCTACTCTCTATTTCCTGTTAGCAATAGCTTCCTGTGTAACAGCTCAGATGTTTACATGACGTCCTGTGCAGTAAAATGTACTCAATGAGCTAAAATGATTCGTTCTATTTTCCTCTGTAACTTATTAAATAGGCAGAATATACTCCTCCAGTCTCATGGTAACGATAATGACTGGCTAAATGAGATGGCCCCCTATCTTTGTCACAGCTTCGAGGGGTGGATGGAGGGCACAATACATAGGGTAGTGGCAGCAGTATATCCCTGTAACAGCATCGAGGGTGGATTGAGGGAACAACACATTGGGTAGGGCCAGCAGTATATTTCTGTAAGCGCATCGAAGGGTGGATTGAGGAACAACACATGGGGTAGGGGAAGTAGTTGTCCATTCGGCGCCACCAGTCAGAATACTCCTGACTGATCCGATTGTGATTGACCATCCATCTCCTGTCTGTTCCCAATAAATATTGACTCTCCTGTCCAGCAAAGATCAGTCGAGGTCAGCCTTGAATATCTTCAAAAACCGAGTCTTCACTGCTCCCTGAGGATGAGGACCCTACCGATAGTACACCACTAAAATTAAAGGGGCGACCTTATTTCAGTGTGGAACCTGTTATTTTAAACTGTGTTAACCTAACATGAAATCGCCACCTTTTTTGAAATACAAGGACATAATAATTAGGCATAGACATAAACCATTCAGCCCTCTAAACCTGTCCAATAGGACCATTGACCCTTTTCAATCAAAATTGCATTAAACTCATTCCCTGTTTCTGTCCCAGGAAGAGAATAACTGATAGCATGACACCGCGCGAGCATTAAAAATGCAGAATTAGGACATTCGTCCCATCGACTCTGAATGCTCGAGAGATTAGAGATTTCTCAACATCATTCTCCTGACTACTCTCCGTATCTCTTGACATGCTTATTCATCAAAAACCTATCTATCTCTGTCTTCTAAGCACGAGTGTTTGTGTCTCTGTCAGTCTGTATGTGCACTTGTGTGTGTTTGTTCAAGTATCTGTGTGTTTGTGTATTTATGTGCTGACATCGGTTCATCTATGTATTAACCTGTGAGTTTTACTTGTGCTTGTGTCTATTTGTGTGCAACTGTCTATGTCTCCGTATGCCACTACCTGTGTGCGGTTCTATCTCCGTGTATGCACGGTGAGTGACAGTATATTAGCGTATTTACATATGTCTCTGAATATTTTTGTGTCTGGATCGCTCTGCAATGAGTTGTTTGTTGTTTTGGGAGGGAGAAAATTGTGAGAACAGACAGAATGGTTAAAGTGCGAATTGCCCTTCACTGAACATTGTTTTTTTACTCAGTTGGACGGACATGGATGTCGAGGAATCTCCATACGACACGTCCCGGTCTTCTCTGGCTCATACCAGGGTCCTCCCCACATGGTTGGGAGAGGGGGGGGGGGTGGAGGCGGATCAGATATCGGGTGCTCCACCATCTGGCTTGGCCCTTTCTCTCCTATTACAGTCCTTTTCTGCGGGAATGGGAGAAAACGGGGGAGGGAGTGGTGGTGGGAGTGTGTGTCCCTGTGTTAATGCCGGTGTTGGTGGAGGGGGAGGGGGAATAGTGTGGTGTGCGGAGGGAGTCAGCCCACAGTGTTGTATCCATGCATTGTTATTAGTTGTTGTGGTTCTGTTCGTCGAGCTGGGAATTTTTCTTGCAGACGTTTCGTCCCCTGTCTAGGTGACATCCTCAGTGCTTGGGAGTCTCCTGTGAAGCGCTTCTGTGCTGTTTTCTCCGGCATTTATAGTGGCCTGTCTCTGTTGCTTCCGGTTGTCAGTTCCAGCTGTCTGCTGCAGTGGCCGGTATATTGGTCCAGGTCGATGTGTTTGTTGATAGAGTCTGTGGATGAGTGCCATGCCTCTAGGAATTCACTGGCTGTTATCTGTTTGGCTTGTCCTATAATAGTAGTGATGTCCCAGTCGAATTCATATTGCTTGTCGTCTGTGTGTGTAGCCACTAAGGATAGTGGTCGTGTCGATTAGTGGCTAGTAGGTGTTCACAGCCAGGGAACAGCCAGGGAATTCCTAGAGGCATGGCACTCATCCACAGACTCTATCAACAAACACATCGACCTGGACCCAATATACTGGCCACTACAGCGGACAGCTCAAACTGACAACCGGAAGCGGCAGAGACAGGCCACAATAAATGCCGGAGAAAACTGCACAGAAGCGCTTTACAGGAGGCTCCCAAGCACTGAGGATGTCACCAAGACAGGGGACGAAACGTTTGCAAGACAAATTCCCAGCTCGGCGAACAGAACCACCACAACGAGCACCCGAGCTACAAATCTTCTCCCAAACTTTGAACAGTGTTATTAGTGTTGGGAGTATAGTGGAGGGAGAGAGTGCGCGGGGTGGGCGGGGGGTGGGGGGCGGCGGGGGTGATGGTAGGTGCTGAATTCAATAGTGAGAGTGTTAGTGCCTGAGCCTTATTTAGAGATAAAATATGAGCCTTGTTAGGGGGTAGGTGCTATAACAGGTCGTGAGTGTGAGGGCGCAGAGAGAGTACGGTTAAAGTTAACCTGGCAGAGTGGGGAGGATATTGATGCTTGTCCTGTGACGCTGGTCATTTCTTCAGACCATGTCAGCGTTGAGGTGACCTTCCCAGAATGGCTTGTTCACGTCTATCACTAATAACGCCACAGACCCAGTCCCTCAGATTCCACAGAATCAGTTTGGGTAGATCTTACAAATAGGAAGGAGAAGCAAGTGTTAGTGTATTAGTGTATTATTTGCTCTCGGGCAAATTCTGTGCATTATATGCTCTGTAAATTAGAGATGCAAACATTGTATTATTGCATGATCTCAAATTGCATCTAAACAGCGTTAACTAAGTGACTGCCAATGTTGTGAAAAGTAAATTCCATTAGCGTATAACAGGTTGGTTGAAGAGTATGTTGTGACTCAAACAAGACAGCAGGTTACTTTGGATTTGGTGTTGTGTGGTCAGAAGGACTCATTAATAACCTTGCTCTGAGGACTAGAGAGTTTAATATACTGCATTTTACACGGCGCCTGCATACAATCTCGAATGTTTGAACACGGAGTGGTAGACACGAAATTGTCGTTAGAGTATTAGAATCATGAAGTCTTGCAGGTTGGATACAGGCCCTTTGCACCAAAGTGGTCCGTGTCGACCAAAATGTCCATCCATGTTAATTCCATTTCCCTGCCTATGTCCCTTATTCTTCTAAATCTTTCCTATCTGCGTATTTGTCTAAAAGCCTTTTGAATGTTGTTAATGTACGTGCCTCAATCAAACTGCTGTCTGCTAATTCCATATGTCTACTAACATCTGCGTAAAAAAACTTGGCACTCAGGATCATTTTTATTCTTTCACCTCTAACCTGATGTCCTCTAGTCTTTGATTCTCAAAACTGGGAAAAAGAATGAGTGCATTCACCTTATTGACGCATCTCGTGATCTTATACATTTCAATACGATTTCCCCTCAGTTTCTTCCACTTAAAGGAAAATGTCTCTCCAAACTCTCCCTACAACTCAGACCATTGAGTACTGGCAACATCCTTGTAAATTTCTTCTGTCTTCTTTCCAATTTAATCACATCCTTCCTATGGCAAGTGAACAAAACCGAACACAATACTCCAAGTGCTTGTCTCACCAGCGTCCTGTCCAACTGCAATATCACTCTCGAACGTCTATACTCAATGCCCTGACTGATGAAGGCCAGTGTGCCAAAATCCTTTTTCACTGCCCTGTCTACGTTCAACTACTTTCAGAGAAACACGGATCTGAGCACCAAGGTCCCCCTGTTCTACTACAATTCTTGAGGGTCTAACATTCACCACGAAATTCCAACCTGGATTTGACATTTCAAAAAGCAACATCCCATGTGTTAATCTCCATTTGCCATTTCTCAGCCCACTTCCCCAGCTGATAAAGATCCTGCTGCAATTTCTGATAACCTCACTGTTCACAGTCCTGCCTATTTTACTGTCATCAGCCTAACTACTAATCATGCTTTGCACATTCTGATCCAAATCATCGATATAGATAACAAACAGTAATAGGCCCAGCACCAACCCCTGAGACACTCCAATAGTCACAGACCTCAAGTTCCACAAGCATCCTTCCAGTATTAGCCTCTGCTTTCTACCATCAAGCCAATTGAATATCCAATTTGCCAGAGTCCCCTGGATTCCATGCTATCGAACCATTCAGAGCAGCCTATCATGTGGAACCTTATCAAAGGCCTTTCTTAAATCTAGATAGACTATGTCTACCACCCTAACCTCATCAACATTCCAGGTCACTTCTTCAAAAGAACGCTAAAGAATTGTGAGCCATGATATCCGATCCACAAAGCAGTGCTGACTGCTCCTTATGAATCCGTGTCTTTTCAAATGCATGTATATGTTATCTCTCAGAACCTTCTCAAGTTGTTACAGTTGTTAAGCTAACTGGTCTACAGTTCACAGGTTCTTCTTCGCAGCTCTCCTTGAACAAGGGCACAGCGTTCTCTACCCTCTAGTCTTCCAGGACCTCCATCGTGGCCAGCGATGATGCAAAAAGATCGGCCAGGACCCCTGCAATATCTTCTCTCGTCTTTTGCTCTCTTCTTGGATACACCTGGTCAAGACCAGAAGCTTTGCAGAAATACTGCAATGTGTGAAATAAAATGTCTACTTCTTTAAGATAGAATCACCAAGGAAAGGGCAAGCGACTTAATGAATGCTAACATGATCAATTAAAGATTATATTAATCGTAGGAAGTGATTTCAGAAGAATTTTAGACATGGTGGAAACCGGAAAATTCTCAGAAATTTGTTTGTGTGGAGTTTGCATATTCTCCCCCTGTCTGCGTGGGTTTCCTCTGGGTGCTCCGGTTTCCTCCCACAGTCCAAAAATTTACACGTTAGGTGCATTGGCCATGCTTATTTGCCCAAAGTGTTCATCGATGTGTAGATTTGCTGTATCACTCTCAAAATGTAGAATCAGACGGGAATGGGTCTGGGTGGTTACTCTTCAGAGGGGCAGGATGGACTTGTTGGGCCCAAGGGCCTTTTCCATGCTGTGGGCTTTTAACGATTCTGTGAAAGAAGAACATAAAGACTACATCAATCTACAATCTGAATTGCAAAGAAAACAAAATAAAAGCAAGGTCAAATGTGGAATTTTGTAATGGTGAGAGGAGAGGTTATTGTGGAGAACAGGGAAATGACGAAGAAAGCAGCCAGTTACTTTGCATCTGTCATCACGGAGGAAAATCACTGAGAAATACTAAGTGATCACATGGAACTTTTGGAACTAAAGACATCAACTCAATTCATATCAGTAACAAGGTAGTAGTTGAAGGCTAGCATAGTAGTATTGTAGCTGGATTAAGCATTGCTAACTATAATGAGCCAGTTGTACTTCGGATCAAAACATTAGAAATAAATCAGCAATAGACACATTAAGGGTGCTGTCGATGGCTGTTTTTTTCCCTGTACATTCTGCAGAGGCTGGAAGTTAGTAAATGTGTTCAAAGCATTGTAGATGGATGGGAGGGATTCAAGTAACTGCAAAGGGAAGAAGAGATAGTGTGGAGAACTGCAGAACGATTAACTTGACATCTGTAGGGAAACTGATGGAATTTATTATATAGGGTCAGATATTGGATATTCCTAAATTAACAGCAACATTGGAGAGAATCAGAATGCACTGACAGAGTCTGACAGAATGTTCATATTTGACAAACTTCAGAACGATTAGAACTTGTTTATTGCAACATAGAAATGGCATATTTCGATTTTCAGAAGGCTTTTTTTTATCAGAACTCATGCAGTGAATTCCTAAATAAAGTAATGTAAATGGTAATTGGAGAAATACATAGAAGTGGAAAGTTAAAGTCATATTCGCCTTCATTTCAGTGAATCAGAATATCGTCGGAAGGTCATGTTGAAGCAGTTTCACAGTTTGCTAATGAAACTGTACATAGAGTATTGAGTCCAGTGTTGGTATCTCAATCTGAGAAAGAATATACTGACCATGGAGGATGTGCAATGGACAGTCTCCAGATTAATCCCTCAGATGGTGAGATTGCCTGATGTGGAAACTCAGCCTGTGTTCTTTAGAGTTTCAAAGAATGAGAGGTGATCATAGTGAAATTTAGAAAAGTTACTAAACATATGAGAAGATGGAAGTAAACAGGATTTTTCTCTGGCTGTCTACTCTACATTTAAGGCAAATAATGGCAGGTAAATGATAAACCATTTCAGACTGCAATAAGAAGGCAATTCTTCATTTGAAGAGGACTGACAAACACAGCGACATGGAAACCTGCTGGCAGGGCAAGATTAGGGAGAATCCCCAGATATTCTACAAATACATCAAGTGGAACAGAATAACCAAGGAACAGGTAGGACTCATTAGTGACTTGCCAAGTTGCATCCAATTCAACTTAGTGGCAGGAGACAGAAGGTCTGCTGGTAGAAGTCTGTTTGTTTGACTGGAGACCAGTATCCAATCGTGTACCACAGGGATCAGTGCTGTGCCCCAAATTATTTGTGATTCGGAGATGCCAGTGCTGGACTGGCTTGGGCAAAGTTAAAAAAGTTACAAACACTAGATGATATTCCAACAGTTTATTTGAAGGCACGATCTTTCGAAGAGCATGATCACGTGATGAAGAAGCAGCGCTGAGAAAGCTCGTGCGTCCGAATAAAACTGTTGGATTATAAACTGGTATTTTATGATTTTTAACCTTATTATTTGTAGTATTGATAAATGATGCAGCTATGAATATGGAAGAGATTGGGGTGAGTGTGATTAATCAGTTTGCGTTTGACACAAATCTTGGCTGGTTGGTTGGCAGTGAGGAGGAAGGCCTTATATTACAGGAAGATGCAGATGGAATAATGAAATGGGTGGATCAATGGCCGATGGAAGGTAACCCTGATAAATATGAGGTGATGTACTTTGGAAGAAGCAACCAGACAGGGGAGGACTCAAAGAATAGCAGCAGACTAGGAAGCTCAGAGGATGTTGCTGCACATATTGGGCGGCACGGTGGCACAGCGGTTAGCACTGCTACCTCACAGCATCAGAGACCCGGGTTCAATTCCCGACTCAGGCGACTGACTGTGTAGAGTTTACACATTCTCCCTGTGTCTGCGTGGGTTTGCTCCCCGTGCTCCGGTTTCCTCCCACAGTCCAAAGATGTGCAGGTTCGTTGATTCGGCCATGCTAAATTGCCCGTAGTGTTAGGTAAAGGGGTAAATGTAGGGGAATGGGTGGGTAGCGCTTCGGCAGGTCGGTGGGGACTTGTTGGGCCAAAGGGCCTGTTTCCACACTGTAAGTAATCTAATCTAATGTCCCTGAATGCGATTAAACAGGTTAATGCCGAAGTTGACAAGTCGTAGCGACCATAAACGTAGACTCTATTCATGGAGGCACAGATTATACGAGCTATGTGTAACTTTGGTTAGGCCAAATGGAATACTATGTTCAGTTCTGGGAGCCACATTATAGAAATTATGTGATTGCAGTGGAGATTCACCAGGATGTTCCCTTGTCTGGAGTCGATCATGTCGGGTTGTTTACTTTGAAGCAGAGAAGGCTGAGAGGGACGTGCTTCAGAAGGATATGCTAACCAGGGGCATGGACAGGATGGATAGACAGCAGCTGTTCCTTCCAGTCAAAGGGCGAAGAAGAAGGGAGGACCATTTTAGAGTGAAGGGTTTGATGTTTAGTGAGGATTTGAGGATTGGTTTTCATCCAGAGGCTGTTGGGGTCAGGAATGAACTTCCAGAGATGGCAGTTGGCACTGGTAACCTCAGAACCGTTAATAAATACATGGTCGTGCCCTTGAAGTGCCATAACATACATGGCTATGGGCCTCGTATAGGAAAGTGGGACTAATGTAGATCGTGCTCTATTTCTGACAGTATAGAGTCAGTGCTTCTGTGATTGTATGGGTTGGATGGTCAATCATTGAGCAGCATAAGACAGGAATTGATGAGTTTCTGAAGAATGCATTAACCAGGGTTATAACAGTAAACTTGTCTCCATGTGCTAGAACAGGGAAGCTAGACGTGTCTAATGCCCTGCTCCCTTCCTGATGTTTCTGTGCAGTCTGTGGGAAAGCTCTGTCATTGTTTTCACAAGCTCTTAAACATTAGGAAGGCAGCATCTGTCTGGTTGAAAGGACAGTTTTTCCTGTTCCCTTCTCCAAAGCTCATTGCCGGTGTTCTGTCTGGTTTTATCCTTTAAGAACTCAGAGCAATTTGATACAATTGAGTGTCTTGCTTGGCCATTCCAGAGACCATTGCAGAGTTTATCACATGTCTGTTTGTCAGGAGACACTTGTAGGCCAGACCGGGAAGCACGGGAGATTCACTTCCTGAAAGTACATTGGGGAAGGGACAGATGTTTACAATGGACATTAGATTCAAGGTCAATATTACTGGACCAGATTTTATGTCTCGATATTTTCTTTATTGTTTTCAACGTCCACCAGCTGCCAGAGCATTATCTTGGTCTGGATCAGTAATCCAGTGATATTTGCACAACAACGCCATCTCCACATGGGGACCTATCAGAAACCACACTGAGTACATTATTCATGTGCTGCTTGTCAGCTCTGTCAAAAAGAATTCCCACCAATGCGACTATCCCGACGGGATTGAGGTGTGGCAAATGGTCAGACTGTAGTCATTCCCTTGTTATGCGACTGGATATAGTTGAAGAACGTTCCACGTGGCCAGGCAGATGTCAGAGTTGGAGCTGGAATGAAACAGCTTCCCCAGCGACACGGATTGTTGTGCAGCACAATCTTCAGTCCTATTACAGGAATGGTGTCAGGGCCCATTGCCTTTGTCATATCTACTGTGTTCAGCTGTTTTTTTCATGTCACGTGCAACGAATCGAATTGGTTGAAGACTGGCATCTGTGATGACGAGGGTGAGGTGGATTATCGACTCAACACTTCCGGCTGAGGATGGTGCAGATACTACATCCTTGTCTTTCACACTGATGTACAGGGCTGGGGATATTTGTGTCGCCCTCTCCTCCTGTAAGTTGTTTATTAGTCCATCGACATTGATGACTGGATGTACCTTGACTGCAGAGTTTCGGATTTTATCTGTTAATCTTGGGATCATTTCCCCCTCTCCATCAGATGGTAGATCTGCTGTTTGGAATGTAACCAGTCAAGTGCGGTAGCTTTAATGGGTTGTCATCAGGTTTAGATACACATGGTTCTGACTCTGGCATGTTCACCCAAACTCGACACTAAACCATCACTCGGCTTGATGATAATGGTAGAGCGATGCATTACCCTGGGGGGAAAGTTATGTATTGTGTTTGAATGCAATTCTGCTGCGGCTGCGGCTGCTGCTGTGATCACATGAAAACCCTGTGTGAGCTGCAATATCTGCAAATCAATTCTACTGACTTTCCCCCAGTTCACACCCATACCCATTCATCCATCAGCCCTGTACTCAGTAACCTAACCTGGTTTCTGATGTGCAAACACATCCAGTTTCATAATCTCATTCTGCTGAAGGTCTCTCCCTGATGTCATGCTTCCAATATGTTACATTACTCAGATCCTTTAACATATTAATCTGAATCATTTCCTTTCCCATCATAACATCTTCTTTGTTTGAAGTGAATGTTTGTTCCTATGTTTTTCTCCCTGACCATGATTAAGACCTCGGTCGTGTCAGTGATGCCAGCCTTATGTCATTTCAGAGCCAATGAACTTGTGCACTTTGCGTTTTTGTTCACTTCCCAATGTTGAGCGCTCTCTGCTGGATAGGGCGTTTGAGCAGATTCAATGCACTTCTTTGGAAAATGTTCAAAAACAGAAATTGCTGAAGAAACTAAGGACGTCTGGCTGCATCTTTTGAAGTGAAAGCTGAGTTAATCTTTCGTGTCCAGCGAACGTTCTGGAGAAACTTTGCAGGTCTGGCAGCATCTGCAGAGACAGAGAAACAGAGTTAGCGTTTTAAGTCCAGTGTGACCCTTCAGAATTGAAAAGGATTGGAAACTGGGCATTTTAGTTCCTTGCCACAGAGGTGGGGGGTAGGTGACAGGGAAAAGAGGGTGTGACAACAGATAAACAGGCTTTTAGCAGTGGTGAAAAGAGAAGATGGTATAAAATGAGTTTAAATTACGATGTGAATGGGGGAAAGGGGTTCTCTCTAATGAGTGCAAGATAAAGAAGACACAACCACATGAGGTCATACGGAGGCCAGGAGGGAGAATGTTGAACATGTGGTATTATATAGATCTGGCCAGAGATACATTTTCACTGTAGAGATCACTGCCGTCAGGCAAAGGAATTCAGGTGCTTGACGGCTTATTGGCACTATTAAGATTTTCATGCTACCTTCGTTCTGTAACATAAAGAAGAAAACAAATAACAGGATGAAGTTTGGGCTGAGCGTTATTTACCTGTCACTTTTAACATTGTTTCAAATTTGCAGTGCTTATCTTTAAATGCTTGTTCTTGAAGTTAGTATCAGATGGTTTGTAGGAGGTTGGGGTGACATTATAGTAATTTACAAAATCAGGGGAGACTTGAGCAGGGTGAAAAGCCAAGGTCTTTTCCACAGGATAGGTAAAGTAACTGATAGAGCCATAGGTTTATGGTGGAAGCTGGAAGATTTAAAAGGGAGGAAGAAGGCAATTTTTTTTTGCACAGAGGGTGACGTGTTTATGGATTGAGCTGCCAGAGGAAGACTGACAGATGCACGTACAGCTCCAACATTTAAAAGACATTTGGATGAACATGTGAATGGGGACCGTTTAGAGGCATATGGGCGAAATGCAAGAAGATGGGAATAGTTTAGTTTGGAAAACCTGGCCGGCATGGACAAGTTGGACCAAAGATTGTGCTTGTATGCGCGATGACTGTATGAATATAGAAAGCGAAGAAAAGGGAAGAAAAGATGTGATATAAGACAGGGGGAGATTGGTGTCAGGGACTGTCGGTCTGGTTTATATCAGACAGGGCGAGATTGGTGTCAGTGACTGATGGTCTGTTTTATATCTTTTTACCCTTAGAATTTCTAAGCTCTATCCATACTGACTCTACATCCCCTGATTCTAGGTCGCCCCGTGCAAGAGACTGAATATCATCCCTTACCAACAAGGCCACCTCACCCCCTCTGCCCGTTAGTCCGTTCTTACGATAGCACGTGTAGCCTTGAGTATTCATTTCCCAGACCATGTCCACTTGAAGCCACATGTCAGTTATCCCCACAATATCGTATCTGCCAATTTCCAAAAGAGCCTCAAGCTCATCCATCTTATTTCTAATGCTTCGTGCATTCATATATAGTATTTTTAATTTTGTTACTATCCTCACCCTTCCCAAAAACTTCTATTTCACTCAACCTTACAGCATGATCCCATTCTGAGTTTTCTGCCTCATTGATACAGTTGACTTTCTTGAATTCCCCTTTTCTAACTTTCGCTTCAATTTCCTTCTCAAACATCCAGTTTGTCCCCTCCCCCCAGGTACTTAGTATAAATGCAGCTGTGTTGTATTAGCAAACCTGCCTGCGAGAATGCTGGTCCCCCAACCTATTAAGATGCAAACCGTCTCTCTTGTATAATTTATGCTTACCACAAAAAATACCCCAGTGATCCAAGAATTTACATCCTTGCTTCCTGTGCTAGTTCCCCAGCCACACGTTCAAGTCCATTATCGCCCTGTTTCTGGCCTCACCAGCCCGAGGAAATATATCAAACTCTGACAGTGTGAGACAGATTGGAAGCAGGGATGACAGTTCACTTTAAAGAAAACAGTCAAATCGTACTTAATACACAAGCGTTATCAAAGAACCGCGTGTATATTGAATAGAGAAGCAAACTTGATGGGCCGAAAGCAGTACATCCGTTCTCGTTTTATAATTCACAATGTTTAAACATATTTTGGGATATGAGCATTGTATGGGGAAAACTGCATTGAGGAGATGTTCGGTCCTGAAGTAGCATGAGGAAAGCTCAACGTATTGAATGACCTCCTCCTTTCCCGATGTTTCTGGAAAGCTCTGTAAATGTTGTCACAGGCTCTCAGGTGTTAGGAAGGAGGCCTCTGCAGGATCGATAGGACTGCGTTTCCCATTCCCTTTTCTGATAACAAGGCTGGTGCCAGGTATTCTGTCCGGTTTTATCCTTTAAGATCTCAGAGCAGTTTGATACGATTGAGTGTCTTACTTGGCCGATTCAGAGACCATTGAAGAGTTGATCACATGTCTGTGCGTCTGGAGTCACTTTTAGGCCAGACTAGGAAAGCACTGGAGATTCAATTCCTGAAAGTACATTGGGGAAGGAGATCGATGTTTACAATCAACATTGGACACAAGATCACTATTACTGACAACAGATTTTCGGACTCAATATTTTATTAATTGTTTCTAACTTCCACCAGCTGCTGGAGCATTGACCTGGTCTGGATTCGTAATCCAATGATATTTCCACAACAGCACCATCTCCACATGGGGACCTATCGGAAACCACACTGAGCAGGTTATTTCAGTACTTCTTGACAGCTCTGTCCAAAAGAATTCCCACCAATTTGACTGTCGTGATGGGAGTTCGAGGTGGTAATTGGTCAGATTGTAATTGTTCTCCTCTTCGGGGACTGGACATAGCTGAGTAATTTTCCACAGGGAGATGTCAGAGTTGGATATGGAATGAAACAGCTTCCCCAGGGACGCAGCTTTTTGTGCAGCACAAGTCTTCAGTCCCATTGCAGGAATGGTTTCAGGGCCTTTGTCGTATCTACTGTGTCCAGCTGTTTCTTCATGTCACATACACAAAATCGAATTGCTTGAAGACTGGCATCTGTGAGTCTGTGGGCATCATGATGAGTGTGAGTTGGATCATCCAGTCAACACCCTCTGGCTGAGGGTAGTGCAGACACCATATCCTTGACTTTTTTTCACTGATTTAGAGTCGTTCCGATATTTAGGATGAGGATAGTTATGGCGTCCTCTGCTCCATTAAATTGTTTAATAATTCATCGACATTTATGTTTGGATTTAGCAGGACGGCAGAGCTTAGATCCGATCTGTTAGTCTTGTGATCATTTCCCTTCACCATCAGAAGTTATTTCTGCTGTTCGGAATGCAACCAGTCACGTGTGGGTTGTCAACAGGTTTAGGTGCACGTGATTCCGACGTTGGCATCAGCCCTGTATTCAGTGACCTAACCTGGTTTCTGATGCGGTAACACTTCCATTTTCATATTCTCATTCTGCTGAGGGCATCTCTCTGGTGTCACACCTCCAATTTGTTACTTTATCTCAATCCATTTAAGGTAATAATCTAAATCGTTTCTTTTCCACAATGTCAACTTCGGTATTTGAAATGAATGTGTTTCCCTCTGTTATTCTCCCTGACCATGATTAAGAGCTCTGTAGTGTCAGTGATGTCAGTCTTATGCAGTTTTAGAATATAGGAACTTGTACACCATGCATTATCGTTCAGTCCCCAGTTTACGGCGCTCCATGTTGGATGGGATGTTTCAGCATCATTGACATCCTTCTTTGGAAATAGTCCACAAACAGAAATTGCTGAAGAAATTACTGAAAATGTTGCAGCATCTTCTGGAATGAATGCAGAGTTAAACTTTCAGGTCCAGTGACCCTTTACAAATCTCCCAGTTTCTCCAGCAATTTTTGTATTTTTATTTCCAGTATCCATAGTTATTTGTTTTAGTGAAAATTTGTTCTGTGCCTATTCATTTCTGGAGAAACTCACCAGGTCTGTCTGCATCTGCCGAGACAGAGAAACGGCGTTAGCATTTCAAGCCCAATGTGACACTTCTTCAGAACTGAAAAGGATTGGAACCTGGGATTTTTAATCCCTTGTCAGAAATGGGGGATGGATGACAGGGAAAAGAGGGTGCGGCAAAGATAAACGGGCTTTTAGCACTGCTGAACGAGTGGATGATGTAAAATGGGTTTACATTAAGGTGTGAATGGAGAAAGGGGTTCTCTCTATTGAGTGCAAGATAAAGAAGACACAACCACACAAGGTCATAGGGAGGCCAGGAGGGAGAATGTTGACTATGTGGCATTATATAGATCTGGCCTTAAATACGTTTTCACTGTCGAGATCATCGCCCCCTTTATACAAAGGAATCCAGGTGTTTGACTTCTTATTGGCGCTAGTAAGCGTTTCATGCTGCCTTAGTATTGTAACATGGAGAAAACACAAATCACCATATGAAGTTTGGGCTGAGTATTGTTTACCTGTCATGTTTAATATTGTTTAAATTTGCAGTGCTTATCTTTAAATGCTTGTTCTTGAAATTAGTATCAGATGGATTGTAGGAGGTTGGGTGGTGACATTGTAAAAGCTTCTAAAATCATGAGAGATATGGATAGGGTAAATAACCAAGATCTTTCCAACGGCATGGGGGAGTTCAGCCATAGAAGGCACAGTTTGAAGGTGAAAGAGGAAAGATTTAAAAGGATCGAAGGGGCAACTTTTTTACACAGAGGGTGGTTGGGTATGGAATGAGCTGTCAGAGGAAGTGGGGTAGATGCCAGTACATGTACAACATTTAAAACTCATTTGGAAAAACATATGAATGGGAAACATTTTGAGGCATATGGGTCAAATGAAAGCAGGTGGGTCGAGCTTAATTTGGAAAACTTGGCCAGCATGGACATTTAGAAAAGCTTCACACAGGGTCTGAGTGGTTTTGTGAAAGAGACATTATACTTTGCCCTGGAAAATCATGCAAAGTATTTCTGGAGATGCCAGAGAATGTAACAAGCAGACTTGATAAAGGGGATCTGGTTGACACCAGGCTTTCCAGAGATTTTCCACAAGGTATTACAAAATAAAAGTTCTTACACATGACAGAAGGTCGTAGGATGATGGATAATGTATTAACATGGGATGATGATTGGTTCGCACATAGAAATCAGAGAGTCAGGATGAATGAATCTTCATGATAAAAGTGTATCTGCTGGAGTACCACAGCTCTGAGTCCGATGGTATCAGTTATTTATAATCTATACTGATAGCCTGAAAGAGGGAGTTGAGTGCAACATAACATCCGAATTTGTGGATGACACTGAGAACCAAAGGCAGGCTGTTATTTAATGGAGAGGACTTCCAGAAAAGGAGCAGTACAAAGGGATTGGAGTCTTCCAGTGTATGAAACATAAAGTCAGCATGCTGGTGCAGCAAGTAACTGGGTTGTTTCAAAAGATGGGTTCCTGGGACGAAAGGTTTGTGTTAATGAGAATCTCTAAAATGGTGAGGCGATCATTCATTGGGGTTTAAATGAATGAGGAGTGATACTGCTGAAAAATACAAGACACACAGAGGGGTTGACACTGTAAATGTTGAGAAGTTCTTACCATTCCTGGGTGGAGTTCCGAAATGGAGGACATAGATACCGATTATGGAATATCGATTTCAGTCTGAGATGCAAAGTGATGTCTTCTCTCAGAAGGAAGTGAATGTCTGGAATTCCCTAACCCGGAAAGGTGTGGAGGGACAACAAATTTGGACTATACAAACACCCAGCCGCTATATATAACTCATTCACTCTCCTCAAGGAGTCGGCAAGAAAGTGGAGTAGAGTCCTTGAGTAGATCAGCCATGTTCGTATTAAATGACAGGGCAAGCTTGAGGGGCCGAATAGCCGACTGTTGTTCCTAATTTCACATGTTATGCTTTTGGAAAGTAACTGGTTATTTTCCTGGAAGTTGTGTTGTGTAATGCTACATTCGGATGAGCAGAGGATTTGTTTGAGTTTACCCTGGGTGGGGTATGGGGGCTGTAGTCACAGCGAATCTGGGTCTGGGACATGGCTTAAATTTGGAGAAGAAGTTACAGAGATGGGAAGCCTGGAAACAGGGATTGGGGGTGAGGGTCACTTCCTGATCCAGGCTAGATTTTCCAAGTACATTTCCAAAACTACACCTAACCATCGGAGTGGCCTCGATTTGCAGGTCCGAAGGGCGGAATGGAACATCAGAACACAGGGCTGAGGGATAGGAGTGGGCTATTCGGCCCTTTGATACTACCCCACCAGTAAATGAGATCGTGGCTCATCTCATTGTGGTCCCAGCTGCACTTTTTTCTCCATGCACCATTATCCCTGATTCACCTGTCTGTGGAAAATCAGATGAAGCCAACCTCGATATAATATAAAGATTCAGCCATCCCAAACTTCTGGGGAAGAAGATTTCCACTTGACTGAATTCCCACTTTGTGAATTTCTTCTCACTCCATTTGTGACTGAGGATGAAGGGTGTCACGATTTTCTTTTCTCGTCCCACTCCTCCACTGCTCACAACAAATTTTAAATGTAACCAGGTTGGTGACGTGGCCGATGATAAAGGTCTCAGACTGGCTTAGGTTCAGTGATAAGATGTCAGACAGATTTCTTTAGTCAGCCACAAGTAACTAACAGAACTAATGGAGGGGTATGGTGGATCTGTGGGTGGCACTGCTTCCTCACATCACCAAGGAGCTGGGTTCGATTCCAACCGTGGGCAACCCTCCATGTGGAGTTTGAACATTCTCCACGTGACTGTGTGGGTTTCCTCTCAGTGCTCCAGTTTCCTGCCACAGTCCAAAGATGTGCAGTTTAAAGTGGATTGCCCATAGTGCCCAGGGATGTGTAGGTTAGGTAGGTTAGTAATGGGAAATGTAGGGTTACATGGATAAAGTAGGGGGCCACGTCCACGTCTTTGGTGCATCAGTGCGGACTTAATGGACGGAATGTCCTGCCTCCACACTGCAAAGGGTCTATGACAATGACAACAAATTTGGCCTATACAAACACCCAGCGGGAATATACCTAATCCACACTTATCAAGGTCTTGTATGTTTCATTCTCATTCCAAGAGTACTCTGTTAAAGCCTTCATAAAATAAGCCCTTCACCCCAGGAAGACGTGAAATGAAACATCTCTGAACTGCTTTCAATGTAATTATATCCTTTCTCAGATAAGGAGACACAAAAAAAAATCTCACACTCAGATCATAAAGTTTATATTTGTTTTCTCAAAGTGCTGAGAGTCTTTGGAACACTCTTCCCCACAGACCGTTGGAGGCAGAAATATTAAATATTTTTGAGGCACCGACAGAAGGTTCATGAATAACATCAGCGTCAAGGATTTTGGAGGAATGGGCAGCAATTTGCAGAGTAGGGGAAAATGTAGACAGTGGTATCAAATTACACGGGTCCGGAACATCTAGGAATATAATGCAAAATGAAATGATAATATCAATAAAACATTAAGGGGGAGTCCAAGATACTGGAGATCCGGAAGGTCTGTTTTGCTGGGCTCTGCATCACAGCACGGGCAAAATGGTTCTCTAACCCATCCCATCCCAGCCATTTATGTAAAATTCAACAAGTTATCAAGTGGAAATGACAAAACATGGGAAAGGATCAAGTAAGTCCCAACACGGTTCACCCGTCAGAAGCATCGAACATGCCTGAGGCTGTAGCTCTAACCCACTCTGCTCGTTCCATAGACCCAGTTACTCACCAGGCCTTGGTCACTGAGTTCACCAAGTTATGTGAAATGATTGAAGTAATGATTGAAGAAGGGTTCAGCAGTGGCTAGAGCCACTCTCAGCCGTGCTCCAAAAACATGAGCAGCAACTTGACAGCCTTGGAAACAGAACAGATTATGCCAAGCGCCGAACTGCAGCGACAGAGACCGCGATCAGTTCCTTTCAGGAGAGGATCCTCGCCTTTGAAAAGCAGGTCTATACCTTAACTGAACACGTCGACTACCTCGAGAACAGGCATAGGATGAAGAATGTTCACATCGTCCGTTTGCTGGACCGGATGGAAGGTGGTCAGCCAGTGAGTTTATTGAGAACTGGCTGCAGCGATTCCTTCATTTCAAAACTGAAAAGGGACGGGTGAGGACTGAAACAGTTCATCGGGTTATGGTGCGGAGGTCAGACGCAGACCCCTGCCTTCGCCCTGTCCTTGTGCAGTTCCATAGTTATGGGGATAAACATAGGCAGATGGAATCTTCCAGAACCCAGTGGAAAGATCCGATGGCTTTAATTCAGAGGGCTCCAGGATTATGATCTTTCAGGACTTTTCAACGGTGGTGATTCAGGAAAGAAAATCTTTTGATGATATCAAGAGAAGAGTAAGGGAAGTCGGAGTCAGTATTCCCTAATATACCCAGCGGTGCTCCGTATTGCTTTCAATGGATCCATACACTCGTCTGACTCTCCAGAGAAAGCGAAAACTTTGTGGACATTTTAAAGTAAGATGGATGTTTAGATAATCATGTTTCTCTCTTAAAGAAATTTTCTTGGATTTTTCTGGTATGAACCAGTATTAAATTATAGTCGGGGATGAGTAGAGTACTCAGTTTTAACTTCTTCATTAGTATTACTACTCTTATTCTCTTTCCTTGCATATGTCTGGGGTGCGGCTCAAGCTGGAGCGGGTTACAAAGGTAGTTGTGATGACTAAATACCGACCAAAGGGCAGTTGAAGCCTGATGTTTGTCGTTAATTGCCCTGGATGTCGTATTGGTAGCGGGCAGAAGTTAAGTTTTTGGGATATGTAACTGTCCCCACTGGACGGGCGTGGTTGGGGTGAGTAAATTCCCTATGGAGTGTCATTGGCACGTTGGATTTTGTTTCATTTTTTGTTTTTTTTGTGTGTGTTTAGTTTTGGAAAGTTTTGACAGCTTGTTAGATGTAGTAGTCTTAGTTCGTGTTGTTTTAAAGCTCGATGAGTCTTTTTTCATTCATGATCAGCGATGTGTAATTCGAGTTCTTCCTTTCTACAGCTCAAATGTTGGAACAATAAGCGGAGCCATTGTCCAGTCAAGAGGAAAAATGTACTTTCTAGTCTTAGAAAGGAGAGGATGGATGTTGTCCTATTGCAGGAGATGCACCTTGATGACAAGAAACATTTGATATTACAGCAGGGCGGGTTTGATCGAGTTTATTTCTCGTTTTATTAATAATAGGAGTAGGGGAGAAGCCATACTGGATAGGAAGAATCTTCCAGTTAAATTACTAGATTACATTAGACATTCACAGGAGGGTCATAATCCCCAAACCCTTGAACTATGGGAAAGATAGATGGTAAATATTCAGCCTGGAGCCCAGTTACAAGTGGAGTTCCGCAGGGTTCAGTTCTGGGTCCTCTGCTGTTTGTAATTTTTATTAATGACTTAGATGAGGGAGTCGAAGGGTGGGTCAGTAAATTTGCAGATGATACGAAGATAGGTGGAATTGTGGACAGTGAGGAGGGCTGTTGTCGGCTGCAGAGGGACTTAGATATGATGCAGAGCTGGGCTGAGGAGTGGCAGATGGAGTTCAACCCTGCCAAGTGTGAGGTTGTCCATTTTGGAAGAACAAATAAGAATGCGGAATACAGGGTTAATGGTAGGGTTCTTAGTCAGGTGGAGGAACAGAGGGATCTTGGGGTCTATGTTCATCGATCTTTGAAAGTTGCCACTCAGGTGGATAGAGTTTGTAAGAAGGCCTATGGAGTGTTATCGTTCATTAGCAGAGAGATTGAATTCAAGAGTCGTGAAGTGATGTTGCAGCTGTACAGGACTTTGGTTAGGCCACAGTTGGAGTACTGTGTGCAGTTCTGGTCGCCTCACTTTAGGAAAGATGTGGAAGCTTTGGAGAGGGTGCAGAGAAGATTTACCAGGATGTTGCCTGGAATGGAGAGTAGGTCGTACGAGGATAGGTTGAGACTTCTCGACCTTTTCTCGTTGGAAAGGCGAAGGATGAGGGGTGACTTGATAGAGGTTTATAAGATGATCAGAGGAATAGATAGAGTAGACAGTCAGAAACTTTTTCCCCGGGTACAACCGAGTGTTACAAGGGGACATAAATTTAAGGTGAAGGGTGGAAGGTACAGGGGAGATGTCAGGGGTGGGTTCTTTACCCAGAGAGTGGTGGGGGCATGGAATGCACTGCCCGTGGGAGTGGTAGAGTCAGAATCATTGGCGACCTTTAAGCGGCATTTCGATAGGTACATGGATGGGTGCTTAATCTAGGTTAGAAGTTCGGCACAACATCGTGGGCCGAAGGGCCTGTTCTGTGCTGTATTGTTCTATGTTCTATGTTCTATGTTCCATGTTCTAATACAGTATTTTGAATGGTTATTGCCTCCCGGCGCACCCTCTTAAAACCTTGGTAGATGCATTTCCCAAATTAAGTTATCGTGTCTCATGGTGCATTAGTGCAGATGATTTCAACTGTCTTATGGACCCCACAGTGGACAGAATGTCCAAAGGTCACCCAATACCCTCGTCATAATGTAAGCAATTAGTTGGTTCTTGTTCAGAACTAGAGCTGGTGGATGTCTGGAGGCATATCCACATCACAAGTAGGGATTTTATATTCGCCTAAAACCCGCATAAATGCCACACGAATGTTCATCTCTTCTCCATCCCTGCAACAATCTTAGATTCGGTGGCGTCCTGCACAATTGGGAAAATTACCATTTCTGACCATGAAGCAGTATAACAGTTTCGAGACGCTGGCAAATGGTTCCTTTTTTTCTTAAGGCTGGTTAGTTAATTGGGTATTTCTGTAAAGATTTCAGATCTTTCTTAGCCATTAATGCAGATTCAACCAGTAACACATCCATTCTATGGGAAACTGCTAACGCTCATGCCAAGGGAATAGTTATTCATCTGGAAGCGGCAGAAGGGGGAGCAGGAACGCTGGCTTTAGGCACAGCTGAGGACAGCCAAGAGTGCATACTGTGATAGCCTCTCAGTGCCTAATCTGCAGAGGATCACAACACTTCTGTCTACAGTGAATTCCTCGCTCACACAGACAGCCAGGAATGAACATACTTTTGAATCACAAAGGCTGTTTGAACATGGAGATAAGCCAGGCAAGTATTTAGCCTAACTTGCCAGGAAAATGAGCGCCCCGTCAAGCCATTACCTCAATTAGGGAAGGTACTGGGATCCTTCCCTCCGATTCCAAAAAGATTAATGCAGCCTGTCCGAGAGTTTTCTCCGAATTATTTCAGACTGAACATTTTGAGGATAGATGGATTAAGATGGAGTCATTTTTCAAGAACCTGGGTTTTCCAGGAGTAACCCCTGAAGAAGTGATGTGCCTTAATGCACCATTGTCAGCGCAGGAGGGTGTGAAGCAACTTCAGCATGTAAAGGTGCACGTTCCTGACGGATTTCTGAGTGAATTTTATAAATAATTTATAAACCTATTGTCACGGCTGATGTTTGACATGTTCTGTCACTCATACAGTCACGAACACCTCCCTTTTCCTTAAGAGAGAGGCTCATATCTCTCTGATGCTTAAGAATGGAAGACCCTGGAGGATTGTGCTTCTTACACGCCAATCTCACTTTTAAATGTTGGTTTCAAAATCCCGTCTGTGACCTGTACATTAAAGTGGAAACTTTGCTCCCTTCCGTTACCAAAGAGGACCAAACAGGATTTATAAAGGGCCGCAGATCTTCCTAAAATGTTAAGAGTTTTCTAAATATGTTCCAAGAGTGTCAACAACAATCTGTCCAGGGATTAATGATCTCTTTAGATGAGAGAAGGCATTTGGTTGGGTTGAGTGGCCGGATATCTTCTGTACATTAGAACAGTTTGGTCTACACAAACTTTTTATCAAGTGGATGAGGGTCCTTTACCGCAATCCTCTGGCTGCAGTTCTCACGAATGGTGTGGCCAACCAGTAATATTAATATTTCTCCAGGCAGCCGCCAAGGTTGACACCTTTCACCATTGTTGTTTATGTTGGGGATTGAGCCACTGGCGGAGGCCATCCGTAGGGATGCCCACATATCTGCCCCAGAAGTAGGATAGAAGTCACGTAAGATTATATTGTATGCTATGTGACAAATTCCACAATTTCCGTAGTTCATGTGGGAGGTCTTAGGGAAATACCTGATACTGAGGCCAAATCCTGGTTTACTTTTAAATGGTCACTGGGGTGGTTTCCATATTTCAGTATATTCATTGCATCTGTCTTTGATCATTTATTTAGTGTGAACTGTATCCATTTGTTTGACAAAATTAAACAAGACCTTCAAAGATGGGAGGCATTTGCAATATCCAGGCTAGGTCGGATAGCTGTTATTAAAATTAATGTAGGGGTAAATGTAGGGGAATGGGTCTGAGTGGGTTGCGCTTCAGCGGATCAATGTGAACTTGTTGGGCCGAAGGGCCTGTTTCCAAACTTTAAGTAATCTAAGATGATTTTTAGAAAAAAATGGCTGGTTTAGCTCTTTTATTTGGCACCATAAGTGATTCTTTATCAAGCTAACAAAATTGCAACTGGCCCACAGATCTTGGGGAGTTGATCTCCCCGATTAAAAGCAATCAATTAGGTTTTTTTCATCCTATGTGAGTGCGTGGGCGACTGAAGTCTCGGCATCAATATGGCTAGACATTGAGCCCTCTCAGAAAAAGTGAACCCTTATTAGTCTGTTGTTCTGAGATAAAATGACAACATTTATGGAGTATTGTCATAAACTAATGATGAACAATACTGTTAAAACTTGAAGGACAATGCATCAGATCGAGGGCAATACAGACAAAACCATGTTTCTTACCCCTATAATTGATATACCGGGTTGTCAACCGGGGGTGATGGATTCCAGGTTTAAACTATGGGCAGTGAGGGGGATACCTTGCTTGCGTGATTTAGAATTAGTAGAATCCCTACAGTGTGGAAACAGGTCATTGGGCCCAGCAACACCACTTCGACCCTCCGAAGAGTAACCCACCCTCACCCATTCCCCTACCATCTTATATGTACCCTGACTAATGCCCCAACGTACAGATCC
This sequence comes from Chiloscyllium punctatum, assembly GCF_047496795.1. Classification (NCBI taxonomy): domain Eukaryota; kingdom Metazoa; phylum Chordata; class Chondrichthyes; order Orectolobiformes; family Hemiscylliidae; genus Chiloscyllium; species Chiloscyllium punctatum. The sequence continues at coordinate 140,789 of NW_027309913.1, read as the reverse complement.
TGGAACACTATGAGCGATTTAGCAATGGCCAATTCATCTAACTGCACATGTTTGTGACTGTTGGAGGAAACCTATGCAGACACAGTTGAGAATATACAAACTCCACACAGTAGTCACCCAAGGCTGGAACCAAACCCGTGACCCTGGTACTGTGAGTCAGTGCAAACCACTGAGCCACCACGTGTTACTTGAGGGAGAAACAATGATATCATTTGGTCAAATAACTCGTTAAGGATGGACTACCTAGTAGAGACTTCTTCTGATTTTTTTTCCAGATTAGAGATTTGATTTTTTAAAAAACCGAGACTGATAGATCCAAGACACAGAAGTGGGTTCTTTTTGCTAAGAATACACTCTCTGTCAGTACCCTTTATCATCAGTTGGATAATGTCCCCTCAGACAAGACTGTGCAGCTTCGTGACGTCTGTGTGAGAGAGTTGAGGGTTTAGATCTCTTCGGAGACATTTGAGGATATTTGTGAAAATGCTCAAAGGATTTTAATCTGTAACAGGACACATTCCATGCAGTTGTAAATTCTTCATCGGGTGAATCTGACACCAGTGTTTCTCTCAAAATTCAAAGTGGGATTATCTTCAGCATGTCCGAAATGCAGAATGACTACAGGCACTCTTACTCATTGCATGTGGTCTTGCTGCAGGCTTCAGGTATATTGGAGCACTGTGTTCGGTGTGGTAGAGTGGGTCGTGGGGACCGAATTGGAGATGGACCCGGTTTCTCTTTTCCTGGGCCTACCCAGAGTTTCTTACGCATGGGAAAAAAATCCTTACTTTCTGTGCTAGGAAACTTATTCTGTTGTGTTGGATGTGTGAAAACTCCTCGGGGCTGTTGGTCTTTGTAAGCTCCTCATGGAAAATATCCCTTTGGACTTTCTCACCAATATGGTGCACCAAAAAACAGAGATTCGTACAAGTCATAGAGTCAGAGAGATGTAAAGCATGGAAACCTTCGGTCCAACCCATCCATGCCAACCATATATCCCAAACCAATCTAGTCCTACCTGCCAGCAACCGGCCTAAAAGGCTCCAAACCCTTCGTATTCATATACCCATCCAAATGCTTCTTAAATGTTGCACTTGTATCAGCCTCCCCCACCTCACCTGGCAGCTCATTCCATTCACGTGCTCCCCTCTGTTTGAAATAATTGCCCCGTAGGTCTCTTTTATATCTTTCGCCTCTCACCCTAAACCTATGGCCTCTCGTTCTGGACTCCCCGACCCCAGGGAAAAGACTTTACCTATTTACCCTATCCATGCCCCTCATAATTTTGTAAACCTTTATAATGTCACCCGTCAGCCTCCGGCGCTCCAGGGAAAACAGCCCCAGCCTATTCAGCCTCTCCCTGTAGCTCAAATACTCTAACCCTGGCAACATCCTTGTAAATCTTTTCTGAACCCTTTCAAGTTTCACAACATATTTCCGATAGGAAGGAGACCAGAATTGCACGCAATATTACAACAGTGGCCTATCCAATGTCCTGTACAGTCGCAACATGATCTTCCCACTGCTGTACTCTATACTCGGACCAAAAAAGGAAAGCATACCAAACGCCTTCTTCACTATCCTATCTAGCTGCGACTCCACTTTCAAGGAGCAATGAACCTGCACTCCAAGGTCTCTTTGTTCAGCAACACTCCCTGCGACTTGACCATTAAGTGTATAAGTCCTGCTAAGATTCGCTTTCCCAAAATGCAGCACATCGGATTTATCTGAATTAAACTCCATCTGCCACTTCTCAGCCCATTGGCAATTTGGTCAAGATCCTGTTGTAATCTGAGGTGATCTTCTTCGCTGTCCACTACACCTCCAATTTTGGTGTCATCTGCAAACTTACAAACTGTACCTCTTATGCTCGCATCCAAACCATTTATGTCAATGACAAAAAGTAGTGAATCCAGCACCAATTCTTGTGGCACTGCACTGGTCACAGGCCTCCAGTCTGAAAAACAACCCTCCACCATCACTCTCTATCTTCTACCTTTGAGCCAGTTATGTATCCAAATGGCTAGCTCTCCCTATATTCCATGAGATCTAACCTTGCTAATCTGTCTCCCATGGGGAACCTTATGAAAACCCTTACTGAAGTCCATATAGATCACATCTACCCCTTTCCCCTCATCAATCCTCTTTGTTACTTCCTCAAAAAACTCAATCAAGTTTGTGAGACATGATTTCTCACGCACAAAGCCATGTTGACTATCCCTAATCAGTCCTTGCCTTTCTAAATACATGCACATCCTGTCCCTCAGGATTCCTTCCAACAACTTGCCCACCACCAACGTCAGGCTCACTAGTCTATAGTTCCCTGGCTTGTCCTTACCACCCTTCTTAAACTGTGGCACCACGTTATCCAACCTCCAGTCTTCCGGCACCTCACCTGTGACTTTCCATATTACACATATCTCGGCAAGAGGCCCAGCAATCACTTCTCGAGCTTCCCATAGAGTTCTAGGGTATACCTGATCAAGTCCTGGGGACCTGTTTCAAGACATCCTTGGGTATCTATCCACCTTTACCCATTTTAATACATCCAGCACTTCCTCCTCTGTAATATGGACATTTTGCAAGGTGTCACCATCTATTTCCCTGCGTTTTATGTCTTCCACAATAAATACTGATGCAAAATACTCGTTTAGTATCTCCCCCATACTTCCTGTGCTAGGAAAAAAATATTCTGTTGTGCTGGATGTCTGAAAACCCCCCGGGCCTGTTGGGTCCTTGTAAGCTCATCATGGAGAATATCCTTTTGGACATTCTCACCAGTATGGTGCACCAAAAAGCAGAAAGTTATATAAGATATGGCAACCCTTTTTGGATTACCCCGATACAGGCTTATCTGCCACTCTAAAAAGGGCTTTTACATAGCCATGACGATATTGTCTTATGAATTTAGTATGAAGAATTACGAACGTATGAATGTGTATTGCTCTCGAAGAACGAGAACTATCATTTTGTTATGCTGAGCCATATTATTTATTTATTGTTTATTGTTTATTTTTTTGTTTTTCTTCTGTCCATTTAGAGACTTTAACTTGTTTTGTATGTACATGCAATTGAGTGTAATTTTGTTCAGTTATTTGAGTTGTTTTGTTATTGGTTTAATATAATAATAAAAACCTCTTTTTCAATAAAAATGTTTGTTAAAAAATTAAAATGCCAGAATTGATTACCAAAGAACTCTCATTAGAGAGCCGACTCATCGTGGTTTATCCTGAATGTCACCACACCCCAGTGACAGGGTGAGGTTGAGAGAGCGTCCCCTTCATGGTAACTTCTGTCAGTATGGGGAATTGAACCTGCCCTTGTGTCCTCCCTCTACATCACAAACCAACCATCCAGCCAACTGAGTGGGAGACTGTGTAACTGTTACACACAGAATCAGTCACAGACAAAGGGCAAGAGAAACTTTCATGACACAAAAAAGGTATATTTGAGATAATCGTCATGGTAACGGCTGAGGATGAAAACGTTCTCTGCCAGAAATTGTATTTTATAATGAGTCAAGTGTTTGGAAGCTTTCTTTGGCTGAATACAATAAGATGAGACAAGTGAAATAACCAGAATGTCTAATTGTGGTTTGATATCGATAACCATAAAATAAGTGCATGTTTTTGATTGGTCTGTGGAAAGCATGATGACTGTTGCATGAATTTATAAATCAGATGAAATATGTTGTTAGGATAGTCCGTCCCCATGAGAAATACCTTCTGAACACGTGCTAGAAGAAACCCGGGGTATGAAGTGTCTGAGAATCGTCTGCTCGGTAACAGGAACCTGGGGGTTGAATGACTGAAAGTTCCTGTAACATGGAGCTGAGAAAACCATCACATCACCCCCAGACGTATTGAATGTTGGAGCATATTTGAAGTCATGAATGGCCTCATGATGGATTTTAATTGTGTGTGATTTGAAAAACGTACATCTCTACTCCATCCTCTTACGTGTTACACACTGGGGCACAGCCGTTTTCCTGAAACTGGGAATAAGTTGGAACATTATCTGGAACATTCCATAATTGGCATTCTCCAGAATATTTTATAACTGTGTGTGTGTGGGAGGGGGGGGGGCATTAGAAAAGCAAGAGAGAAAGAGAGGGAAGATGCTGCATGCAGTAGTCAGAGTGGAGGAGCATGAGCCTTGTTCGGGGGTCGGTGCTATAATTGATATGCAGTGAGTGTGAGGGAGCAGAGAGAATATGGTGACCCTTATCCTGACAGAGCAGGGAAGGTTATTGATGATTGTCCTGTTTTGCTGGAAATTTCCTCAGACCGCACACTGCACTGAGCTGGGTGAGGAGTTCAGACCATGCGCGGTGGGTCTGGTGGTGTGATCCCTCTGGTAAGAGAATGGTCTCCCTCTGTACTAGCCCATCCACCACGACCTCCGTGCCCCTGTTGACAAACTGTGGCGTAATTTCCCCTTAGCTGCTATGCTCGGGGTAAACTGTGCAGGGCAGTTCTGAACTGAGAAAGCACAACCATGTGCCCATTGGCTTTTTAAAGATGGCACAAGTGTCAGGGATCACAGAATATCCGGGGCATCCCGGCAATGGTGAGTATCTCCAGTCTTGATGGGTTGGAGAATCGGGCTGGCATTGTATGAGAGGTACACTATGGAGTGGGGTGGGTAGTTAATGAGATGAGTTTGGTAAGATTGCACCAGGAAACTAGCTCGGCCTCATGCAGACAACCCTTCTGCTACACTTAATTAAAATGTCACTGCGACAGTTTTTTGTTAGATTCAGCCCAGTGAGGCGAAGACTCTGCTGTCCTCACTCCCAGTTACAAAGCTGCAGAACAAATGCTCATCCAAAACTCTCCATCGCCTGAACTCACATCAATATCCCTTTCACTCATAATTCTTCGAAATACAGACCCGTGTTGCATGATACTATCGAAATGTCTTCATTCTGAAAACTGTGAACATATCCTTCCATGATATTTTATTTCAGTCTCTTCAGCCCCCGCATCCTATCTCCACCCCAAAACACACTCATTTCCAGTCATATTGCACGAGACTGCCAGTATGACTGGTCATTTGGCCTAGCTGGTCCATGGCAACCAAAATGTACATCCAGACTCACCCCATTCCACTGCCCTTGTTCTGTATCCCTCTAATCCTTTCCTATCTGTGTATTTGTCCAATTGCCTTTTCAATGTTGTTATTGTACCCACCTCAATCACTTCCACTGACAGCTCAGTCCATATGCGTACCACACTCTATGTAAAAAACGTTGCACCTCAGTTTCAGTTTTATATTTTTTATCCTTTCCAAACATTAATGGATGTCCTCTAGTCATCGATTCACCAAACTTGAGAAAGAAGCTTGAAGTATTCACCCCATTCATGCCTCTCATGATTTTATAAGGGCTACACTTCTATAAGAACACCCTCGGTTTCCTAAGCTGTAAAGAAATAAGTTCTAACCTGTCCAACCTCTGCCTATAACTTAGAGCTTTTAGCCCAGGAAACATCTTTGGAAGTTTGTTCTGCATACTTTCTAGTTCAATAATATCCTTTCTAGAGCAAGATGAACAAAACTGAACACAATACTCCAACTGCAGCCTTACCAACATCCTGTACAATTGCAGCATAACGTCCCAACTTCTATACTCAATGCGTTGATGAAGGCCAATGTGCCAATAGCCTTCTTCACTGTCCTGTGTATCTGTGACTCAAATTTCAGACAACCGTGCACCTGATCTCCAACATCCTTTTGTTCCACTACACGTCTTAAGGCACTATCATTCATCATTAAACTCCTACCTGGATTTGACTTTCCAAAATGGAAGACGCCACACTTATCTAAGTTAAACTCCATTTGCTATTTCTCAGCCCACTTCCCCAGCTGATCAAGGAACTGCTACAATTTCTGATAACGGTCCTCACTGTAAATAATGTCTCCTAATTTAGTGTCATCTGCAAACCTACTAACGTTGCGTTGTGCACTCTGGTCCAAATCATTGGTATAGATAACAAACAGCAATGGGCCCAGGACCGACCACGAAGACACTCCAGTCCGACAAGCAGACCTCCACCATAGCCATTTGTTTCAGAACATTAAGCCAATTGTGTCCCCAATTTGTCAGTTTACATTGGAGTCCATGCGATCTAACCTTCTAGAGCGGCCTACCATGTAGAACCTTATCAAAGGCCTTACTGAAATCCATATAGACTATGTCCACCATCTTTCCTCGTCAACCTTCCAAGTCACTTCCTCAAAAATCTCGATCAAAATTTGTCAGGCATGATCTTCCACGCACAAAGCTATGCTGACTGCTCCAAGTCAAACTCTGTCTTCCCAAATGCATCCATATCTTATATCTCCAAACCTTCTCAAGTGGTTTCGAAACAGATGTGAAGCTTACTGGTCTATATTTCCCAGGCTTTTCTTTGCAGCCCTTCTGAATAAGGACACAACATTTGCTACTGCCAAGTCTTCTGAGACCTTGTCCCTGAACTACCTTCTCTCGCCTTGTGCAGTGCTCTTAGATATATCTGGTCAGGATCAAGAAATTTATCTGACTGCGCATTCTAATATGTCCAACAGCAACTCTACTGTGATATGGACTGTACCAAGATATCACAACTAACCCCCCAAAGGTCACAGGTCTTCATGTCTTTCTTCATGATAAATACAGAGGGGAAATTGAGGACCTCACCCATCTCTTGAGGTTTTACACATACATGCCCATTTTGGATTGTAAGGCGTCCTATCTCCCTCTCGTTGTTCTTTTTATTTACTATACTGAATTTGGATTCATCTTAATCTGCTCAGCCAAGGCTATCTCATACCCCATTTTAGCCCTGCTGATTTCCTTCTTCAGTAAACTCCTGTAACCCCTGTGTACCTCCAGAGATTCCCTTGGAACCAGCTGCCTGTACTTGAGTGACGCCTCCTTTCTTTCTGGTCAGAGCCTCAATATCTCTTGTCATCTAGGGTTCTCTCTTCCAGCCTCACTTTCCCTTCACCCTCACAGGAACATGCAGACCTTGAACTCGAGCTATCTCACTTTGAAGCCCTCCCACTTGCCCGGGATCCTTTTATCTGGAAACACACTACTCCAATCAAGCCCTGCAATCCCCTGTCGAATTTCAACAATATTTGCCTTGCCCCAATTTAGAACTTGAATCTGTGGGCCAATTTCTTCCCTACCATACCTATTTTAACATTAATACATCTCTGGTCACTTTTCCCAAAATGCTCCCCCACTTTACCTCCGTCACCTATCCTGCCCTGTTTCCCAACAGTAGGTCGAGTTTGTCCCTTCCCGAGTAGGACCCTGAACATGCTGCTTGTGGAAGCTTTCCTGAACACACTTAACAAATTACGTTCCATCTAAGTTCTTAACCCTCTGGAAGTCCCCATCTATGTTAGGATAATTAAAATCAACTATTATGACAACCCTATTGTTCCTGCAAGTCTCGCCAGTCTTCCTGCATATGTGTTCTTCTAATTCCCATTGATTATTTGAAGGCTTATTGTGCAACCACTATAACGTTACCAACCCCTATTATTGTTGGCATCATTTACAAGATCTCATTGGATATTATCTCAATTATTTCATCTTTAAATACTAGAGTGATACACGCCTTAATCAGAACTATTGGCATTTGAATTGTTTCCATTTACTTCTCTTCCTCGCAGTGACCTTCACATTAGCAGCATCCCTTGTCAAGGCACAGTGGAGATATGGAGCTGTAAATGGATGGGAGCTGCACATCCTGTCAGTTCCAACATTGGTTGCAATTTCCCCACACTGAGCTGCGATCGAACACAGTGTAACCGAACAATGCAACAATCTGGGTTGATATATTAATGAACCAGTGCGGACTGCACAGCCCCCCCCCCCCCCCCCCCACGCTGGACATTTAGCCCAGGATTATAGATCCAGCATTGGTGTGGGCTGCACAGAGTTTCACTCTGTATATAGCTGGGTTGCATTCAGCAGTACACTAGCCGGATCTACACAGTGCTCCATCCTGAATATGTAATGGTTATGTGAGTTAGATTGCGAATGTGAGAGAACTAAACATCTGGCTATGCCTTTATTTTTGTTTTAATTCTTGTGATTGGACTCTTCAAATCCAGACTCATCCAGTTAGACCAGACCCTCTGGATGAGTCATGGTGACTGTTGTTACAGCATCTGGGTCTGCAACATGACCAACAAATGGAGCAGAGGCTGCAGTGAGGGGCAACTCTGTAAAATGGAATGAGGGAATCACCATCAGATCAGCCGTGGTCTTAGTGAATGTTGGGGCAGGATTGTGTGGACCACTGATGCATCTTATCATATATTTCTGTTTGTTCCAGGCAAACTCCCCTTCTCTCCCAGTGTCCCATACTGGTGGGGAGTGAGTCACCTCCTCCTGTTCCTGCGTAACAGGATCCTCGGGCCTCAGTAGCCTCCAGATTTACCTGTGTCCCAGTTTTTAGCAGTTTAATAACTGGCTCCTGTTCCTGTGTCCCTGTCTCGAACAGTTGAGTGACTCCCTCCTGTCCCTGTGTCCCAATTTCAAGCAGTTGAGTGACTCCCTCCAGTCCCTGTGTCCCAGTTTCAAGCAGTTGAGTGACTCCCTCCTGTTCCTGTGTCCCAGTCTTCAGCAGCTGAGTGACTCCCTCCTGTTCCTGTGTCCCAGTCTCGAGCAGCTGAGTGACTGCCTCCTAATCGAAGTTTTGTGAAAATAGATGTCCTCCTCCTGCTCCAGAGTAACAGGCTCCAGTAGCTCTGTGCTCACCTGCTGCTCCTGTGGAATGGAGGTGAGGGACTGAATGGCCTCTTCACATTCCTTACAGCTTCTCTTGACTAAAGGCCTTTCTCTTGTTTCTGTAAAACACCATCAAAATCTGAATGATGTATTTTTGTATTTGACTCTCAGTAATTGAGCAAACCAGCTGACTGACAGAATTCAGAAGCTGAATAACCTCCTCCTGTTCCCGTGTCATACACTCAAGAGGGAATAGAGTTTCAGAGATGTACATCACGGAAAAAAGACCTTTCAGTCTGATCATCCATACCGACCAAATATCCTAAATAAATCTCGTCCCCCTTGCCAGCACTTGGCCCATCTCGCTCTAAACACTTCCCATGCATGTATCCATCCAACTGCCTTTTAAATGGTGTAACTGTGCCTGCCTCCACCACCTCTTTTGTCTGTTCAATCCATACACACAGCAGTGTCTGTGTGAAAATGTTGTCCCTCACACCCCTTTTTAACTATTTCCCCTCTCACTTTAAACCTTTGCCTTCTAATTTTGGACTCGCCTATCCTGGGTAAAAGACGTTGACTGTTTAAGTTTTCTATGACCCTCATGATTTTATAAACCCCTTTAAGGATTCCCCTCCCCCCCACAGCCTCAACACTTGAAAATAGCCCCAGCCTATTAAAACTCTCCCTGTAACTCTAACCCTCCAACACCTGCAACATTCTTTTAAATCTCTTCTGCACCCTTTCAAGTTTGATAACATCTTTCCGACAGGAGAGAGACCAGAATTAAAGGCAATATTACAAAAGTGGCCAAACCAATGTCCTGTACAGATTTAACATGTCATGCAAATGCTTCGACTCAAAGCACGCACCAATAAAGGGAAGATCACTAAATGCCTTCGTCACTGCGCTGTCTACCTGTGACGGCACTTTCAAGGAATGGAGAACCTGCACTATGAGGATTGCTTTGCTGCCTCACAGGGCAGTGACCTGGGTTGAATTCCATCCTTGAATGACTCGCTGTGTGGAGTTTTTACAGTCTCCTCGTGTCTGTGTGAGTTTCCTCCGGGTGCTATGTTTTACTCCAACTGTATAAAGATATACAGATAAGGGTAGATTGGCCATGCTAAATTGCGCACCGTACCCAGGGATGTGTAGGGTAGGTGGATTATGGTAGATTATGGTAGATGGGAAATGCAGGCTCAGAGGGATAGGGCAGGTGTTTGTCCAGTGGGATACTGTTTAGAGGTTCGGTGTGGCCTCGATGGGCCGAAAGGCCTGTTTCCTCACTGTAGGGATTCGATAATTTCAATGGAGTTCTCCTTCACTGGCAGCTTTCTATACGGCACTACCTGTAAGTCTTACCATGATTTGTCTTGCCAAAATGCAACACCTCATATGTAACTAAAATATACTCTATCTGCCACTCCTCGGTTCACCTAAAGAGGTCCCAATTTAGTCTGAGAGATCATTCTTCACTGTCGACCACACCACCAAATTTGTTATTATCTGCAAACTTACTGACAATACTTCATATACTCAAATGTAAATGATTTGTATCAGTGACAAAAGGCAGTGGACCCACTATTGATCTTTGCAGCACGCCACTGGTCACAGGTCGCCAAGTTTAATGAACAAATGTCCACTGTCACGCCCTGTCTCCAATATTCAAGAAAATTTCGGATCTAAACGGCGAGTTCTCCCTGGATCCGAGGAAGTCTAACCTTGCTAACCAGTCTACCATGTAGAACATTTTGGTAATCTTACTGAATTCTATAAAGACAACATCCACTCTCCTGCCTTCATCAATCATCTTCATCACTTCGTCAAAAGATTACACCGAGTCAGTGAGACGTGAGCTCCAATGTACAAAGCCCTCTTCAGTCCTTGTGTTTTCAAATGCATACACATCCTTTCCCACAAAATCCCCTCCAACAATTTAGTCACCATTGACGTCAGGCTCAGCGATCTATGGTTACCTGTTTTTTTTTTCCTTACTTTTTAAATAAAGACACTATGTTGGCTGCACTCCAGTCTTTTGACACCTCACCTGTGGAAATCAATGATACAAATATATCAGCAAAATGCTGACCAATTTCTTTCCTAGCTTCTCACAAACATTTGGGACACATCTGATCAGGTCCTAGGGATTTGTTCACCTTTATGTGTTTTAAAATGTCAAACCCCTCCTTGTAATATAGACACCTTTCAATGTATCACTGTATATTTATTCATTCTCTCGCTCTTGTAACCTCCTCCTCATTAAATACTGAGGAGAAATTTTTGTTTCATATCCCTCCAATCTCGGGTGGTTTCACACATAGGTAGTCTTACTGATCTTTAAGGGGCCCAGTTCTCCCCCTAGTTAATCTCTTACCATTAAAGGATTTGTAGAATTTCTTCAATGCCTCGTTAACCCTATTTCTAAATCCATCTCATGTCCACATTTTTCTGGCCCGAATTCCCCGTTGACTATACACTTATTGCCCTTATACACCTCTCGGGATTCACATAAACTCAGCTCTGTTTACCTGACATATGCCTCCTTCCTTACCTTGACCATAACATCAATATATCTAGCCATCCAGCACTCCCTGCACTCACCAGCCTTGCCCATCTCACTAATAGGAACACGTTGGCTCTGGACTCTCTGAAACCAGGTTTTGATGGCCTTGCATTTTCCAACCATCCCTTTACCTGTGAATAGGGTATTCCAATCAACCTTTCACAGGGCTCGCCTAACATTTTCAAAATTGGCTTTGCTCAAAGTTAGAACATTAATGTTGACATCAGGTATTTCGTATTCCACAACTAATTTAAAACTACTATTTATGCGAAACAGACTTGAAAATTAAATCAACACTTCCTGCCCCTCTATAATGGGCTTGACAGTCTGACTAGGCTCCTCCTGTCCCTCTGTAATAGACTCAAGAGGCTTAATGTCCTCCTCCAGTTCTTCTAAACACACTCGAGAGGCTGCATGGGCACCTCCTGTCCCTGTGTAACAGATCCGAGACACAGCAACCCATGGATTACGAGCAGCCGTTAAACTGTATGTGATGGAGGTCCATCCTTTCTCAGATACAGAAACACAGACAACATATTGCACTGCAGGTACCCTCTCAGTTACACTTTATGCAGCTGCAGCAACACATCTCTTTGTTCTGAATGATTCTGTTGACAAAATGTGCCAATATTCCAGCTTTCCACTTTTTCAAGTAGCAACAGGCAAATATGGGCTGAATGGTCTTCTCTTCTCCCTCTGTAAGAGGCCCATTGGGAGAGAATTTCTTCGGCCTGTTCCTGAGCAGTAGTCCCAATGCTCTATCTCAAGGTTATGAAAGGATTTGATAACAGGGCATTAAAACCAGGAGTGGCCGCACACTGGTCAATAAGCACCATACTTTGTGTTCACGTATCTAGAAACTTGCCCCCCCCCCTTTTTTATGCAGCCGATCTGTTATTTTATAACTGCCTCCTTTCATAAACAGAATGGAACATACATAGACCCCTGCAGCGTTTTGTTAATACTCTCATATACAAGGAAAAAACGATATAAAATATTGAAAGATTTATGGTCCATCCCTCAGCAACCTTGTTCATTCCGTCCAAAACCAGTATATGAAAAGTGATTTATTGAACAGGTTAACTGAGCCTATTTGTTCAGTGACTGCGATTAATGCCAATCTCCATGGATTCTAATTATCCCAGTGGAGGGTTTCCATCTTTTAATGATAAATGGGCTCCTTTCAATGTGTCAACCCATAACATGAGCAGAGCATCACCGACAGCACTGACAGGGCTCAGCAGATCCAGAGAGAGGGTGAGGAGAGATCAGAATCTGAGAACATGAGACTGGAATGTTTCAACAATGGATCATAATTTGAGAACATTAGACTGAATTATTCCAACAATGGATCAGAATCTGAGAACATTAGACAGGAATATTCCAACAATAGACAGGAGCTTAGCCGATTATGTTTGGTGTCTTTCTGCATTTGATTGGATGTCATTATCATCGCGGATCTATTACGCTCTTCTCATTATTCAATAATTTTATTATCTCTTCCTGCTATCTTTGGTGTTCCTGGTGAGTGTCATTATCCAGATTTTGTTTTCTATAAACCGGTTATGACTGTATTATTGTTATTTCATATCGTCTACACTTCCTGCCACTATAATTGTTCCAATCCAATCCAATCTCTCAATCTAGATATTCACTCTACAGACCACTACTAACGACATCAATGAAGGTGTTCAATTACTGCCTCGCTCTCTGCTCTGGCAGTGTTACTCACGGATCTCTATGTTGCACTATTCAGTTTCAGGGGAGAATCATAATGCATCGTATCATTGCCTTTGCTGTTCAGAGCATGGAGGTCACTGTCTACTGTTCTGGTTACAAACTCCACTTCCTTCCACTGTTTCCATCCCATCCCTGGCCAATATCTGCAGCTGAAGCAGACAAGTCACAACTGTGGTAGATCCCTTTGACAATGAGCTGATTCTTGACACCATTCCCTGACATTTCTAACTTGAAATACTCACTACTCCAGAATATATCTCACTGGTTTATTCCATCTGCTGTTTGAACCTTGAGCTATGAAGTACAGGCTTAATGAAGCCAATAATCTGCTGCTGATGCTCCCTGCTTCAGACCTGCCGAAGCAAATCTGATTCGAACTCACACCAAACTCCCATCCATCTGTCATTCATGTGCACGCAGATGTATATTGCTGTTTTGTCTGGCAATGCCTTTATTTTAACATTCTCAAATACTTTACCTCATCTGTCCATGAACCTTCCCTCGTTCTCTCTACTGATAAACAAAAAGCCTGCCAGTTGTTCTTATTTAAAATTGTTTTCTCCATGTGCGTTCCTTCTCAAACAATGAGTTTCACATTCAACCACGCCTATCGCGCACACTCTCACAGTCTCTGATGAACACACAGAGAGAGCAAACCTTCCCATTATAGGCAGTAATCTGATGCGACTATAGTTAGCATATGTTAGTAAAGTTTGCAATACTCTCCAGATAGTGCAGTTCACTGAGCAACACACGAGCATGGTGAGCACAGCTCTCCATGCTGGACTGTCATCTTGTCCCAGTTTATGTTTGTTTGTGGTGTTCGGTGAAGCAGATTCAGAATTTGATGTAACAAACCATTCCAGCTGATCTGACAATGCCTGTATTCAATGTTCTCATTCTTGTAATTTTACTCACGAATATCTCACGTCTGCAGTTAGCCCCACTGCCCTGTCTTTTTCCCCATACTTCCACAACATATTTTCAGTTAATTAACTGCCTGTTTTTGTCTTTAATGTGAATCTCTATGTCCTTCTGTATCTTTCCCTGGCCTTGGGTTTTGTCTCCCTAGTGTATCGAGTGCTGGCATTGTGTAGCTCAGAAATAATGAAATGGCGTATGTCAGGCTGTTGTTCACTTCCCGGTGTGTTCCGTGTGATGGTTCATGGACAGGTGTGTTTCAGAAGTTATGAGACACATCCTTGTACCTTGGTGTGTACCTGTGGCTGTCCCTCTCAGGTGATCTTGCGATCAGTAACACGAGGAAGACCACTGAGTAAAGGACCAGGCATCTAAATTGCCTGACAATGCTGTCACCTTTTAAATAAAAGGTTATTTTCTCCTTATTTTTAGTAAGAGATCTTAAAGGCCAAACTTCCTACTGAAAACGGCTCAGGTAAATAACTTACGGAGATTTTACGGTTTTTAATAAACAGTAGTAATCATGGCCAGCTCGCATAGACCAGGCTTTCTAGGTTTCTTTTCATTGTAGCAATAACAACCACCAGGTGCTTGGGCTCCCAGAACGGGTGTAAGTTTTAGTACATTATCCCTAGCTGCTATTCTCTCTGGAAGCTCACTTGATGCTCTTTCCTCCTGGATTGGAGAACTGTATGCAAGAATGCATGTTTGAATGTTCCTTTTTGCCAAGGGGTGTGTTTAGGTGATTGTAGTATATTGGAACAGATCATTTGTAGAAGGTACTGTATCCATTATTCGGTTAAGGTTTCCAATAGTTAAGTTATTCTAAATTCCTCTTCATTGTCTATGGATTTTCATTAGAGTATTTAAATACATTGTGTTTTGCTTAATGGTGAGTGGTTTGACGAGTACCATCTCATCTGGAACACCCACTTCACATCTACCTTTAAAATAAGAGGGGTTTGGCATCCAAGCTACCTCCCTAAAGTAGTTTGGGTCAGTCTGGTTTGTCTATAACAAACTGGGGACTCTTGTCTGGTTCTAAATCGATAATACCAAATTGGGTTTAGAATTGCAATCCCTACAGTGTGCCAACAGGCCATTCGACCCAACAAGTCCACACCGACCCTCCGAGGAGTAACCTACCCAGACCCATTCCTCGACACTATTATTACACATTTACCCCGACTAAGGCACCTAACCCACACATCCCTGAAAACTACAAACAATTTAGCATGGCCAATTCACCTGACATGCACACTTTTGGATTGTGCGAGGAAACTAGAGAATCCAGAATAAGCTCATGCAAACGCTGGAGAGTGTGCACCGGGAGGCTATTGGGTTCAAAGGTCCCGTATGGTGGTTGTTAGTGTCTTTGGTTCTGGATGTTGAATTCGGTTGGTTTAAACAGTGTGTTGAGTATAAAGACAATTTCAGTCACTAAGAGTTCTCTGGGTGTGGAAGAAGTAAAGTTAGGGGTTTTACAAAAGGTAATGAAGGGAAGCTGTAGGAATTGGCAGACAAGCTGGAGTTGGAATTGTGTTTGTCTGTGCGAAAATGAGAGATAATTACAGCTAGAGCTCGGCAATTACATTTGGTGAAACCACCATCAGTATCTTTGGAAATGGCTAGAATTCAATTTCAAATGAGGCACCTTGAACATGAGAAGGAATTGAAACAGTTTGAATTATGATGAAAAGTAGAAATAAAAGAAAAGGAAATGAAGACGAAAGGGAGAAAAAGAGAGAAGAAAAGCAGAGAGTTTCAACTTCAAAGGTTAGCAATTAGAGAGGAAGTTTGACATAGAAGGTGGAGATGAAGGCAGACAGTCGGCTGGATAAGGAGGATAGTGAGGATGAGCAACCCTAAACAGCCAAAGGTCTGATGGGGATCTGTTTAAATACATCCAGGTATTATCTAAATTTGATGAGAATGATGGAGGGAGACTTTTTAATATCATTTCAGAAAGGGGCTAAACAAATGCAGTTACCAGAGAACATGTGGATTTAGTTGATTCAAACAAAGCTGATAGGCATTTGTATCCCTATCAGAGGAGGTGTCTGCTGAGTATGAGGAGGTAAAGAAAGCCATTTGAAGTGCATATGAGCTAGTGCCAGAAGCTGACAGACAGTGTGTCAGGAATCTAAAATAGCATGCCTGGTTAAATGCACGTTGTGTTTGAAAGGATCAACCAAATTTTGAAAGGTTGGGAAGGGTATTAAATCAGAGCAAACCTATGACCCTTAGAGAGATTCTTATTTTTGAGAAATTCAACAATTTACTTCCTGCAGTCATGAGAACTCATGTGTAAGAGCAGAGAGTAACAATGGGAAGGTTAGAAGCTAAAATGGCTGATGATGATGATTGAGTTCAGAAATCAAAGTTAGGTTTCTGTGAGAGATTGAGAAGAATGTGTGAGATTTTCATAGAACATATCCCTGTGAGAGAAAGGTTTACTGGCATAGGCCAGGGGTAGCAGGTAAAGAGGTTATAGTCTTAAGAGGTAAAGAAGGATGTAATTCTTTTATGCTGAGACATGAGGAGCTATGTCATTCAGAAGGACTATTGGAGAGATGAGAAGTGCTCCATTATGTAACGTGTGGTTGGAGTGTCTAATGGAAACATCAACAGATTTATTCCACAATGGGGAAGGAGGCCTTGAGCTTGGTGTTGGCGTTACAACATTTCAGCATTTAAATTGCGAATAACGTATCTGACACAAATCGTTTTCACTGATCGTGACCCCTTAAAGTTTTTGGAGGAATTTTGGGAGAAAAATACCAGTCTGTGTCGACTGAGCTTATTATTTCCGCCTTTCAATATGAAATTATACATGTGACGGGGGTAGAAAACCTAAGTATTGACACGTTGTGGAAACTTGAGTGAAGAAAGACAAAGGCATTCTGTGGCAGGAGTAAAATGACTGAAATCGAATCTCGCTGTGAACATTTGTATGATCAGATTCAATGTAATATATATGCATTGCAGTCAATAGACAATAGGCGCAGGAGTAGGCCATTCTGCCCTTCGAGCCTGCACCACCATTCAATATGATCATGGCTGATCATTCCTAATCAGTATCCTCTTCCTGCCTTATCTCCATAACTCTTGATTCCACTATCTTTGAGAGGTCTATCCAACTCTTTCTTAAATGAATCCAGAGACTGGGCCTCCACTGCCCGCTGGGGCAGAGCATTCCACACAGCCACCACTCTCTGGGTGAAGACGTTTCTCCTCATCTCTGTCCAAAATGGTTTACCTCGTATTTTTAAGCTGTATCCTCTGATTTGGCACTCACCCGTCAGCGAAAACATGTTTCCTGCTGCCAGAGTGTCCAATCCTTTCATAATCCTATATGTCTCAATCAGATCCCCTCTTAGTCTTCTAAACTCAAGGGTATGCAAGCCCAGTCACTTCAGTCTTTCAGTGTAAGGTAATCCCGCCATTCCCGCCAGTCTACTCACAGAGGAAGATTAGGAGGTCTAAAATGAATCCCTTTTTGTATATTGATGGATCATTTTTATAAAGGTGGAGTTGTGAGTACACTATCACTGTAAAAAGGTTATTTTATCTTGGGATTTTCTTTTGAAGAGAGGTTATAAAGGCAGAGATGCAGAACTGCTGTCTGAAAACAGTTTAAATAAATAATTGAGAAAGCCTTTAGGTTTTATTAAAACATTGGTAACAATGGAAGGGCAGCGGCCAGCTCTCCCAGACCAGGTTTACTCGGTTTGTTTTTAGCTGCAGCATTCAGAAGCAGTTGGGGATCCCGGAAAGGGTTGGAAGTTTCAATACATGATCCCCAGCTGCTTTTCTCTCTGAGATCTCTGTTGATGATGATACCTCT
The DNA here is from genome assembly GCF_047496795.1 of Chiloscyllium punctatum. Taxonomy (NCBI): domain Eukaryota; kingdom Metazoa; phylum Chordata; class Chondrichthyes; order Orectolobiformes; family Hemiscylliidae; genus Chiloscyllium; species Chiloscyllium punctatum. The sequence goes on along the minus strand of NW_027309913.1, from coordinate 122,987 downwards.
TCGATCGGAAAACTGAATGTAAGGATCTGTATTTGAATATATCTTTGTGCCAAGCGGTGTATACCAAGAATGTACGGTATCTATTGTTTGTGTAAGTGTTCAAACATATAAGCTATCGCAAAATGTTCTTTTCTTTGATTGTATTTTAACCAAAGCATTTGAATAGATTAAATTTGCTTAATGTCAAGTGGTTCGACCAGTCACAACATATCTGGAACGCAAACTTCACATCTATTTTTAAAATAAGGAAAGGGTTGGGTCTAAGCGATCTTCTTAAAATATTTTGCAGGGATCTGGTCTGGTCCACAACACTTAAAGATGAGGAGTTTCTGACTGACTCCTGTTATTGAAAATTTAGTGGAGGGGTTGGGGATGGTTTGCTGGAGGTTGTGCTGGGAGCTGCCTGAGACATTCAGGGAGACATGAGGATTTGATGACCCATCTTTGGGTGGAGCCTGGGGACTGTAGTTACAGCGTCTGGGTCAGTAACATGAGCAACAAATGGAGCAAAGGTTACAGAGCGGGGAAACTCTGAAAACACAGAGTTAGTGTATGTGTGGAAAGGGATCTGTTGGACCCACCCGAGTTTTCCATTAACAGCCTCGCAAGCTACACTTAATCCAGGAGCAGAGTGTGAGGGGACACTGATGGAACAAGCAGCTGGTCACAGAGCAGTGTCACCTCCTTTAACGCGTCCTGCAGCTTCACCCCAGGGGAAAGGACGGTGCTGCCAGTGGCTGTTCGGGTCACAGTTTCATTCAGCTTCTATGTTCTGGAACTTTCCAAACAGGACTGAGTGACATAGCCATCATCTCCCAGTATGTTGCCATCAATGTAACCATTCGGTGATGGATGATATATATGGTGGATGAGGTAAATACATCGTTTCCCCCACAACAGGGAGCTGCCGGGTGTAGCCAGTATAACGGGATTCCCGATGGTGTACATGGCATCTGCAGAGTACCCATGTCAATGGGGAGAGGTAGAGGAACTGAAGGAGCTCTCTCTCTGTTAATGATACCGTGTGTCCATGCACAGTACACTATGTTGGTGAATACCTCTGTCCTGACAGCAGCCACAGTTCCTTCATTCACAAGCAGACAGCATTCCCATCGTCTTCGGGTCTCCATGTAGAAATGAATGAATGCATCTTGGATAAAGGCCGACCCCTTAATACATGTTTGAAAACAGCATCTCCATCACCAACCAAACACTTCAAAACATTCCATGTGTACGGAGAGCAATGGGGTCAGTTGGAGTGTCTGGGAGCAGACGATCAGGGATGGAGCAAAACCTCCCATGTCTGAACGGGTCTGAGAGAACCCCCCCAGTACACAGTATCATTAATCCCTGTAATACCTCTTCATTTCAGTAACATACTGCCTTCCATTATTATTGTAAATGAAATTAGAGGTTATATCATGTTATATTGCACCTGCCAAATTATTATCCATTGCCTTTACCTCTCTTGATAATTTAATCTCTTGCTTATCACAGCAGCATGACCAAACTCAATATCTCTATATCTGTTCCATCCTCCTGATCATTGATACAGATTGTAAATAGTGGAGGACCCAGCACTGGTCACTGTGTGACACCACTGGTGATGTTCTGTTAAACTGATTAAGACTGATTTATCCGGAGCGCCTGCTTCTTGTTTGATACACAGTCCTCTCCCATTACTGTGTAACACAGTGGAAAAGCTGAATATGAACGAGGAGAATCAGTCAGGAACCCAACCCCTCGAATCTGCTCCGCCATGGAATACAATCATGGCTGATGTCATCGCGGCCTCTGTTCCACATCCCTGCTATCTCTCGATCGTCAAACTCTACTCTCTTGTTGGAGATTGCGGCTGATGAAAAAAAATCCACTCCACATCAACACTTTCAATTATATTTCGCATCTTACAGACCTCAATGTGCTCTCCTATTGTTCTTATAAAATCGAGGGTATAGGCCTGAACTGCTCAATTTCTCTTCATAACACAAACACTTCAAATATGGAATCATTCTAATGAAGCTCTTCTGAATTGCCTCCAATGGAAATACCACATTCTGCAGGACACCCAAACTGTACTCCAGTTACAGCCTCACTAATGCCTTGCATAGCTACAGCAACACTCCCTACCTTTCTACTCTATCCTTTTACAAATAAACGATGAAGTTATAGTTGCATTTCTCAGTATTTGAAGTACCCGCAAGCAGGTTTTCTTTGATGTGCAAACTGGCACCAAGATCCCTATGCACTTAAGCACTTTGAACATTCTCTCCATTTAGATAATAATTTGCCTTTTTATTCGGCTGGCCAACTTGAATAACCCCATATTTATCCACTTTAATTTTCATTGCCAAATGTTTGCCCATTCACCCAACCTATTCATATAGTTTTTAAATCTTTTGCATCATCATTACAAAGTAATTTCCCACCAATGTTAGTGTCATCTGAAAATGTAGCTATAGTATTTTCTATCCCGTCAACCGAGTAATAATATCGATCCCAAATGGTTGAGGCATGAGAACTGAAATCTATGGCACCCACCAAATTGCATTTTCCAATAGAAAATGATACATTTAATTCATCTGATTGCATTTTGTTAGTTAACCAAGCCTCCATCTAAACCAATAAATTAGTCCTAAACTGATGCTGTCTGATCTTACCACTCACTCTTTGGAGAAGCGACATATCCGATGCCTTCACGAAGACCAGATATATTCCATCTCCAGGATTCCCACTATCCACCTTGTTTGTCACATCTTTAATAAATCAAGAAAACACTTCAATCATGGTTTATCTTTTGTAAAACCATGTTGAGTCCGATGGATTGTGGTTTACGTTTGCAAATGTCCTCAACAATGGATTCTAATAATTTGCCTTAAATTACAAGACTTTATTGCTACATTTTACTCCCTAATATATTTAGTTATTATAAGTTCTTCCCTTTTGAAAACCTTTACGTTTTCTTTGAATTCCTGTTTGATGGACAAAAGGATTTTAAGAGATGTGCTCCAATTGCTGCATAAGCGGTATGTGTGGCTGACTGGACTCATCATCCTGCTTGTGCACAAAATCGATGGGATGAAGTCTTTCTGGGGTTCCCATGTTGTCATCTCCAAGGCCAGAATGACCACCTCCTGTTGATGCGTTAGAGGGGTGGGGGATTATGGAATCTTCCCGTTACTGTGTAACGTTCTGAGGGTCTGATGGGTCTTCTCGTATTTCTCCATAATCGGTGGAGATACTAAACGGTCTCCTCATGTATCCCAGCGATGGGACGAAGGGAGCGATTGGTCTTCTCTTGTTCCCATACAACAGACACGTGTCTGAATTACCTCCTCCTTTCTCATGAAAAAAGTCTCAGATAGTTTTTATCCTAACACATTTCCCTTGCAACAGACTCGGTGGGTCTGAATGGCCTCCTGTTATCCCAGTGTAACAATCTCCAGTCACTGTGTGACCACTTCCAATTCCTATGTTACGGGCTTGAGGAGGCTGAAGGGACTGATCCTGTTGCTGTGTAACAGGATACTGGTGCAGCATGGCCTACTCTGGGTCCGGTGTTATAGATTCGAGGGGCTGATTGGCCTCCTCCTATAAATATACATCGGGCTCGAGGGGCTGAACAGTGTCGTCCTATTCTGCTGTAACAGGCTCGAAGGCCTGAATATCCTTCTGTTGTTCGTGTGTATCAGGCTGGAGAACGGAATGGATTCCCCCACTATCTGTGTAATTCTCTTCAGTTGTTGACTCCTTCCTGTCATCTATGTTGAAATAAGATCATCCTTTATTTTTGTAAACTCCAATGGCTATTGGATCAACCTGATCATCCTTTCGTTATAAGCTAGCATCTTCATTGCAGGAATCAGCTGAGGGAACCATCTCTGAGCTCCTTCCAATATAACAACATTCTTTCTTCATTGAAGAGACTAAATCTGTACACACTACTCCAGATGTGATCTCACTAAGACCCTGTACAGCAGCAGTAATGCTTTACCATCCTGTTGTAAGGTTCCCACCCAGGTTCGAGCTGTCTCAGCTCTCTGGGGCAAATACAGAGCATTGTTGGAAGATCATTGTCCTTCTCTACTCAATCAGCATAACGGGAGATCTGGAAAAAATATCACAATGATGCTTAAGAAGATCATAAATGATGTGGCGAGATGATCTCTACCATTAATCTCCCCAAATCCCACATCGCTCAGATTCTCCAGAATCTAGTAAGGTGGAGTGCAAAAACAGCAATGAGAAGGAAACATTGATGGGAGTTATATATCAAAGTGAAAGCTGCAATACAAATGCTGGACATGTTATAAAACGGGAAATGAGATATACACATTTGTGGGTACTGCAGTAATAGTGTACTGTTGACATTATATCTAAACTGTGTTAACCCAACTGAATGCTAATGTTGGGAAAAATGGATTTCATGACCATATGTTAGATAGCCGGCATTAACATTTTGTCGAGCACGGAGCTAGAGATCAGGGTATTTAGAAATTGGTGTTGGATGATCAAAAGATCTAATTGAAGACTTTGCTGTAAAGGACCTTTTGGGAACAGTGACCACAATGCATTGGTTTTCTTTTATGCTGTTTGAGTACACGGTAGTTTTTGTTTTATTTGAAGTAACTGTCATAAATCTGAATCATACAAGCCCTGAAGGTGTGAGGAGAAATTGGGGACTGCAGATGCTGGAGATCAGAGTCGAAGAGTGTGGTGCTGGAAGATCAGAGTCGAAAAGTGTGGTGCTGGAAAAGCACAGTCAGGCAGCGTACTAGGAGCAGAAGAATTGACGTTTTGGGCATAAGCCCTTCATCAGGAATAAGGCTTATGATGAAGGGGGCTGAGAGATAAATGAGAGGGCGGTGTGGCAGGAGGGAGGTTGCTAAGAATACGATGGGTAGATGAAGGTGGGGTTGAAAGTGATCGGTGATGAAGGGAGACAGAACGCCTCATCTACTACATACATTAAAGCCAGTGTGGTCTTCTCTACATTGGTAAGGCAGGTGGATCATTTGAGAGAACATATCTGGGATAGCCACATTGACCAACTCCACCGACTTGCGTCTGAACACTTTAACTCTCCTTTCCACTCTGCCAAGGACGTGAGAGTCCTGGGATTCCTCCATCACCAAACCCTAACCAGCCGAAGCATGGATGAAGAAAGGTTCCTCTTGTACCTTGTGACCCTCCAACCACAGGGAATTAATGTAGATTTCACCAGTTTCCCCATTTCCCGTAACTCCACCTTATCTCAGTCCAATCTTCCAACTCAGCATCCTCCCCCCTTTTGAACGTTCCTATGTGTTCATCTTCCTTCCGCTCAATCTGGTCCACCCGCCTCTCCGACCTAACCCTTTCAGCCTCACCTTCAACTATCTATTAGATCACAGGAATTAGCTTAGAAAAATGCCAAGTACCGTAGTAAGCCAGTGGATTCGGAGAAATATAGGACCCAGCAACGGATTACCAAGAAAAGAAAATCAAAAAGCGAAAAAGCATACAAACAAAAGAAAAACATAAAGATTGCTAAACAAAAAGTACATTAGTGTATGAAACAAAAGTAAAAACAAGGTCAAATATGGAACAGTGGGTGTGCAGACAGGGTAATCTATTGAAGACAACAGAGAAATCGCAGGGTAACGAAACAGTTTCTTTGTGTCTATCTTCAAGGCAGAATATCCAGAAATTCTCCCAGAAATACCAAGTTACCATGGGGCTTGTGTAAGTAAAGCCTAAGACCATTCTTATCAGTGTTGAGGTCATGTATTAAAAGGAAGCTGGATTGAGTATTTATAAATCTGACAGATCAGATGTACTTCATACAAGAGTTTCAGAGGAAGCAGCAATAGACATATTGATTGCATCGCAGATTATCACGTTGTTTTCCAATACATTCCCGAAAGACATTTAGCTAATCTGGATAAGGCAAAGGTTACAAATATTATCCAACAGTTTAAGAAAGGATGAAGATGGAGAGTGGTGAACTACAGATCAGTAACTTGTCATCCGCGGTCGGGTGTCTGTTGGGCTCGATTATAAAGAACGCGTTACTGGATATATAGAAGGTAATGGGAAAACTGGGGAGGATGATAATGCATCGATGAAACGAAAAAAATAAGTGGCAAACATTTTTTGGAATGGTTTGAAGATGATTCTTGTGGACGTAGGCAATGAGGAGCTAATGGATAAGGTATAGTTGGATATTCAAGATGATCTTTTTTAAGAACTCTCCCACTAACATCATAAGAAAAGTTAAAGTGATAGGAATTGGGCAGCACAGTGGCACAGTGGTTAGCACTGCTACCTCACAGCGCAAGAGACACGGGTTCAACTCCCGCCTCAGGTGACTGACTGTGTGGAGTTTACACATTCTCCCCGTGTCTGCGTGGGTTTCCTCCGGGTGTTCCGGTTTCCTCCCACAGTTCAAAGATATGCAGGTCAGGTGAATTGGCCATGCTAAATTGCCTGTAGTGTTAGGTAAGGGGTAAATGTAGGGGTATGGGTGGGTTACGCTTTGGTGGGTCGGTGTGAACCTTTGGGCCGAAGGGCCTGTTTCCCTCACTGTAATGCAATGTAATCTAAACACAAGCATATAGGAAACGAAAAATTAGGTTTACATTCATGTGAATGTAATTGAAATATAGAAGATGCCATGTGCCAGCTGCACAGAGTGTTGCTGAGACTAAACTGAGAGTATTGTGTACCATTTGGAGTCCCAATCTAAGATGAGATTACTTACAGTGTGGAAACAGGCCCTTCGGCCCAACAAGTCCACACCGCCCCGCCGAAGCGTAACCCACCCATACCCCTACATCTACATCTACCCCTTACCTAACACTACGGGCAATTTAGCATGGCCAATTCACCTGACCTGCACATCTTTGGACTGTGGGAGGAAACCGGAGCACCCGGAGGAAACCCACGCAGACACGGAGAGAATATGCAAACTCCACACAGTCAGTCGCCAGAGGCGGGAATTGAACCCGGGTCCCTGGCGCTGTGAGGCAGCAGTGCTAACCACTCTGCCACCGTTCCGCCCAAAATGAGCTCCACACAGGCAGTTGCCCGAGGCTGGAATTGAACCCAGGTCTCTGGTGCTATGAGGCAGCAATGCCAACCACTGAGCCACTGTGCCACTCTTATAGAATATACTACAGACGAACTGCAAAAGGTATTCTCCAGATTAATCCCTAAAATGGCAAGATTGTCTGATGTGGAAACTCAGCCTGTGATCTCGAGTTTCAAAAGATGAAAGGCGATTTTACTGAAACTTAGAAACATAGAGGGGAGAGAACAACCGAGGGACATGGAGAAGTGCAAGCAGGAGAGATGAGGGAGAATCCCATGATATTCCACACGGACAAGTAGAACAGAATAATCAGCAACAGTTCGTGTCCATTAGAAACCAAAGGGGCAACCAGTGTGTCAACCCGGAGAACATTGATAGATTGTTACATGTAAACATCACAGCTGTTTTACTTGGGAGAACGAGGATGCAGGTACAGAATTCAAGAAGATGGACTGGAAAGCTCTTGAAAAGAGATTGATGTAAAATACGAGCAGCGGTTTGAGGCTTTGTCTGGTATAAAATTGGACCAATCTGCAGGTCTGGATACTGTTGGAGTCAAGGGAGGAAAGACGCTGACTGGAAATTTTAATTAGAATCTGACAATAGGGGAGGTGCCAGAGGACTGGAGAACAGCTATTATGATTGCACTTCACAGTAAGGGTGGTAGAGAAAGACCAGGAAACTATAGACGAGCGAGTATTAAATCACTGTTCGGGAAACTACTGGAGAAAATAGAGAAGGAGAAAATTGAACTCCAATCAGAATGGCAAGGTTTGATCAGGGATAATCATCATGACTTTATCAGAGTGAAATCACACTAATGGAGTTGATTCAATTAGTTTGAGGAGGTCGCTTGTTTAGTTTTGATGCAATGCCTTTGACAAAGTTCCGCATGGGAAACTGAAAAAAAATAAAGTAAAATCTCAGAGTATCAAGGATAACTTGAAAAGTTACAGCGAAAATTGTCTTAGTGTCAGGAGGCAGAGGGTCGTGGGAGAAGGCTGTTTGTGTGACTGGAGACCAGTGTCCCCTGGTGTCCCACAGGGATCAATGTTGTGTCCCTTATTGTTTGTAGCATTCATAAATGGTATAGATGTGAATCTGGAGGGGGAGTGTGTGGAGGGGTGGGAGTTGTGATAAGAAAGTTTGTGTTTGACACAAAGATTGGCCAGGTGATTGGCAGTGAGCAGGAAGTTCTGATTTTAAAGGTAAATACAAGTGGAATGATCAGATGGGCAGATCAATGGCAGATGGAATGTGATCCTGATAAATATGAGATGATGTACTTTGGAAGGAGGAACCAGACATGGGGTGTACACAATGATTGGCAGCACACTAGGGAGCTCAGAGGGTGTTTCTCCACACATCCCTGAATGTGACTGAACAGGGTAATGGACTAGTTAAGAATTGAACCTTGGGTGTCGCGTTTAATAATCAGGGAGTAGATTATAAGTGCTATACAGGGCTTGGTTTAGTCCATGATGGAGTACTGTATGTCGTTCTGGGAGCCTCATTATAAGGAAGGATGTGATTGTACTGGAGGGGTTTGCAAAGGAGATTCACCAGGATGTTCCCTGGGATGGAGCATATTCGCTATGGAGAGAGGCTGGATAAGCTCGGGTTGTTTACTTTGGACAGAGAGGCTGAGGGGGATGTGATTCAGAAGGATAAGGTAACAAGGGGCATTAACAGGGTGGACAGACAGCATCTGTTCCTTTTAGACAGAGGGTAAAGAACAAGGGAGCACACTTTTAAAGTGAAGGGTTTGAGGTTCAGAGAGGATTTAAAGATGACTTTTCCTTCACCCAGAGGGTATTGGGGTCTGGAAAGTACTTTCTGAGAGGGGCGTTATCAAGGTTAACCTCTCAACTGTTAAAAGTACTTGGACAAGCACTTGGAAGTGCCATAACATTCCAGGCTATGAGCCTTTTGTCGGAAAGTGGGACTAATATAGATCGTGCTGTATTTCTGTTGGCACAGAGACTATGCTCCTGTGAGTGTATGATGTGGAAGGTCAATGATTGAGCAGCTTAACACAAGAATTGATGGGTTTATGAAGATAATGTTCACAAAGGTTATAAGAGTGAACTGTTATAGCTTGTCAAATTATGTCAATGTGAGAAGTATGAAAATAAAGTGCAGGTTTTTTCCAGTTTGAAACCAGAGAATGGAGAATGGGAAACAGGGAAATGGCAAAACTATGAATCCACTACTTCAGTTCTGTCTTCACAGAACTTTCTGACAATACCAGGAAAACCAAGTCTAGCGTGGAAAACGAAATAGTACATGGAACATAGAACATAGTAAGTAAATGGTTTGGGAGAAATGATTGGGACTGAAAATAATGGTCATAGGCAACACTAACATAGATTTATGAAATGGGAATTATGTTTGAGAAACAGACTGGGAGACAAATGAAAGAGAAGCAATGAATGTAATCAATGTGGATTTTCAGAAAGATTTCGGTAAAGCTCCAAGCCTAGTTTGCAAAATCAAATCTTCGTGGATTGGGGTGAATATATGGACAGCTGGCAGGAGGCAGTGAATAGAAATAAACAGACACGTGAAGCAACAGCCTGACATTGTACTTAAGGTCTGATTCTGTGAGTATGACTATATCCCTGACACCCCTTCCCCGGATATCTCCTCTCTCACCAGCAGGACAGACAAAGCAGAAGTGGTGGCGCCGTGGGATACAGTTTGAAGGGAATTGTTCTGGGAGTCCTCAACAGTGACTCTGTATCCCATGAACTCTCATGGCGTTAGGTTACACATGGGAAAGGAAACCTCCTGCTGATTACCATGTACCAGCCTCTTCCAACTGATGAGTTAGTACTCCTCCAAGCTGACCAATACTTGGAGGAAGCACTGAGGGTGGCAAAGGCACAAAATGTACTCTGGGTTAGGGACGTCAATATCCACAAAAAGAGTGGTTCAGCAGCAGCATTACTGATTGAGCTGGTTGGGTCCGAAAGGATATAACTTCTCGACTCGGTCTGCGGCAGGTGGTGAAGGAACCCACAAGAGGGAAAAGCCATATTTGACCACAGCTTTACTAATCTGCCAGTTGCAGAAGTATCTGTCCATGACAGTGTCGGGTAAGAGTAACCACCGCATAGTTATTGTGGAGATAAAGTCACACTTGCATATTGAGAATAACCTCCACCATTTTAGGTGGCACTGTCACCATGCTAAATAGGACAGACTTTGAACAGATCTAGCAGCTCAAATCTGGGTTTTGATAATATGTTGTGGGTCATCAATAGCAGCAGAATTGTACTCCAGCACAAGCTCATGGCCTGGCATATCCTCCTCACAACAATTACCATCAAGACAGAGGATCAACCTTGATTCAATAGAGTGTGCAGGAGGGCAGGAGCAGCACTGGGAATACCTGAAAATGAGGTGTCTGCCTGATGAAGTCACCAACCAGGACTACCTGCGTGCCAAACAGCATAAGCAGTTAGTCATAGACAGAGCTAAGTGATCCCACAAGCAACGGTGCAGATCTAAGCTCTGCAGTCCTTCTACTTCTAGTAGAGAATAGTTATGGACAATTAAACAAGTCATCGGAGGAGGACATTCCACAAGTATCCCCATCCTTAATGATGGAAGAGCCTAGCACTTCAGTGCAAAAGATAACGTTCATGCATTCGCAACAATCTTCAGTCAGAAGTGCTGAGTGGATGATCCATCTCGGCCTCCTCCAGTGGTCCTCACCAATTCAGTTCCCAGTCATCAGCCAATTTGATTCACTCCACACGAAATCCAGATTCAGTTGGAGACACTGGATACCTCAGAGGGTACATACCCTGACAACATTCTGGCAATAGGACTGAAACGTTGTTCTCCAGACCTTGTCACTGCCCTAGCAAAGCTGTTCCAATACCGTTACAACAATATTTCCCCGATTACATGGAAAATTACCCCAAGTATCTCCTGTATATAAAAAGCAGACCAAATCCAATCCGGCCAATTACCATCCCATCAGTCTACTCTCGATCATCAGTAAAGTGGTGGAAGGTCTCAGTGCTTTTAAGTAGCACCTGCTCAGCAATACCCTGGTCAATGACGCCCAGGTTTGGCTCCACCAGGGCCACTCAGCTCCTGACCTCATTACCGTGGTTCAAACATTGGCAAAAGAGCTGAATTCCAGAGGTGGGGTGAGAGTGACAGCCCTTTAAAACAAGGCTGCCTTCGCCCAAGTGTGCCATTAAGGGGCCTTAGCAAAACTGAAATCAATGGGTATCAGGGGCAAACTCCCCGCTGGTTAGAATCATACCTGACACGTAGGAAGATGGTCATGGTTGATAAAGGTCAGTCAACCCAGCGCCAGGAAGTTTCTGTAGGAGTCCCTCGGGCAGTGGCCTAGGCCCAAACATCTTCTGGGCTGCTTGATCAATGACCTAGCCTCCATTTTAAGGTCAGAAGTGGAGATGTTTGCCAATGATTGCACACTCTTCTGCAACATTTGTGTCTCCTCAGATACTGAAGCAGTCCATGTTCAAATGCAACAAGATCTGGACAGTATCCAGGCTGACAAGTAGCAAGTAATAGTCACGTCACACAAATGCCAGACCGTGAACATCACCACTAAAATACAATCTAACCTGCCCCTTGGCATTCAATGGTGTTCCTGTCACTGAATCCACAGTGGACTGCAGCGGTTCAACAAGGCAGCTCACCACCACCTTCTCAAGGGGCAACCAGGGACAGGCAATAAATGCTGGCCCAGCCAGTCACACCCAGATTCAGGAAATAAATATTATTTTAAAAAAATAATAGAGGAAGGTTTCTGGGATATCACAGAAATCGGTGCTCAGGTCCCAGTTGTTCACAATACCCATTAAACATTTGGTTGCAGGAATCAAATACAATATATCCCAACCTGCTGATAGAACTAAAGGATGTTGGATTGCGAGTGGGTGAGGAGGTTGTAAAAAAGCTTCAAGGTGACTAAGACAAGTGGAGTGAATGGGCAAATACGTGGCAGATGGAGAGCAAGGTGGGTAGAGGTGACAGTATGTCCTTTGGTTGGAACAAGAGATTGGCAGCTTTTCGTTTGAAAAAGGATTGTTTGAAACATGCTGATCTGAAAAGCGACGTATGCGCCTTTTTGTTGTTTCCTTCTGCGCGGCCCTCCGAGGTCCCTGCAGCACAGTGAGGTCTGAACCCACAAGGCAATACTGGGAATGGCATTCACACGCTGCCCAGTGTACATAGTCCCACCAAGTGGGGAGCTGTAACATTGCAAAGGATCTGGATCTCCCTGCAGACCAGTCACTGAAAGCAATATTGCAGGAGCAAGAACCAGATAGGAAGATCAATGATGTGCTGACCTTCATTTCAGGGGGATTTGAGTCCAGGAGTAAGCGTGTCTTACTGCAGCTGCAGAGAGCTTTGGTGAGACCCTATCTCAAACACTGTGCAGTATTCTGCAGCTTTGGTCTTAGTACATAATAAAGGACAAACCTGACATTGAGGGAGAGCAGTGAAGGATTTCCAGACCGATCTCGAGGATGACAGTCTTGTTGTGGGAGCAGAGTTTGGGGCGACTGGGCCTGTATTCCATGTGGTTTAGGAAAATGGGTGGAGATCTCAGTGAGATATATAATGATCTGACAGGGTGAGACAGATTGGAAGCAAGGATAATAATTCCCCTGGCTGTGGTGTCTAAAACAAGGGTCCACAGTATTAGGTACAGACAGACCATTTATGCAATGAGATGACATATAAATGTCTGCAATCAGTGACTGGTGAACCTGGGGAATGCGCTCGAACCTGGAAGCCAAGACACTGAATATAAATAATGATTTAGAGACAGTAAAGGAATGGTGGGAGAGAAGGAGAACGACATGGAAATAAAGGGCAAGATATCATTATATTGAGTTGGGTAGCAAACTGAACAGACCAAATGGACTACTGCACTTCCTACTTTATAGCTTCCCACAGTTAATCACATTAAGGGATGTGTACAGTGTGTGGAAAAAGTGCATTGTGTACATATTTGAACATGAACTGGAATGGGGAAGGCTCAATGAGTTGTATGGCCTACTCCATTCCCGATGTTTCTGTGTAGTCTGTAAATGTTGTCACAAGCTCTCAGATGTTAGGAAGGATGTCTCTGCAGGGTCAACAGGACTGTGTTTCTCATTCCCTTTTTCCGATACTGAGGCTGGGGCCGGGTGTTCTGTCCGGTTTTATCCTTTAGACCTCGGTACAGTTTGATACAATAGAATGTCTTGTTTGGCGGATTCAGAGACCATTGCAAAGTTTATCACATGTCTGTGTGTCTGCAGTCACGTTTAGGCCAGACCAGGAAAGCACGGGGGATTCACTTTCTGAAAGTACATTTGTGAAGCAAATTGGTGTTTACAATCGACATTGGCTTGAAGGTCACTATTTACGGACACCAGATTTTGCATCCTAATATTTTGTCAATTGTGTTTAACTTACACCAGCTGCCAGAGCATTAGCCTGGTCTGGATTAGTAATCCAGTGACCTTTCCACAGCAGCACCATCTCGACATGGGGACCTCTCTGAAATCATACTGAGCAGGTTATTTCTGTGCTGCTTGGTAACTCTGTCAAAAAGAACTCCCACCAATTTGACTGTCGAGGTGGGTCTGAGGCGGAGGTAACTGGCCAGATTGTAATTATAATCCTTTTAGGAACTGGACATAGTTGAGTAATTTTCCACATTACCAGGGAGATGTCAGAGTTAGTGCTGGAATGAAAGAGCTTCCCCAGGGACACGGCTTGTTGTGCAGCACAAGTCTTCAGTCCTATTGCAGGAATAGTGACAGGGACCATTGCCTTTTTCGTACGTACTGTGTTCAGCTGTTTCTTCATGTCACGAACATCAAATTGAATTGGTTGAAGACGGGCATCTGTGATTCTGTGACTATCATGGCGAGGGTGAGGTGGATCATCAACTTCACACTTCTGGCTGAGGGTGGTGCAGCTACCACATCCTGGTCTTTTACACTGATGTGCAGAGCTGTTCGATTACTGAGGATGGGGATATTTGTGGAGTCCTTTGCTCAAGTCATTTGTTTAATCATCCATCACCAGTTATGTCAGAATGTGACAGGATTGCGGAGCTTTGATCAGATCTGTTGGTCAAATGTGGTAGCTTTAATGGGTTCACGTCAGGTTTAGGTTCACGTGGATCTGACCCAGTCATGTTCACCCACAGTCATTACTGAAACATAGATCATATTGATGGTAATGGCAAACTGAGGAAATTATTCGAGGCTAAAAGTTACAGGTTGTGGTTGAATGCTGTTTTGCTTCTCCTGCTGCTGTAGTCTACAGCACTACATAAAAACGAAGTTTTGAGCTGCAATATCTGCAATGCAATTCTGCTGTCTGTCCCTTAGTTCACATCGAGACCCATTCACCCATCAGTCATGTACTCAGTGACCTACTCTGGTTTCTGGTGTGGTAACACTTCAATTTTCATACTTTCATTCTCCTGAGGGTCTCTCCCCGGATCAGGCTTTCAAACTGACACATTCTGCAAAACCAAGTAACTGATTTTAATTCAATTGTTTAATTCACCTCATTTTTTTTCCTTGAGTAATATCATCTTCTGTGTTTAAAGTGAATGTTTTTCCTCTGTTTCTCTCCATGAACATGATTAAGAGCTCTGTAGTCTCAGTGATGCCAGCCTTATGTAGTTTCCGAGCCAATGAATTCTCTGGATTCCCAATCATCTTCACCACATTGTATGTTTCCTATTTTGGTTTCATGCCTTATTACTCAAGGCTGCCTTGTTCTCCCATGAGTATGTTTCATCTCCTTTGGGAGAATTTCTGGTATCCTCCGAAATATCCCCAGAAATTCCTGCTTTTGCTGCTCCATGGTCTGCCCTGCTCAGCTCCCTTTCCAATTAACTCTGGCCAGCTCCTCCTGAATGTCTTTGCAGTTACATTGCTCAATTATAATCACATTACATCTAGAAGAGAGCAATAGACATAAACCGAAAGAAGGAGCTTTAAGAGAAGGGACGCAAAGAAAAATTGCTAAATTTCTTAACTAGATACAAAGAGAGAAAGAGCGCGACAACATAGATGAGGAAATGTGAAAAATGAGAAAACTAAATCATTGAAAGAATTAGATGTACATCCCTCAATGTTTTGGCAATTCCTGTGTGCTGTGGTCCTTCGTATAGTGCATGGACAACAGTGTAATGTGTTCAAATGCTGGCTCTGATGCCAGACTTTTTATCTCCAAAAATATGACAGACACTAGCTTTGAAAAGAACAGGCCAATATATTGAATTCTGATAGAAAGGGGATTAACTGAAATAAGTTGCGACACCAGAAGTAAGAATTAATAACACACATCCTGATAAGAAGGAGAGATTGGAGTAGAGAATTCTAGAAAAGAAGGGAACGTTGAGAGGAGGGGAAACATATCACTTTAGATGAGGATCCAATGATGTTTTAATGTTTTATCAATTTTATACATCATATGCATCACTTTTCGTGTGCCTCCGTTGTTCATTTAGAATGGGTTGTGCACATGTGAAAAATGTTACATATCTGCACATGCACATTCATTAAACAGTGTATTTAAAATTATTTTCCGCCATTGAAATGGTCCTGTTATCATGTTACCAGGATACACGAACACCAGCTGGCCACCAAAAGACATGACCCATTATCACGATGTTCCATACATACAGACAAAGAAGGGAACCACTTTGATTGGGACAATGCACACACATACTAAGACACGCAAGGATGTTCTTAGAGGAATGGCATTCTGACCAGAAGTCCATCAATAAACGCATCAATTTAGATCCTATCTACCTTCTCTTGTAAAACAAAAGAACTGGAAATGACATCACCCATCTTAAGAACCCAAGACCTATAAATAGAGAGGCGCGACATACCACCAGCACTTCAGCAGAGACTCTCACTGATGATGTTACCGAGTCATAGTGTCGAATCGTCAGAAAACAAACCTTCAAGCACAGTGAGCTAACTTGCATATATAAAAACTGCTATTTTTCTTTTATTAGTGGAATTTGGGAGTTCTTTGTCACTCGTGTATTAACAGATTACGAGGTGAGGTGAGCTTTTTTGGGTTTGTGGCTTTAATTAACATAAGTCCTCGACATAGATGTCTCCACAGTTTGGGGCCCTGCCGTATGGGACTTGGACAGATTTGAACAGATTTCGGGTACACAATGTCCCAGCAAATTCCAACACGTTGCAATTAGTGACCAAGATCTTCAAATAAAACCGGTCGGAAAATCTGTTTAATTTTGTTTACTTGTGGTTGTTTAAATTAAAAGTGAGGGAAATGGCTTTTAACATTATTAAAGAGGTTCCCAAATTTGCCAAGAAAGTTTAGAAAGACAGAAGCAGGACATTTTTTAGAATTAGCATATAGATTGGAATTGGGTTTAACCAGGGACAAAAGGAAACCAGAAATTATCATGCAGTTGGTCAAGCACTTTGATGTATCAAAGAAACAGACAAGTGCAGTCGAGTTAGAAAAAAACTTTAATTGCAGATATGGCAACTGAAGTTAGAAGATAAAGAAAGAGACGGACACAGAGAGAGAAAAAAGAGAAGGAGAGGAAAAAGAAAGAGAGAGAGAATTTGAGATTCAGAAGTTGGGAATTAGACAAGAAAGTTAAATTAACAGGATGGAGATGAAGGGAGAACGTCGGGATGTATACAACTATGTTAGCGCCTTGCCATATTTCGGTGAGAAAAATGTCAAAATCTTTTTTATTTCATTTGAAAAAAAAGACTCGGCAGCTTACGGGTCGAGTGAAATTGTGGGTAATGCTCGTTCAGAGTAAGCTGGTTGGCACAGCTGGTGAGGTATGTACAGCGCTGTCAGATGAGGGATCAAGAGATTATGCAGGTGTCAAATTGGCTATTTTGATTGGCTATTAATTGGTATCAGAATCATATAGACAGAGGTTCATGAAAATAGAGACGGAACCAGGACAGACTTGTGTTAAGTTTGAAATAATTAACAACAGTCATTTTGTAAGATGGGTGCTGGACTTAAAAATAGATAAGACCTGTGAGGCTTGAAGGGAGATTAATCTGCTGAAGAAGTTTAAAGACTGACTTCCAGAGATGGTAAGAATTCATGTGCACGAACAGAAAGTTCAAGAAGCGAGAAGAGCGGCAGAAATGGCAGGTAAATATGCATTGGTGCATGAGATGAAATTTAGCTTCTGGGAGAATTTGCATGCTATGAGGGATAGAAATTGGGAGAAGGGAAGTTCACACATTACAAAGCAAACAGTAGTGCACAATAGTTTACCACATGTGAAAAAAGAAGCCCAAAGGGGCTGAAAGGAGGTGAAAGGCCTCAGGTGTTCTCAGCAAAAGGGCGTGGAACACATAAAATGACAGTGCCTATGGTTTAAGAAGAGCTCTAGGAAAAGGTGGTTTCATTGAAGTAAGCTGGGACACACCGTGATGGTCGTTGAAGGAAGGACCTTTGGGAAAGATGTGGCAGAAGAGGCAATTTCCAGTGGCATTAGTGAAACTGGTAAAGAAGACCCCAAGTGGAGCCAAGGAGCTGCAGGAGAGTGCTCAGCTTAGGCAAGGGCTGGGTATGGAGGCAGTACCTGATCTCTGAAAGAATTCACCTCTGTAGATAAAGTTTACTCAGAAAGAACAGGGGGGGAAGGACAAGAAGTTATAATTTTGTGAGATACGGGATCTGCTCAGTCTCTAATAGTTGATAAGTGAGGCGCCAGAAAAGCACAACAGATCAGGTAGCATCCAAACAGCAGGACAATTGAATATCAGACAGAAACCCATCGTCAGGAATGTGGTTTGGGGGACAATGCGACTGAAAGATAAATACGAGGGTAGTAGCTGAGCTGGTGGGAGGGTCACTGGGAAGGCGATAAGAAGATGTAGGCGGGAGTAAGAGTGATATGTCAGAGGGGAGGGTGGAGTCGGTAGGTGGGAAGGAAGATGGCCAGTTAGGGCGGTTCAAGAGGGCAGTGCTAGGTTGAACGGTTGGATCTGGGAGAGGTTGGTGGAGAGGAGATTTGGAATTTGGTGAAGTCAACGTTGATGATGGTTCTAGTTTGAGGGTTCTAGTTGTCCTATCCACAACACCCTCCTCTCCGACATATCACCATCACATCTCACCTGCGCCTACCTATCGCCTTCCAAACTATCTTACACCCAGCTCCACCCCCACCCTCCTATTTATTTCTCGGCCCCCGTCCCCCTCCCTTACCCCACCCCCCACTTTCCTGATGAAGTATTTATGCCTGAAACGTCAACTCTTCTGCCCCTCAGATGCTGCCTGGTTGGCTATGCTTTTCAGCCCCACACTTTTCAACTCTCATCTCCAGCATCTGCAGCCCTCACTTTCTCTCGGCCTCGAATAGTGAGAGATGAAAGTATTTTCACTCTTTCTGACATATTAATCAAGATCGTAACAATTTGTGGAATGGGGTGAGAAATTAAGTATTCCCTTGTGTAACATCAGGATGGAATGCCAAATCAAGGTTGGGGAAGTAACAGTGACAGTGAGTAACAGAGTGTCAGTTCCAGGAATACAGTTTGTTCTTGTGAACGATTTAACTGGATCCAAGGTGGGAGTTGCAACCCATGTGTTGGAGAAGGCAAAAGGAAAACTAGAGAATTGGGGAGTTAAAAGAAAAATACCCAGGATTTTTCCAGACTGTATCGTAACAAGATTCCACTGTCATAAGTTAGAGCAGGAAGGAAAACCGAAAGAAAAAGCCAAAGGAGTTGATGTGCAGTGAACTGACCCCCTGTTTGATGTAACGGTGCAGAAAAACCTAAACAGGCAGAGGATCAGGCAGAGGTGTTTAGTCCTGAAAGGCTAATGGACCTACAACAGATATATACACACACATTCACACACACATACACATGCACACACAGAGAAAAGGAATCAAACTATATTGTCGAACGTTGTTAACTTAAAGATAGAATGCTAAAATTAAAATGGAGACCCCGATAGGTGAGTGCAGAAGGGGAATGGGCCTAAGTGCACCAGATTGTGTTAGAGGTAGCGTACAGTGTTACGGGTAACACATAAACTAACTGCAGGGGGTCACCTAGGTGGACAGAAGAGTCAGGTTAAGGTACAGAGGCATTTCTGGAATGCAAAAGGACGTGGTTATTTTTTGATGTACATGTCAAACATTCTAAATGGTAGGTAAGTCACAGGCAGTAATAAAGCCAGCACCTTTGTTACCAATTCCTGCATTCGAAGAACATTTCACGTTGGTTATGATGAGTTATGTAGCTCCCCTATCTAAATTAAAAGTGGAAATGCTAGCCATAATGGATGTGTCTACCAGATTTCCAGAGGCAATTCTATTATGGAGTGTTAAGGTAAAAAGGGAGGTGGAGGAGTTGGTCGCTTTCTTTACTCACTGTGGGCTCCGCAGAGAGATTCAGTCAGACCAAGGTCTCATTTTACCGCTCAGCTGTTTAAGGAAGTCATGGGTAGCTTAGGCAAACAGCAGTTTAAATCAAGGGCGTTCCATCCTGAATCCCAGGGAGCCTTGGAAAGTTAGCATCAGACGCTGAAGACCATATTAACAGTGTACTGTCAGGATTACCGGAATGATTGGAATGAAGGTGTCTCATTAAATTGTTTGCCATTAGACAAAAATTATTTGCCCCAAATAAATCTACTCAGTTTACTTCCTTTGAGTTAACATTTGAAGTGAGAGGTCCTTTGGAATTAATTGAATATAAATTGACAGGACCGAAGTCAGAGATCTCACACTCGGATTACGTAAGTGAGGTGAGGGAGAGATTAGATGGAGTTGGTGAGTTCGCTAAACAGTACCTGAAGGGCTCAGCATAGAATGAAGCACGTGGCAGATAAAAACTCTGAAAGTTTGACAATTTCCTGTGGGGATGACGTATTAGTATTGCCACCAGTGATAGGAATTCCCGTCAAAGCCAGGTTTAGTGACTCAGGAACAGAGGTATGGTCAGATGAACAAATTGTGTAGTTTATCTGTATGATGTAGTGACCTTTAGCAAGTGATTGCAAGTTCACATGTTACAGTTGGCAGAGCATGTTGAACGATTACAAGAAGCAAACTTTGTAATAAACTTAAAGAAAACAGAATTCGCGAAGGCACAGGGGACGTTCTTGGGACATTACATTGGCCATGGAAGGTTGACCCCATGGAACACAAAGACGAAGGGCTTTGAGGAATTTCCACTACCATGCTCGAAGAAAGAGATGCTTCAATTTTTGGAACTGATTGGATTCTATCGGAAGTTTGTTCCAAACTTCAGCAGCGTATTGGCACCACTGATGGACTTAGTAAAGAAGGAAACAGAATTGTGGTGGACAGAACAATGCCAGGAGGTATTTGAGAATTTTAAAGCAGGATTAATCACCGCACCAGTTTTAGCTGCACCAAATATTCTGAAACCCTTTGAAAATTCTATTTGCTTCTAGGGATTTCGGGGTTGGAGATGTATTGATACAGAAAGGTTATGATGGATTTGAGTGGCTAATTGGCTACTTGTCGAAAAACGCAATATCCACCAGAAAGAAAAATACAACATTCTCCATTATTGAAAAAGAATGATAAAGTTTTGCACTGACCTGACAATATTTTAATGTTTATGTGACAAATAAATTGTCGGAGATGGTTGTGGACAACGACAAACCTCTCACGTTTTTTGGAATATTTAAAGACCAGAATATGAGAGTATTTCATTGGAGTCTTATCACACCAACTTTAAACTTACAAAATGTACATGCTGTAGGTCCTAAAATGTGATAGCAGATGTGTTATCGCGGATTTAAAGGAAAAGGTTTAGATAAGATTTGACTTATTCCGGTTTAAATAGGTGTACAAAATTAATATGAATGACATAATTGAGATTAATACTTTTTTATTTCATAATAATGGGATTAAGCATTAGAGGAAAAGAAACGAAGCCATCTTTTCATTCTGATGGTTCTTTTGTTTTCTGAAGGAGGGAGGTCTTATGAAGCCGAAAGCATATCAGGTCACTTTCAGACAGAACGGGGTTTGTTGAATAGAAAGTACAGCACAGATGCCAGCTAAATGTCAGATTGTTCCATATGTCACAATTAGCTGGGAAATGGAGACCTGAGTTTTGGTTGCTGTTTTGACAACAATTCAAATACTACCAAAGATTTTAAATAACGTTCAGGATACCAGAAGCCAGCGGAACTTGAATATTATTGCTTGGGCATCTGGAAAGCAATCAAATTATGAGAATTGTTGTATCATGGGGAGTATATAAACCCAGCATTTGAACACTAGAGGGAGAGCTACTGCCATCCAACAGCAGAGTAACTGCTGTAGAGCAACAGTGCTAACTGACCATCTCAAACACTCTCTATCAAAGATACATGTTCATGTCAAACTTACTTGCAATAAAAAAACATGACCCAGGGAGATCAGCAGCTGGAAGAGTGAACACAGCGGAGAAGATAGACACTGTGTGGTCTTGAGATTGTAATGTTTAATATGTGGGCTGTTGGAACAGAATATGTTTACAGAGTTGGAGCCAGATATTAAGTAGCTAAGAAAAGAGGGGCTTGTATTTGTGAATAGTTGTTGTTTAGTGTTCACTATTAAGTTAAGAAACTAACTTGTTAATTTTTGTTTAAATAGTGGAATGTAGGAGATCTGTGTCGCTCATATTTTTACAGATTACAAGGTGAGGCGAGCTTTTCTGGGTGTTTGGTTTTAATTAACAGAGGGGTTCGAGTCCACCTTGTAAATGTCCATCCATGCTAACCCCAATTCCCTGCAGTTGGCCCATATCCTTCCAGTCCATCCCTATCAACATATTTATCCAAATGCTTTTGAAATGTTGTTAATGTATCTCCTTCAATCACACCTGTGGGCAGCTCATCCACATATCAGCCTTTGTGTAAAGAACTGGCCCCTCAAGTTCCCTGTTATTCCTTCCCCTTTAACCTTAAACTGATCCTCTCTCGTACTCGATTCTCTAAACCTTGGAAAAAGACTGAGAGCATTAACCTCACCATCATAATCTTATTCAGCTCTATAAGGACTCCCTCAGTCTCTGACATGCTAAAGAAAAGGTCCTAGCTTGTCCAACCTCTCCCTACAACTCAGACCATTGGGTCCTGGCAACATCGTTGGAAATTTCTTCTGCATTCTTTCTAGTTTAATAGCATCCTCCCTATAACAACGTGACAAAACCGAACACAATACTCCAAGTGCGGACTTACCAAAGTCCTGTGTACCTGCAACATAAATTCCCAACTTCTATACTCAATGTCCTACCTGATGAAGGCCAATGTGCCAAAAGCCTTCTTCACTGCCCTGTCTACCTGTGACTCCACTCTCAGAGAACCATGCACCTGAACTCCAAGATTTCTCTGCCCACTACACCCTTGAAGATTCTCCCATTCACCATGAGACTCCTAACTTGATTTGAGTTCCCAAAATGTAAGACATCACGCATCGATATTAAATTCCATTTGCCATTTCTCGGCCCACTTCCCCACCTGATTAAGGTCCTGCTGCAATTTCTGATAAACTTCCTCACTGACCATGCTCCCACTTACTTTAGTGTCATCTGCAAACTTACTAATCATACCTTGTACATTCTCAACCAATTCATAGATAACAAACAGCAATGGACCCATCCTCCAGTCTGACAAGCATCCTTCCACTAAACCCTCT
Source organism: Chiloscyllium punctatum (assembly GCF_047496795.1). Classification (NCBI taxonomy): domain Eukaryota; kingdom Metazoa; phylum Chordata; class Chondrichthyes; order Orectolobiformes; family Hemiscylliidae; genus Chiloscyllium; species Chiloscyllium punctatum. The sequence continues at coordinate 100,218 of NW_027309913.1, read as the reverse complement.
GCCTTCTACCATCAAACCAACCGTGTATCCAATTTGCCCGTTCCCCCAGCATTCCACGTGATGTCCCCTTCCAGAGCAGTCTGCCGTGCGGGACCTTATCAAAGGCCTTACTGAAATCCATAGAGACTATGTGTACCGCTCTGTCCTCATCAACCTTCCTGGTCACTTCGTCAAAGAACTCTAACAAATTTGGGAAGCATGATCTCCCACTCACAAATCTATTCTAACTGCTCCGAATCAAACCCTGTGTAAGTAATGGGTGCAGACAATGGTATGCTGTGCTTCATTTTAAGATGATCCGAGTACATAAGTAAAGCCATCTTCCTGCTGTTGTAGAGCCTTGCTGAGAGAGCATTTGGGGCACTCTCTACAGATTTGATCTCCTTTGTAAGGAATGATCTCCTTACCACAGACACGGGCAATGGTAACATGAGGTAACATAGAGAAAAGAAGCTGAGTGTTTAATCTGTAGAGCTGTGAGAGACGAAGAAATGGTGATGCTGAAACACGAGGAGTGGCAGCGATCAATTATTTCGAAAAGACACATTGATAGGGTGAGAAATTCTATACTTTACCCAGGATTGATTGGTGTGATTTATTGTCACATGTGCCTTAGTACAGGGAAACACTTTGTTTATGAGCAGTGGAGGCAGATCATAGTAAGCATGGCCAGACAGATCATAGGGTGGAAATAGACTTGGACAGAGTAAGGCATACAGGTTACACTGAACAGGACAAACATGTGACAAGATCAACACGAACAAGATCAGCATTATTTGAACTTAGAGAGTCCATTCATCAGTCTAAGCTGACCTTCCTAATAGTTTATATGCCTTTAATAACTCTCCCCACATTATTGTGCAGTCGGCGAGTGAACCCTGTACTGAACGTCAGGTAGCCATTCCCACCAGCTTCCGCCCTACATAGAGAACACCAGGCTGTCTTCTCAGAGATGGAAGGTGCCTTCTTGAGACTTCACACTAGACATATGGCTTCCTTGCTCACTACTAGAAAACCACGTTAAAGTCGCATGTGTGTATCATGAGCAACAGTGCCACGAGGAACAACGTGGAGCAGTCTGTCTGTGCAGCCTCTGCTCCACTTGGTCATCATGTTAGAGCATCAATCTGGAGACACTTAAGACTGCCGATGCTGGAGATCAGAGTAGACCATCAATTGCTGGAAAAGCACAGCGGGTCAGGCAGCATCCGAGAAGCAGGAGAATCGACGTTTCGGGGATAAGACATTCATCAGGAATCAGCATCAATTATCTCATTCTTCCCCTGTGTAAGTGCATTGAGGTGGGAATGGCCTCCGACTGTTCCGGTATAAGCGACTCAAGGGACTGACTGGCATCTTCCTCGTCCGATTGGACAGGGCCAAGGGCCTGACTGGGTTACCCCTGGTTCCTGTTTGACAGTTCGATGTACTGACAAGTGTGATGATGCTGTAGCTTTTCGAGGTTATTTTGTCATGGTTTCTTTTAGGAGAGAGATTGAATGATCGTTACCAAGCTGGCTAGTTAAGACTCTTGAGTAAACAGCGAGGGAGGCCTTAGGTTTATTTTAATGCAGGCTGAATAGGTGTGGCCAGCTTTCGCAGATTAGGATCTCTGGGTTTTGGTTTCTCAGTAACATCAGAAACTATTGGGGTCTCAACAGAGTTAGAAGCTTCAGGGAATGTTTCCTGGCTGCTACTCTCTCTGAATTTTCTCTTGATGCTGTCACATTGCAACTGGAACAGACGTTTTACATTCCCTTTAAAATAAGAAAAGATTTGAGTCTAGGCTATTGCCTTCAAATATTTTCGAGGCGCTCTGGTGTGGTCCATCACACTAGACTCCTTCCCTTCCTGAGTAATAGGCCGGAGGTACTGGGTGGGCTGTCCCTGTTCTTCTCCAATAATATCAATGGGCTGAATGACTTCCTCATATTCCTGTGAAACCAGCGTGAGGTACTGAATGAACTCTTGTTTTACTGTGGCAATGTGCAGTGTCAGGCAGTGCTGTGACATGAATGTTACCGACACTTTAACAGCACAAGCCTGAGTGGTTTCTGGGTCTTGCTGCACATGGACACAAACCAGTTCAGGAGCTGAGGGGGCAAAATGGTCTGAACATTGTGGAATCTTCAGTGACCATCCCCACTTCTGATCTTATGGTGGGGAAGGTGGGGGAGGGGAGACATTGATGAAGCAGCTGAAGCTGTTTGTGAAGAGGAAGATACCCTGAGGATCTACCACAGAGGTGGCCCTGGACTGAGATGATGAACTCCTTCCTTTTTGCCACGTTTGACTCCAAACACTGGAGAGTTTACTCTGATTCCCAGTAAGTTCAGTTTTGTTAAACTCCTTGATGTCAACAGAAGTCAACCACTGCCTTGATATTGGGGCCAGTCATTTTTATCTGAACTCTTGTGTCAACCTCTTTTGTTCATATCAATAAACCATGCTATAGGAGCAGCAAGTATTTTCTTCAAACAGGTGGTATTGAATGTCAGGACATCTCTTGTCAAAAGTGTTGGGGAGTGAGATGACTGAAAGTCTCAGCCCAACTTCCCTGTCTATATCCCATTATGCATGACTCACTTCTCTGTCAAATATTTAACTAATGCAGCTTTCAATCAATGTGAACATAGAGGCACGATAAACTTCCACTGAAGCGAATTCCCACTTGAAAGGGCCTTTCAGAATTATTCGTCATCCCTCTTATAGAATCAGAGAGTCATGCAAAACAGAAACAGACCCGTAAGTCTGATCTTTTCACTCCGATCAGACATCAAATCTGATCTCGTCCCATTTGCCAGCATTTGACCAATATCCCTCCTCTTTCAGATACTTTTTAAATGTGCGATTGTAACCGCCTTCACCACTTCCTCTGACAGCACTTTCTGTACACACGCCACTCTCTGTGTGAAACATATATCTTCAAGTCCATTCTAAATCAATCCCCCTCGTCTTCAACCTATGCTCTCTTGTTCTGGACTCCCCAATCCTGGAGAGCAGAACGTGGCTGTTCAGAATATCCATGCCCTTGATGGTTTTATAAACCTCTATAATGTCACCCTTCAGCCTCTGACACTCTGGGGGGAATACCTCAAACTAACCAGCCTCTCCCTTAAGCTCAAACCTCCAGTCCTGGAACACCCGTGTAAGTCATTTCTGCAGAAAACCGAGTTGTATGCAGTATTCTTATAGTGGCCTCACCAACATCCTGTACAGATACAACATACCACCACAACTCCGAAAGTCAATACTCTGACTGATTAAGGCAAATGTGCCAAATCTGTTCTGCACCACACTGTCTACCAGCGACTCAACTTTCAAGGAACAATGCCCTTTTGTTTCACAACATGCCCCAGGACCTGACCATGAAGTATATAATGTCTGCCCTGATTTGCCTTCCCAAAATGCAAAGCTTCATATTTATCTAAATTAAACTTCATCTGTTACTCCTTGCCTCTTTGTCTCATCTAATTGCGGTCTTGTTGTACTCTGAGTTAATCTACTACACCACCTTTTTGATGTCATCTGTAAACTTACTAACTATTGCCACTATATTCACATCTAAATCCTTTACATAAATCATGAAATGCAGTGAACTCAGTACTAATTCTTGCAAGGTAAAAACAATGACTGCAGATGCTGAAAATCAAATACTGGATTAGTGGTGCTGAAAGAGCACAGCAGTTCAGGCAGCATCCAACGAGCAGCGAAATCAACGTTTCGGGCAAAAGCCCTTCATCAGGAAGGGCTTGCAGCACACTGCTGCTCACAAGCCTCCAGTCTGAAAAATACCCCTCTTCATTCAAGCCATTTGTGACTAGCTTATTCTGTATCTTATGTGACTGAAACATATTAATCTGTCTACTAATCAGAATGAAATAATAGCTATGAAGAGAGGCTGAGTAGGTTAGGTTTATTTTCACTAGATAAAAGGAGATTGAAGGGGGACCTGATTGAGGTTTGCAAAATCATGAAGGGAGTAGCCAGGGTGGATAGAGACAAGCTTTTTCCTAGGTTGAAGGATTCAATACTGAGGCATAAAGGCTACACCAGAAAGGGCATTCAATAGGCAACATCAAGATGAGCAAGATCAGCATTATTTGAATTTAGAGAGTCCATTCCTTCGCTTAATAGTGGCTGGGAAGATGCTGTTCATCAGCCGCTGGTTTGTGTGTTCAAGATTCTGTATTGTCTGTATGATGGAAGAGATTCGATGGGTCTTTGATCATGTTGTCAGACTTTCCGTGGCAGTGAGCTGTGTAAATGGAGACAATGGATGGGACGTTGGTTTCCGTGATGGCATGGGCTGTGCACACAACCTTCTGTCATTTCTCTTACTGTCCTGGGCAGGTCTGTGGCCACACCAGGTCATTATGCACACAGATAGTTTGCTGTCAGTGGTGCATTTGTAGAAATTTGTGAGGGTCCTTGTGGACATGTCAAATGTCCTGAGCTGCCAGAGAAAGAAGAGGTGTTCTTGTGCCATCTCGGCTGTCATATCTACATGAGAGGTCGGTTATCGTCACTCCAAGCAAATTAATGCTTTCCACTCTTTCAACTTCAGTTCCATTGATGCAGATGGGGTCATGTTCTCCTCATTTCTTTCTGAAGTCATTGATCAATTGGTTAGTTCTGCCGATGTTGAATTAGAGGATGGTCGCAGTGCAGCACATCACCAAGTCCTCTATTTCCGTTCAGTATTTTGACTTGCCATCATTACATACCTGTCCTACTATGATGGTGTCTTCAGTGAACATGTAGCTGGCATTCGTTCAAACTTTGGCAATACAGTTGTGGGTGTACAGGAGTACAGTATGGGGCTGAGGACACATCCTTTGGGAATTCAGTGTTGAATGTTATCATGGAAGAGACACCCTTACCTATTTTCATGATAGTGTACTGTAGGTCAGAAAGCTGAGGATCCAACTTCAGAGGGCGGAGCCAAGACTAAGGTAAGGGAGTTTTGTGATCAGTCTGAAGGGAATAATGGTGTTGAAGGTGAACCTATAGTCAATGAGCAGGAATCTGACGTGGGTGTCCTTGTTGTCCAGCTGTTCCAGGGATATGGCACCCGCTATGGATCCATTCCACGGGTAGGAAAATTGTAGGGGATCGAGGCAGGCTGGGAGACTGGAACTGATGTGGACCATGACGAGCTTCTCAAAGCACTTCACTCCCCTCAGTCTCCTGCGCTCTAAAGAGATATGTCCCAGCTTATCCAACCTCTCCCTATGACTCAGACCCTTGAGTCCTGGCAACATCCTTGTAAAGTTCCAGTTTAATACCATCCTTCCTACAGCAAGGTGACCAAAACTGAACACAATGCTGAACTTGGAAATATCTGGAACTGTAAGTTTTACTCTGCTGCCAATTATTATGCTGCTGTGATATTGGTTTATCTTTTGTGTTATTCTGAAATCTTATTATTCATTGAATCCCCTGACGGTAATCCCCTCGGGTGAACGTCCTCCTGACTGCGTGAATTTGAATCAATCTATTTTGTTTGGGCAGATGTTTTGATGCCGCTGTATATCAGAGAACAGGACGAGATGATGGATGATTGTGCAGTGTGTGTCCTTTACTGGACCAGCTTGTCTCTCCAGGCACCTAAAGCTTTTATTGTGGGTCAGAGTACCTCACAATTGTTACATCACAGAAGGAAGCTATTTAGCGCATTATAGGTCGATGCACATAGAACATTACAGTTCAGTACCTACAACATCCTTCAGCACTGCCGACAGATCCACCGACTGTACTGTCAACCATAAGTTTACTAACCCATCCTTCTATACCCTCATTAAGGTCATTCAAAAGGACAAACAACAGTCACTCTAAAGCAGATCCTTGCAGTGTTCCACTAGCGACTGAACTCCAGGATGAACATTCCCCATCAACTACCACCTTCTGTCTACTTTCAGCTAGCCGATTTGTGATCCAAACGCTAAATCGCCCACAATTCCATGTCTCCATATTTTCTGGGAGAAAGTAAAGACTGCAGATGTTTGAAATCAGAGTCGAGATTGTGGTGCTGGAAAAGCACATCGGGTCAGGCAACATCCGAGGAGCGAGGAGAAAATGAAGACTGCAGATGCTGCAGACCAGAAAACTGATTCCTGATGAAAGGCTAACAACAGAAACATCAACGTGCATGCAACTTGGACGCTGCCTCATCTGTTCGGCTTTTCCAACACCACGCTCTCCATATTTTCCTCAATAGCCTACCTTGAGGGACCTTATCAAACGCTTCACTGAAATCCACATACCTCAGTTTACCCTCATCCACCTGGTTTGTCAACTTCTCAATGAACTCGGTAAGATTTGTGAGGCATGACATACCTTTCACAAAACCTTGTCGACTATTCCTAATCAAATGATTCCTTTCTAGATGATGGTAAATCCTATCTCTTATAATCCTTTCCAACACTTTACCCACAACCAAAGTAAGACAGGTATATAATTACCAGGGTTGTATCTTCTCCATTTCTTGAACAAAGGGCCAAATTTGCTGTCCTCCAGTCTCCTGGCATTATTCCTGTAGACAATGGCGATGTGAAAATCCGAACAGATGGTTGTGTAAACTCCTCCCTAGCTTCTCAGAGAGTCCTAGGATAAATCACATCTTGCCCAGGGGACATATCTATTTTCACACTCTCCAGAACTGCTAACATCTCCACGTTACGAACTTCAATCCTGTCTAGTCTAATAGCCTGTATCTCAGTATTGGCCTCGACAGCATTTTCTTTTTCCATTGTGAATACTGATTCAAATATTAATTTACAGCCTGTCCTATCTCCTCAGACCCCACACGCAACATAACACTACTGTCCTTGATTGCCATTAATCTTCATTTGTTCATTCTATTAGTCATGACGTACTGATAGAAAGCTTGAGGGTTTTCCACGATCCTACTTGCCAAAGACTTCTCATGCTGTCTCCTGGCTATTCTTAGCTCTTTTTTAAAGTCCTTCCAGGCTGACTTGTAACTGTCAAGTATCCGAACTGAGCCTTCACGTTTCATCTTTACATAAGCCTCCCTCTTCCTCTTGACAAGCGATTCAACTGCTTCAGGAAACCACAGCAGCCTCACTTGACCACGTACTCCTTTCTTGACATGTATGAACTTATCAAGGACACACAGAAGCTGTTGTTTGAAAAAACTCCACACTTAAATTGTACCCTTCCTCTGCATTTCCTTTCCCCATCCTATGCATCCTAAAACCTTTCCTAATCGCATCATAATTGCCTTTCCCCCAGCTATAACTCTTGCCCTGCGGTATACACCTGTCCCTTTCCATCCCTAAGGTAAACATAACTGAATTGTGGTCACTATCAGCAAAGTGTTCACCTACCTCCAAATCTAACACCTGGTCTGGTTCATTACTCAGTACCAAATCCAATTTGGCCTCAACCCTTGTTGGCCTATCTACGTACTGTGTCAGGAAACCATTCTGCACACATTGGACAAAAGCTGACCCATATAAAGTAAGTGAACTGCAGCACTTCCAGTCAATATTTGGAAAGTTAAATTCTTCCATAACAACTACTCTGTTATTTTCTCTCCTATCCAGTATCATCTTTGTAATCCTTTCCTCTACATCTCTGGAACTTTTCAGAGGGCAATAGAGAACTTTCAACAGGGAGACCTCTCCGTTTTTGTTTCTAACCTCTTCCCATATGACCTCACTAGACGAGCCCTTATCAAATATCCTTTCTACCAACGTAATGCTGTCTTTGATTTTCAATGCCACCGCACCCTCCCCCACCCCAACCCCCACCCCCGCCCCACTGTTAGTACCTTCCTTGTTCTTATTGAAGCATCTCAACCCCGGACCCTCCAACGATCAGTCCATTCCCTGCTCTATCCATTTCTCCAAAATGGCCAAAACATCAAGCTGTACAACTGCACAATTTGGAAACAGGGAGTGATTGGAGGGATGTTAAACGAGGGTAAGTTGGATAGATCAGAAGACAGCATGAGGGGAGATAGACAGGAACGGACAGAAAATGAAAGTTTTATTTAGAAATTCTCACAGACTGCAAGGCCTTTATCTATTGCCATACCGTTTGAACACTGTGCGGATACTGGCTGTGGTCCCAGAACATTTATCACCAATAATATCACACAGCTGAGTTGCTGACAGTTAAACAGAGTCCAAAAGGCCAAGTGATTTGTTTTTTCACTACAGTGAGAAGGTGATTTAATTTAAATAGACGGGGTGAACAACAGCAGGAACTGTGAATCGTGCTCGATACTGAGATTCTGCGCCAAAGAATCTCAATGAGGGGGATCACTGACAGAGGGAAATCAGCATCTCAGCTGTGAGCCAAATAATGATTGATAAAGATTGCACACCACTTCCATGGTTTTATAATTTCAATTTATGTCGCTCAATATCATGAGTGTATCTTATTTCTTTGTACTTCCCAAAGTTTAGTACTGACAGAAAATTATTTTGTCCCCGTATTTTGTGTTCAATAAACAGATTTTACTCCTCATTCCTCACTTTAGATATATCCTTGAATCTGTTCTTCATATGAGTTATAAAGAATAACATTCCAATACTGATGACTGAGGAATATTATTGTCCCTCCCTCCAGTCTGAACTGCCATGTCTCACAATTCTCTCTGTTTCCTGTCTCCTCCACAATGCCATAATCACACTGTAATTGAAGTCCAGTAAATAACATTTCATCACAGTTCACAAACATCGATAACATCAATAGCACAGGCCTCATCTGCCTCTCTCTAAACCTAGAAAAACAAGCTGAATTGTATTCGCCACGTTCAATTCTCTGTTAACATATCCATGCTACTTGTCTGTGACAACCCCACGTTTCTCAGACACGCATTCACCTCAGATCATGAATTATAAAAATTGTCTCAATGTTTAATTGAAATTATGATGCTTGATCAATAGTTCCAGGATGGATGTTTCCATTTATAATCAGAGACACGTGTTTACGTTCTGATAAACTTATGGCATTACTCCTGCATCCAAGACAGATTGAATGGTTACACTCAATTGATCAACCGTCCTCAAGATTTGTTCCATCAGTCACCCTCACATAGCCCATCCAGAAAATGACAGTTTGAATCATTGTTTTGAATATGAATAAAACAATATTGAATTGAAAGGCGTTGGCTGGAGCTATTTGTTCAGTGACTGTGATTGATGTCAGTCTCCGTGGATCCGAGATGTGTCACTGGAGGGTTTGCCTCTTCTATTAATTATGGACTCGGTTCAATGTGTTATCCCAGTATGGGCAGGAGCATCAATGACTGGACGAACAGGGATCAGTAGCTTGAGAGACAGGGGAGGAGAGATCAGAATCTGAGAACATTAGACTGGGATGTTCCCTTAATGGATCAGAATCTGAGAACCTTAGACTGGAATATTACAACAGACAGGAGTTTATCCGAGGGTCTTTACTACCTTTCTCAGCCTTGGATATCATTAGCCTCACGGATCGAAGATATCCTTTGGATTATTCAAGGTGGTTACTATCCTATCCTCGCTATATTTGGTGTTCCTGGTAAGTCATTCCATCAGACCATTAAGCTGAGTTGTACTGAATTGTTGTTCATATTCAAATTTTAAAATTTGCAAGTCATCATTTTCAGGTCCAGTCAAAAATGTTATTCCTTACTGATTATAACTAGCAAACTACTATTCACAGCTTACTCAACAATACACGAGGAGAAACCAGACTGTTCTTAATTTCCATTATCTTTTTTCTTCATTCATATTTACATTTATACTTATTCTCCCCTCACCAATCCTGCCCAAGACCACTATCAAGATATTTCAGTCACCTTCTCAGCCTCAATGCAGCTGCTGAATAATCCATCGTTTGTGCCTTTGGTAGATCCAGATATAACCGTTTCAAGTCCCTTCTAACTATGCTTACGTCACTTGAGCTGGTTAATTTGTCCTCTCCACAGAATCTGTCAGATTGGACAGACAGTGCATGGTGGTCAAGTCGTTTACTCATAATCAAGTGGCACAGAATAATAATCTTTTGGTGTCTCATGAAAGAAGTTGATGGAATGAAAATGAAATCATCACCACTAGTTTTAAACAGGAGCATATCTGTTTGCCTCATGTCCTTTAGAGAAGGCAATGGGTTATCCTTTCATGTTCAGGTCTCTGTGTGACTGTAAACTCAAAGCAATGGTGTTTACTCTTTATTATCCTGTACAACAGCTGAATCAGCCACTCAGTTCAAGATCAGCATAACATGCTGGCCTGACCAGGGCTGCACACATCCCGTGAGGGAAGAACAAAAGGAAAGATAGCTCCCTTTCTCTGCCTGATTTCCATTTTCCTGCAAGTCATTTCCATTCAGGTAGGTGACCATTCCCTTTTTCAAGTGAATTCTTTCTGATTGAGTCTCCCTCTGAACGTGATATTCATCTCCATCGACACCTCTGGTGATGACTGATGCACATATGTAAGAAACTTCAAAATTCCACATCATTCGCAGGGTAGAGAGAAGGAATGGCTTTTTATACCACAGGAAAGAAGCTGAGACAGCTAAGTGAGGGAACAGAATTATTGTGATCAACCCTAGAGTGTTGTTGAGATAGTATTTGGAGTATTGTGCGCAGATTTTCTCTCCTTTATAAGGAATAATCCTCTTGGCAGAAACAGTATAAAGGAGTTTCACCAGACTAATTATTGGGATGATTGTACCATCGGGAGTGCATGAGGATCTGTGGCGCTTTGAAGAATAAGAGGTGATTGCATTGAAACTTAAGATGATGGACAGTCACTCATTATATTCCAAACAGAACTAATACGGTGATAAATTCCATGTTTGTTTAACATGGTTTACATAATTCTCAATGGCTTAAAAGACTCTGAGAATGTCCCTCTAAGTCCACGCCACTCCCCATTTCGATAAGCTCTTCCAACATTAATCCAGTGCATTTGGTGTGTGATCATACATAGAACTTCACGTTATCCTCCATCGCGACAGGAGCCACAACACCTTCATTCTAAAACAGTTAACTATTCCCACCAGCTTCTATCCCCCACGGAGAACATGGGTCTGTCTTCTTGGAGATGGAAGATGCCTCCTTGAGGCTTGGCACAAAACATTTGATTCCTTCCTCATTGCCAGCAAAACACGTTAAAGAATCATCTGTTCCACAGGCAATGGAGCCACGAGGAACATTGTGAGCAGTCTATAAGTGCAGTCTCTGCTCCATTCGTTTTCCAGTTTGGAGAATCAATGACACCCTCCTATTCCTGTGTAAGTGTCACGAGAGGTGAATGGTCTCTTCTTGGTTCCATAGAACAGGTTTAGGGGTCTTACTGAACTCTGCCTGTTCCTGTTTAACAGTTCAATGTACTGACCAGACGCTTCCTCTTCCTGTGGAACAGGCAGAATGATTGAATGGGTTGTCCCTCTTCTTGTTCAGTCATTTCGATGGGCTGAATAGTTTCCACATATCCGGGTGTAACCAGCTTGAGGTGCTGAATGAGTTTCTCTTTTAATTGTGGAAATGTGCAGTGCCTGGCCGTTCTGTTACATCAATGTTACCGACACTTTAACAGCACAAATGTGAATGTTGTTTGGGTCTTGCTGAATATGGACACATACCGGTTCAGGAGCTGAGTGGGGACAAAATGTTCTGAATATTGTGTGATCTTCAGTGATCACTCCGCTTCTGATCTTGGGATAGATGGGGGGCGCCGGGAATGGGGGCACATAGACGATGACGAATGAGCTGAAGATGTTTGTGCTGAGGAAGTTAATCTGAGGATGTCCTGAAGTGATGTCCTGGGACTGAGAGGATTGTCAGCCAACGACCACAAACACCTTCCTTTGTGCTCTGAAAGACCCCAACCAGTGAGGACGTTAGACCTGACTCTCATTAAGCTCAGATAAGTAGGTGGTCTTGATGACATCCTCAGTCAACTACTGCCTTGATATCAAGGCCATTCACTCTTTCCTGAGCCCCTGTGTTCACCTCTTGTTCACATCAACACGGTGACGTGTATGTGTAGAGAGTGTTTTCCTCTCACAGAGGGTAATCAATGTCAGGAATTATCTGGACTAGAACGTTAGCGGAGCTACATCACTGAAAGTATTTAATGGGGTGGTACATGAATCGTTGACCTGTCAGAGAGCTGAGGAGTTTGAAGAACTGGGCATTAAGGAGGAGTTAATGCGAACAGTAGATTAGCTATGATCGTCTACAATGGCTTGACCGTCCGAATTACCTATTCCTGTTCCTTATGTTTTCATTTTCTGTAATTTCAAAGTAAATGGCTGTAATTTTCCTGGATGTACTGTTATTGCATTTTGCAATCAGAGAGAGCAAAGCACTTTTGAGTCATCTCTGAGTGAGGCTCTACCATGCACTATGATCTGATTAAGGTCTCAGCAGCACGTTTCTGTCAGTGTACCATTTTCCTACATTCATTTGTCTTTCAAATGTCTTACATAGACAATTTTGAACAAATGGAAATATCTAGGAAATATCACAATCCTCTGTGGAAGGGAATTCACACCTTGACAACCCTATGAGAATCTCTTGTTCGTGTTCTGACCAGTGTTGGAGGGTCACACATGTCTTTTCCCACTCCTCTATTGGTGAAAGCAAATTTTAAATGTAACCAGTTGAGTGCTGTGTCCAATGATATAGGTATCGGACTGGGTAATTTTTCTTCAAAAATCTGAGACACAGAAAGTTGAACTGTGAACAAATGGTAAAATGATAGTGTCCCAAGTGTTTTTTTCTGACTTACAACTTATTCTGCTCACACAAATGTCTGGGAATGCGGATTTCTTCCCGGAACAGTTGAATTTGGCTGAATTCCCTTTGTTTCGAGCTGTACAGAGATTCTTATGAATCCTCATCAGGAATCCTCCACGAATGGTAAAGATGACTCAGGATTTTTCTGCTCTTACACCTTGTTTTCAGGCAGAACAAAGTAAGAGATACAGACCAATTGGCTGCTGCTTCTGAAGCAAATAATATTTTTCTCCGTCTTTGTGTGGAAAAATACAAGAATGTCAACTGAAAACAAAACTGGACCATGTGCGCTCTCCATGTACATTCTCTGGAATGGATGATAATAGACTGTATGCTGTATGCAGCATCATTGCTGTTGTTGTGCACAATGTTTGTTCATTAGCAAAAGAAAATAATGTCCGCACCGACCACCCCACCAACCTCCATGTACAGCATATGATCCGTCACCATTTCCGCCACCTCCAAATGGACCCCACCACCAGGGATATATTTCCCTCTCCTCCCCTATCAGCGTCTCTACAAAGAAAGTAATGTGCCCGTTTGATGATTTGATGAGATGTTTATATACATCTGCGTAATTTTTAAAAAATGAGTTGATATTTTCATAGTAGTTGTGTTAATACCAATGCATCTCATTCAAAAAATTATTATCGATCTTTAGTCTTCTTAACAAGGGAAAATGTGTATCCAGCTGAAAAACTTCTCTGAAAATCGTGGTTTAATAAGATTTCTCATTTAAGATCAAAACAGATAATCCCTGATAATAAAAGGCCTTCATTTCAGGAATGAGTAAAGGGAAACATCTTTGAACATTTTTGAAAGGAATTATATCCGGTTGTATTTTTAGTTTAGAGGATCAGAACTTCACCCAGAGTATCTGATGTCGTCTCAGCAATGCCCTGTACAGATACAGTGAAATATTCCTAATTAAACCCAGTACCCGTTGCTAAAAACAGCATCATTCCACTTACCTTCCGAATCACTTGCTGCATCTGCAGACAGACTTCGTATCAGTCATGTAACAAGAATATGAAAAACATCTGCATCAAAGAGTTCTGCAATCTCTCTGCATTTAAATTGCTCCCGACTGCAATAAACAACTCACATTATATTATTTCTGCTGAGGGTTTGCTCACTAACCTTCCCTGTCTACATCATAATGCAGATTCACTCCCTCCATTTGAAGATCTATTGAATGATCATTTTGGTGTACAAGATAGTTCAGCTTTGATCCATTCAGTCCCTTCATTCAGATATTTTCCATAGATTATTGATCATTGATGACCCTACAGTGATCTCTTAGTCAAAACTAGTTACAGTTTTATTTTTAAAAATCATATATCTCTACTATTTCCTGTTAGCGACAGCTTCCCTGTTCCTGTGCAGCAGTTCAGGCGGGTTGAATGGCCTCATCCTGGGCTGTGTAATATACTCAACGAGCTGAATTACTTCATCCTATATTCCTGTGTAATTCTTTGGAGGAGCAGAATGGTCTCCTCCCGTCTCATTGTAACGATCCATTCAGGCTGAATGGGATGGTCCTCTACCCTGTAATCGCACTCAGTGGTGGATTGAGGGAACAACACATGGGGTATGGTCAGCAGTATATCTCTGTAACGGCCGTGAGCGTGGATTGAGGGAACAACAGATTGGAAAGTGGCAGCAGTTGGCCATTTAGCGGCACCATCCAGAATGCTCATGGCTGATCCGGGTGTGTCTGACCATCCGTCTCCCGTCAGTTCCCAATAAACATTGTGTCTCCTGCCCGGCAAAGATCAGTCAAGCTCAAACTAAAATACCTAAATTAACCGAGTCTCCACTGCTCCCTGAGGATGAGGGCACCACTGACAGCACAACAGTAAAGGGAAAGGGACATCCTTCTTTCATTGTGGGACACAGTTTTTTTAAAAAACCGTGTTAACCTCATATCAAATCACTGCCCCTTTTCGGATAAAGTGGTACATTAACTAGGAATAGACATTAACCATTCTGCCCTCCAATCTTTACCCACGTTATCACTGACTGTTTCCAATCAAATATGTTGCTGCTGCTGTCTCAGGAAGAGAATACCTGATAGCATAACACCACATGGGCATTAAAAAAAGGAGCAGAATTAGACCATTTGGTTCATCGAGTCTGATATACCATTCAGTCATTTCTAATATGTTCCTCAACATCATTCTCCTACCTTCTCCCTAGAATCCTTGATCTCCTTATAAATCAAAAACTTATTTATTTGAGTCTTAATGACACTCGCGTCTGTGTCTTAATGTGTATTTATGTGTGTGTGTGTGTGTGTGTGTCCATGTGCTTGTTACTTTTGTATTTGTGTGACTATGTCTGTCTGTCTTTCTATCAGCCTGTGTGTTTCTATCTGTGTTTGTGTCCAATTGTGTGTGACTGTTTATGTCTTTGTGTGCTTCTCCGTGTGTGCATGCTTATCTCCTTGTATGTATTGTGCATGTTATTATATTGGGGTATTTAACAATGCGTCTGTGTATTTCAATGCCTGCATCTCTGTGCAATGGGGTATCTGTTCTTCTACGAGTGAGAGAGATGAGGTTGGAACTGACAGTAGGTTTGAATTGAGAATTGCTCTTTACTGAACACTGTTCCTTATTCGGTTGGTGGGACGTGGATGTTTCCGAATCTCCACACAAGGCCTCCTGGTCCTCTCCGGCTCACTCCAGGATCCTCCCCACATATCAGGGTAGGGGCATGAGGGAACGGATATCTGGCACTCCACCACCCGGCTTGGCCCGTTCTGTCCTATTCCAGGCTGGTTCTCCTGGAATGGGAGAAAGGGAAGGAAGGAGTGTGGGTGGAAGTGGATGGTCCTGCTGTTAGTGCTGGACTAGGTGAGGTGTGATATGGTGAGGTGGCCGGAGGGAGTCTGTCCATAGTGTTGTATCCATGTCGTGCTATTACTGTGTGGGGCTATTGCATCAGGGACAGAAAATGTGGGGGAGGGAAGGTGCTGAATTCAACAGTGAGAGTGGTCGTGCTTGAACCTTATTGGATTTAGAGTGTGAGCCTTGGTTGAGGGTAGGTGCTATAAGAGATATACAGTGAGTGTGAGGGAGCAGTGAGAATATACAGTGACACTTATCCTGACAGAGCGGAATGGATATTGATGCTTGTCCTGTATTGCTGGTCATGTCTTCAGATCATCTCAACATCGATGTGAGCCTCCCCGAATGTCTTATCCAAGTCTATCACTAATAACGACACAGTCTCTGTCCCTCAGATTCCACAGAATGAGTTTGGGTGGGTCTTACAAATAGCAAGGAGAAACAAACTTGTTGTGTTATATATCTGAACCAAAACTGTCGCGCAAATATTTTGCATCATATGCTCTGGAAATTATATATGCAACTATACTCAAAGGGAAGCTATGACATAGTGATATTATCGCTGGGCTCTTAACCCAGAGACCCAGGTAATGTTCTGGGGACATGGTTTCAAATCCTGCCATGGCAGATTGTGGAATTTGAATTCAATATGTATCTGGAATCAAGGGTTTATGATGATCAGGAATCCATTCCTGATTGCTGGAAAAACTCATCTGGTTCACTAATGTCCTTTAGGGAAGGAAACGGCTGTTCTTATGTGATCTGGCCTGCATGTCACTCCAGATCCAAGGCAAGACTCATAACTGCCATCTGGAATGGCCAGTAAATGCTGGTTATCCAGCTAAGTCCCCATCCTGTGAATGTGTAACAAATACTCGTGGGTTCTGCAGTAATAATGAATGGTGTCAAGTTGCATCGAAACTGAGTTAACTAAGTGACTGCTAATGTTGTGAAAAATAAATTCCATAAGTGTATATCAGATAGGTTGAAGAGTATGTTGTGAACCAAACGAGAGAGCAGATTATTTCGGATTTGGTGTTGTGTGATACTGATTAAGGATGATCAGCCATGATCATATTGAATGATGGTGCAAGCTCGAAGGCCAGAATGACGTACTCCTGCACCTATTGTCTATTGTATATTGTCTATTGTGTGGTCGGAAGGACTAATTACTAACCTTGCTCTGAAGCAGCTTTGGAGGAACAGTGACATTAATATGTTGTATTTTACACGGTGTCTGTATTCAATGTGGAATGTTTGAACATTCTGGTCAAACATCATGGAAGCCCAGACGTTAGAGGGTCAAGTTCACTCCAGTGAATTGGGAAAGTACAATATAACATTCAGTAGGAGAGCAATGGTTGTTAGACCCATATAGTCTTACAGCACGGAGACAGGCCATTCGGCCCAAACTGGTCCATTCCGAACAAAATATCCATTCACATTAACCCCATTTCCCTGCCATTTCCCTGTATCCTTCTAATCCTTTCCTACCTGTGTATTTGTCCAACTGTATTTTAAATTTTGTGAATGTACCCGTCTCAAACACTTCTGCTGGCAGCTCATCCCATATGCATACCACCCTGTGTGTAAAAGAAATTGCCCCTCAGGTTCCCTTTTACTCTTTCCCCTCTGACGTTAAATTGATGCCCTCTAGACCGTGATTGCCCAATCCGAGGGAAAAAAAGACTGAGTGAATCGATGCCACCCATAATCTTATACACTACTATCAGATCCCCCTCAGCCTCATACATTCTAAAGTAAAAACTCCTAGCTTGTTCAACCTCTCACTATAACTCAGACCATTGAGTCTTGGCAACATCCTTGTAAATTTCTTCTGCACTCTTTCCAGTTTAATAACATCCTTCCTCGAGCAAAGTGAACAAAACTGAACATGACGCTACAAGTGTGGACTCGCCAACATCTTGTATAACTGCAACATAACTCCCTAATTTCGATACTCAGTGCTCTAACTGATGAAGGCCAGTGAGTCAAAAGCCTTTTTCAGTGCCTTGTCTACCCGGGACTCCACTTACAGAGAACTCTGCACCTGAATTCCAACGTCACTCTGTTCCACTACACTCCTTAAGGCCCTGCCAGTCACCATGAAACTCCTGCCTTGATTTGATTTTCTAAAATGCAAGAACTTACACTTATCTGATTTAAATTCCATTTGCCATTTCTCGGCCCAATTCCCCACCTGATCAAGGTACTGCTGTAATTTCTGAAATTTCTGATAACCTTCCTCACTATCCACTATACCACCTATTTTAGTGTCACCTTGAAACTTACAAATCATGCCTGTACATTCTCATCTCAACCATAGATATATGTAATATATGAATATATGGTCGCAGCACCGACCCCTGAGGCATTCCACTCATCACAGGCCTCCAGGCTGACAAGCATCCTTCCATGATTACCCTCTTCCTCCTATCATCAATCCAATTTTCAACCTAATTTGCCAGCTCCCCCTCAATTCCATATGATCTAACCTTCCAGAGCAGCGTACCATGGGGAACCTTATTAAAGGCTTTACTGCAATCCATATAGACTATATATACAACCATGCCCTTACCAAAGTTACTGGTCACTTCATCAAAGCACTCTAGCAAATGTGTGAGCCATAATCCCCCATTCACAAGGCCCTGTCTTTCCAAATGCATGTATATCTTCTCCCTCAGAATCTCCTCAAGTAACTTACCTGCTACAGATTTTAGGTTTACTGGTCGAAAGTTCCCCGGTTTTTTCTTTGTAGCCCTTCTTGAATAAGGGCACAGCATTCACTACCTTCCAGTCCTCCAGGATTTCACCCGTTGGCTACTGATGATGCAAAAGTATCATCCACGGCCCCCGCTATTTTTTTCCTGTCCTCCTGCAGTGTTCCTGAATATATCTGGTCAGTACCAGGATATTTATAGAAATACTACAAAGTCTGAAAAATATCTTTATTTATTTCAGGTAAAACACCCAAGAGTGAGAAAGTGAGTTAACAATGATTAGCATAATAAATTAAGATTATATTAATCACAGGAAGTGACTTCAGAAGAATTCCACACATTGTGGAATCCTGAGAATTCTCAGAAATTTACGATCCAGAAAAGCAGGGCTATGAAACGAGTAAGGAAATCAAAAAGGGCACATGCATGCAAACAAACAGGAACACAAAGACTGCATAAATCTATGGTCTATATTTCAAAGGAAAGAGAGAAGCATAGTCAAATGTGGAAATCTGCAATCAGGAGAGACGAGCTTATTATGGATAACTGGGAAATGGCCAAGCAAATAACCAGTTACCTCGCATCTGTCTTCATGGAGGAAGATCCAGAAAATCACCCAGAATTGCAATGTCATTATTTAGGACTTATGGATCAAAAGACAAAAAGTCAATTTATATCAGTAACAAGGCTCTACTTGAACATGCAGCTGGATTGAGCATTGCTAACCTTGACAAACCAGATGTCGTTCATACCAAAATCTTCAGAAATAAACCACTAATAGAAGTATTAGTTGCACTGTCGATGACTGTGTTCTATTACCCAGTGCATTCTGCATCGTCTGGAAGCCGTTGCAGATAAATGGACATTAGTAAACGTGATCCAAGCACTAGAGATGAACGGTCATGATTCAAGCATCTACAAAGGAAAGAAGAGATAGTGTGGAGAACTGCAGACCAATTAACTTGACATTTGTGGGGAAACTGTTGGAGTCTATTATATAGGATGTGATATTCGTTATTTAGAAATTAACAGCAACATTGGAGAGAATCAGTCTGTATTTCTGAAAGGGAAATCATACTTGACAAGCTTTGGAATTGTTTGAAGTTGATTCCTACAGCATAGATAATGGGGAACCATTACAATTGGCATATTTTAGATTATCAGAAGGCTTTCTATAAGAACTCACGCAATGAGTTCATAAATGCAATGAATGTGAAGGGTATTTGCAGGAATATATGCAAGTGGTAAGTTAAAGTTTGGATTGCCTTGCTTTAAGGGAGTCAGAATATAGATGTAAAGACATGTTGGAGCAGTTTAACAGCGTGTTGGTGAGTTCTGTACCTGGAATATTGAGTACAGTTTTGGTCACCAAATCTGAGAAAGAATATACCGACCCCAGAGGAAGTTCAATGGACATTCTCCAGATTAATCCCTCAATTGGGGAAAAATTGCGTGATGAGGAATCTCCGCCTTTGTTCTCTAGAGTTCAAAGAATGAGAGATGGGTCACTGTGAAATGCAAAAAATTCACAAAACATGTGACAAGTTGGAAATTAACAGGATGTTTCTCCGGCTGCCTAACACACAATCAAGGGAAATAATGGCAGGATAAAGGACAGACCATTTAAGACTTCAATAAGGAGTAAATTCTGCACGGGTCGGGGACTAACTAACACGGGGCATGGAAACCTGCTGACAGGGCAAGATTAGGGAGAATTCCCAGATAATATACAAGTGTGTCCAGCGGAACAAAATAACCAGGGAACAGGTAGGTCTCATTAGTGACTTGCCAAATTGCATCCAAATGAAGTTTAGTGGTAGGAGACACAAGGTGGTGGTTGACTGCTTGTGTGACTGGAGGTCAGTGTCCAATGGTAGACCACAGGGATCAGTGCTGTATCTCTTATTGTTTGTGATTCGGAGGTGCTGGTGTTGGACTGGGTGGACAATGCTGTAAATCTCATAACACCAGGTTAAATCGAACAGGTTTATTCAGCGGCACTAGCTTTCGAAGTGCTGCTTCTTCATCAAAGCGCACAATCACCTGATGAAGAAGTAGTGCTTCAAAAGCTAGTGCCTCTGAATAAACCTGTTGGACTGTAACCTGATGTTGTGTTATTGTCAACTTGAATATTTGTGGTAATCATAAATGATGAAGCTGTGAATATGGATGAGAGGTGGGGAGTGTGAGAAGTAAGTTTGTGTTTGATACACAGATTGGCTGTTGGCTGGCATTGAGGAGGACGGCCTTAAGTTACGGAAAGATACAGATGGAATGGTCATCTGGGAAGATCAATGACAGATGGAATGTAACCCTGATAAATAGGAGGGGATACACTTTGGAAGAAGGAACCAGACAGGAGAGGACTCAATGAATGGTAGCACACTAGGAAGGTCAGAGGGTGCTTCTCCACACATCCCTGAATGTGAGTGGACAGGTTCATACACAATTTGGGAAAGTATAAGGGACTGTAAACATTGAGGCGCAGATTATAAGAGCTATGCGGAACTTTGGTGAGGCCAAGATGGAATACTGTGTATAGTTCCGGGGAACATATTACAGGAAGGATGTGACTGCATGGGAGGGTTTGCAGAGGGGATTCACCAGAATGTTCCCTGGGATGGCGCATATCAGCTATGGAGAGAGGCTGGATAAGCTTGAGTTGTTTAGTTTGGAGGAGAGGAGGCTGAGGGGGACGTGATTCTGAAGGATAGGATTACGAGGAGCATGGACAGGGTGGATGGGCCGCAGTTGTTCCTTTTAGTCAAGGGGGCACACTTTTAAAGTGAAGGGTTTGCGGTTTAGTGAGGATTTGAGGATTGCTTTTCAGCCAGTGTGTATTGGGGTCTGAAGTACACTTCTTGAGAGGGGAGATATCATGGCAAACTCAAAACTATTAAAAGATACGCGGTTGTGCACTTGAAATGCCTTAAGATTCACAGCTAGGCGTATTGTGTCGGAAAGTGGGCCTTATATAGACCATGCTGTATTTCTGATAGTACAGAGTCTTTGCTTCTGTGGTTGTATGACTGTAGAAGGTCAATCAGTGAGTACCTTAAAATTGGAATTGATAGGATTCTGAAGAATGTCTTAACAAAGTTTATAAGAGAGAACTTGTGATATTTTCGGAAAATATGTTAATGGCAAAATTAAGAGAAAGTAATGTGCAGCTTTCTTACAGTTTGATGTCAGATAATTGAGGACTGGGTAATGGTAGAACTATGGAACAAAAGTTTCAGTTATGCCTTCACAGAGGAAAACAAAATAAAAAAGAAAACTTCCTAGCAATACTAGGGATCTTTAGTCTGGTGAGAAAAATGGAATAGAATGAAATTAGCAACTAAACAGTTTAGAGAAAGTATCGGAATGAAATTAATGGACATAGACAAAGTCAACAGAGATTTATGAAATGGTAATCATATTTGTTAAAGTGGCTTTTAGCAACATTATGGAGAAGGTAGCAATGTAATACGAGGGGAATCTCAGAAAGATTTTTGATAAAGCCCCAAGCATATTGTGCGAATTCGAATCCTGAGGGACTTGGTCTAACGTATGGTCATGGTTTTAGAATGGGAGAGTTGGCAGGAAACAGTGCGCAGGAATAAAACAACATTTTTTTTCAAAATGGAAGTCTAGGAGGATATAGCAAGGATCGTGTCTTGGGCCCCAGCTATTCCCAATACCCATCATATATTTGGTTGACGGGCTCAAATGCAATATTCCCAAGTCTGCTGACAGCACTAAACGATATCAGCATGTGAGTTGTGAGGAAGATGTAAAAAAGATTCAAATTGACTGAGACAAATGAAATTCCTGGGAAAATACGTGGCAGATGTAGAGTAATGGCAGAGATGAGATGTTGTGTACTTTGATGGGAACAATTGATTTGGCAGCCTATAATTTGAAAAGGGAATGTTTGAAACAAGTTGTTCTATAAAAGAACTTAAGCTGCATTTTCGTTTATTTCTGTGCAGCCCTCTGAGTACATGTGACAGTGAATCTGAAGCCAGAAGTCAATACTGGGACTGTCATTGACACGCTGACCAGTGTATATAGACCCGGCAAGTGGGGAGCTGTAACATTGAAAAGAATCACGATCACCTTGTACACCAGTCACTAAAGCAATATTGTAGGAGCAGAAAGCAGGTAGACAGATAAATGATGTATTAACCTTCATTTCAGGGGAATTGAGTGCAGGAGTAAGAGTATCCTACTGCAGCTGTACAGGGCCTTGGTGAGACCCCATCCCGAACATTGTACAGTATTGTGTGCAGTTTTGGTCTCCTTACCCAGGAAAGGACAAACCTGACATTGAGGGAGAGCAGGGAAGGATGACCAGACTGATCTCTGGGATGACAGGCTTGTTGTGGGAGCAGAGTTTTGGGCGGCTGGACCTGTATTCCATGGGATTTAGGAAAATGAGTGGTGATCAGGGTGAAATATATAAAACTCTGACAGGGCGAGAAAGATTGGAAGTTGGCTTGGACGCCTGAAACAAGGGGCCACAGCATTAAGTACAGAGAGGTCACTTTGCATTGAGATGAGAATATATGTCTTCACTCAGAGACTGGCGAACCAGGAGTACTATCTCCCAGCTCGGGCTGTGGAAACCGAGGCACTGAATATAACTAAGGATTTCTGGAAATTAAAAGGATAGGGAGAGAGCGGAGTATCGTGTGAAGATAGAAGATCAGCTATCAATGAGGTTGTTCTCCAATAACTCAGTCGCTGTGTTCCTGTGCAACACCATGTTGTGCAAAATCGTGCAATATTAATAATGGGGTCTATGGGAAAAAGAGGGTAAGGGGCGAACCCCCAAAAATATTAGTAAAGCCAAAAATTTAATTTAGGCTAACACACATACTAGCACAGTCCAAATAAATCTTTAAGTCCCATATTGTAATAAAACAGTGCTGTAAATGTAACACTTTCAAAACTGACTACAGCAGTGTACCTTTCACCACACTCTTCACCAGAAAGTGCGTGGGGCTGACTGACCACGTCATGTCGATGGGGAGATTCCAGTTCTCCTCAAGAATCTCCCCACAGTTTGAAATAAAGTTCTTTCTAAATGGATACTACAATTCCCCGTTTCAGGCTCATTTTCAAGGCTTCCGAGCGGATTACATTCCTGTTTTAGCTGAACACATTGTTGTACATTTTGCAGACAGAGGATCCTGAGGCTGGGTTTTGCTGTTCAGTTGGTTCCCGGCAAGGAATTGCGTCACAATGAACGGGAGTTCACTTTATGGAAAAAGGTTCATGAATCACATTGCAACCAAATTGTATTTAATCAACACGCGTTATCTGAGATCTGCCTGTATATTGAATAGAGGAGCAAAATTGATGGGCTGAAGGGACTACAGAAGTTCTCACTTTATATTTCACAATGTTTAAACATATTAAGGGATATGAAAATTGTATGGGTAAAACTGCATTAAGGAGATGTTCGACCATTAACTTGCACAGAGAAAGCTCGATGTGTTGTGTGACGTACTCATTTCCCGAAGTTCCTGTACAGTTTGTGGGAAAGCTCAGTAAGTGTTGTCACAAACCGTCAGACATTAGGAAGGAGGTCTCTGCAGGGTCAACAGGACTATGTTTCCCGTTCCCTTTCCCGACACCAAAGTTGGAGGCAGATGTTCTCTCCGGGTATATTCTTTAAGAGTTCGGAGCAGTTGATACAATTGAGTGTCTTGCTTGGCCGTTTCAGGGACTATTGAAGAGTTTATCACATGGCTGTGTGTCTGGAGTCACTTTTAGGCCAGACCAGGAAAACACGGGAGATTCACTTCCTGAAAGTACATTGGGGAAGGAAATCGATGTTTACAATCAACATTGGACACAAGATCACTATTACTGACACCAGATTTTAGATCTTGATATGTTAATAATTGTTTTTATCTTCCACCAGCTGCCCAAGCATGAGCCTGGTCTGTATTAGTAATCCAATGACAATTCCAAGACTGCATCATCTCCACATGGAGACCTATCTGAAACCACACTGAGCTGGTTATTTCTGTGCTACTTGACAGCTCTGTCAAATAGAAGTCCCACCAATTTGACTGTCGTGATGGGACTGATGGGGTGGTAATTGGTCAGATTGTATTTATTCCCCTCTTAGGAAACTGGACATAGCTGAGTAATTTTCCACGTTGCCAGGGAGATGTCAGAGTCGGAGCTGGAATGAAACAGCTTCCCCAGTGACACGGCTTATTGTACCGCACAAGTCTTCAGTCCCATTGCAGGAATGGGGTCAGGGCCCATTGCCTTTGTTGTATCTACTGTGTTCAGCGGTTTCTTCATGTCACGTGCAGCGGATCGAATTGGTTGAAGACTGCCATCTGTGATTCTGTGGGCATCATGATAGGGTAAGTTGGATCATCCACTCAACACGTCTGGCTGAGGATAGTGCAGACACCACATACTTGACTTTTACACTGATGTACAGGACTGTTCCATTATTTAGGATGGGGATATTTGTGGAGTCCTCTCCCCCAGTAAGTTGTTTAATGGTCCATCGACATTTATGCTTGGATTTGGCAGGATGACAGTGCTTCGATCTGATTTGTTACTCGTGGTATAATTTCTGCCTCTGTACCAGATGTTAGTTCTGCTGCTTTGAGAGAAACCAGCCAATTGCGGTAGCTTTAATGGGTTTTCATCATATAAAGGTACACATGGTACTGACCCTGGCATGTTCACCCACACTCGTCACTGAACTATAGATCGGCTTGAGGGTAATGGTGGACTGAGACATTATCCTGGGGGAAAGGTTACAGATTGTCATTGAATACAATTCTGCTTCTGCTGTTGCTGCTGTGACCTACAGCATCAGATGATAACCCAGTTTTAGCTGCAATATCTACAATTCAATTCTACTGACTGTCCCCCAGTTCACACCGAGACCCATTCACCCATCAGCCCTGTATTCAGTGACCTACTCTGGTTTCTGATGCGGCAACCCTTCCATTTTCTAATTCTCATTCTGCTGAAATTCTTTCCTTGGTGTCACGCCTCCAATTTGTTACTTTAACTCAATCAATTTTAGGTACTAATCTAAATCTTTTCCTTTCAGTAATGCCATCTTCTGTATTTGAAGTGAATGTGTTTCCTTCTGTTTTCCTCCCTGACCATAATTCAGACCACTGCAGTGTCAGTGATGCCAGCCTTATGCAGTTCCAGAGTTAAGGAACTTGTCACCATGTGTTATCGTTCAGTTCCCAGTGTACGGCGCTCCATGTTGGACAGGATGTTTGAGCATCTTTGACAATATGTCGTTGGAAATTGTTCAAAAACAGAAATTGCTGAAGAAATTGCTGAAGATGTTGCAGCATTTATGAAGTGAATGCAGATATAAACTTTCAGGTCCAGTGAACCTTCTAAAAAGCTCCCGGTTTCTCTCGCAATTTTTGATATTTTTATTTCCAGTATCGATCATTATTTTGTAATTGAAAATATGTTCTGTGCCGCTATTCATTTCTGGAGAAACTCAGCAGGTCTGTCAGCATCTGCAGGGACAGAGAAACAGGATTAGTGTTTCAAGTCTAGTGTGACACTTCTTCAGAACTCAAAATGATTGGAAAATGTGCTTCAAATCCCTAGCCAGAGTTGTGGAATGGGTGACAGGGGAAAGAGGGTGTGGCAAAAGATAAAAGAAGATGCTGTGAAATGAGTTTAAATTAAGATGCGATGGGGAAAGGGGTTATCTCTATTGAGTGCAAGATAAGGAAGACACAAGCACACAAGGTCTTTGGGAGGCCAGGAGGGGGAATGTTGACTATGTTTTATTATATCGATCTGGCCATAGATACGTTTTCATTGTCGAGATCATCACCCCCGTTAGACAAATAAATTCAGGTGCGTGACTTGTTATTGGCACTAAATAAGCGTTTCATGCTGCCTCAGTATTGTAATAAGGAGAAAAACAAATAATAGTATGAAGTTTTGACTGAGTATTATTTTACTGTCATGTTTAATATAGTTTCAAATTTGCAGCGCTTATCTTTAAATGCTTGTTCTTGAAGTTAGTATCAGATGGAGTGTAGAAGGTTGTGGGCTGACATTATAGAAGTTTATGAAATCAAGAGAGGTACGCATCGGGTGAATAGCCAAGGGCTTTTCCACAGGAGGGGAGAGTTCAACCATAGAAGGCATAGGTTTAAGGTGAAAGGGGGAAGATTTAAAAGGGACGCAGAGGCAGTGTTTTTGTACAGAGTGGTACGGGTATAGAATGAGCTTTCAGAGGAAGAGTGGTCGATGCCAGTACAGCTATAAGATTTAAAACTCATTTGGACAAACATACAAATGGGAAACATTTAGAGGCCTATGGGCCAAATGAAAGCAGATGGGGCTAGTTTAGATTGGAAAACCTGGCCAGCATGGACATTAAGAAAAGCTTCACGCAGTGTCAGTGCGGGTTTGTGAAAAGGAAATTATATTTTGCCCTGTAAGATCATGCAAAGATTTCTGGAGATGCCTGGAAATATAACAAGCGGACTTGATAAAGGGGATCTAGTAGAAAGAGGCTTTTCAGAGATTTTCCGCAGGGTATTACAAAATAAAAGATCTTACTCAAACCAGAAGCTTGTAGGATGACAGATAATGTATTAACATACGATGATGACTGGTTAACACATAGAAATCGGAGAGTCAGGATTAATGGATCTTTATGATAAAGGTGTATCTGCTGGAGCACCACACATATCAGTCCGATGGCATCAGTTATTGCAATCTATACTGACAGCCTGAAGTAGGGAGCTGAGTGCAATATACATCCGAGTTAGCTGCAATATCTAAAGTTCAATTCTACTGACTGTCCCCCAGTTCACACCGAGACCCATTCACCCATCAGCCCTGTATTCAGTGACCTACTCTGGTTTCTGTTGCGGCAACCCTTCCATTCAGCCCATTGACACTACTCCACCAGTAAGACACTGAGAACCAAAAGGCTGGCTGTTATTTAATGGAGAGGACTTCCAGAAAAGGAGGAGCACAAAGTGATTGGAGTCTTCCTGAGTATGAAACATAACGTCAGCATGCTGATGCAGCAAGTAACTAGGTTGGATCATTAACCGGCTTCCAGAGATGAAAGGGTTGAGTTATTCAGAATCTCTATAATGGTGAGGTGATTATTCATTGGGGTTTAAATGAATGAAGAACATAGAACATAGAACATAGAACAATACAGCGCAGTACAGGCCCTTCGGCCCTCGATGTTGCGCCGATCAAAGCCCACCTAACCTACACTAACCCACTATCCTCCATATACCTATCCAATGCCCGCTTAAATACGCATATAGAGGGAGAGTCCACTACTGCTACTGGCAGGGCATTCCATGATCTTACGACTCGCTGAGTGAAGAACCTACCCCTAACATCAGTCCTATATCTACCCCCCCTTAATTTAAAGCTATGCCCCCTTGTAATAGCTGACTCCATACGCGGAAAAGGGTTCTCACTGTCAACCCTATCTAACCCCCTAATCATCTTGTACACCTCTATCAAATCACCCCTAAACCTTCTTTTCTCCAAAGAAAACAACCCCAAGTGCCTCAGCCTTTCCTCATAGGATCTTCCTACCATACCAGGCAACATCCTGGTAAACCTCCTCTGCACCCGTTCCAGTGCCTCCACATCCTTCCTATAGTATGGCGACCAAAACTGCACACAATATTCCAGAAGCGGCCGCACCAGAGTCTTATACAACTGCAGCATGACCTCAGGACTCCGGAACTCAATTCCTCTACCAATAAAAGCCAGTACGCCATATGCCTTCTTCACTGCACTATTTACCTGGGTGGCAACTTTCAGAGATCTGTGTACATGGACACCAAGATCCCTCTGCTCTTCCACACTACCAAGTAGTCTACCATTAGCCCAGTAATCCATCTTTTTATTACTCTTACCAAAGTGAATCACTTCACACTTAGCTACATTGAACTCCATTTGCCACCTTTCTGCCCAGCTCTGCAGCTTCTCTATATCCCGCTGTAACCTGCCATATCCTTCCTCACTGTCTACAACTCCTCCGACTTTCGTATCATCCGCAAACTTGCTCACCCAACCTTCTAACCCTTCCTCCAGGTCATTTATAAAAATGACAAACAGCAATGGTCCCAAAACAGATCCTTGCGGAACACCACTAGTGACGGCACTCCAAGATGAATCTTTGCCATCAACTACTACCCTCTGTCTTCTTCCAGAGAGCCAATTCCTAATCCAAACCTCCAACTCACCCTCAATGCCATATCTCTGTATTTTCTGCAGTAGCCTACCATGGGGGACCTTATCAAACGCCTTACTAAAATCCATATATACTACATCTACCGCTTTCCCCTCATCTACCTCCTTCGTCACCTTCTCAAAGAATTCAATAAGGTTTGTGAGGCACGACCTGCCCTTCACAAAACCATGCTGATATCCTTGATCACATCATTCTTATCCAGATGTGCATAAATCCTATCCCTTATAATTCTCTCTAAGACTTTGCCCACAACAGAAGTGAGACTCACTGGCCTATAGTTACTAGGATTATCCCTACTCCCCTTCTTGAACAAGGGAACCACGTTTGCTAGCCTCCAGTCCTCTGGCACTACTCCTGTAGACAAAGAGGACACAAAAATCAAGGCCAATGGCTCTGCAATCTCCTCCCTTGCTTCCCAGAGAATCCTAGGATAAATGCAATCAGGCCCAGGGGACTTATCTATTTTCACCCTTGCCAGAATTTCCAACACCTCTTCTCTACATATCTCAAAGCCATCCATTCTACTTATTCGTGCCTCAGTATTCATATCGACAACAATGTCCTGTTCCTGAGTGAATACTGACGAAAAGTATTCATTCAGCGCCTCCCCAATCTCTTCAGCCTCCACACGCAACTTCCCATTACTATCCTTGATTGGACCTATTCCTTCCCTAGTCATTCTTTTATTCCTAACATACCTATAGAAAGCCTTAGGGTTTTCCCTAATCCTACCAACTAAGGACCTTTCATGTCCCCTCCTTGCTGCTCTTAGCTCTCTCTTCAGGTCCTTCCGGGCTACCTTATAACTCTCAATCGCCCCTATTGAACCTTCACGCCTCATCTTTACAAAGGCCGCCCTCTTCCATTTAACAAGGGATTCCAACTCCTTATTAAACCACGGCTCCTTCACACGACCCTTTCCTCCCTGCCTGATAGGTACGTACTTATCAAGGACACTCAATAGTTGCTCCTTGAACAAGTTCCACATATCAATTACGCTCTTGCCTTGGAATCTACTTTTCCAATCCACACATCCTAAGTCATGCCTCAACGCATCATAATTTCCCTGCCCCCAGCTATAACTCTTGCCCTGTAGTACACACTTATCCCTCTCCATCACTAGAGTAAAAATCACCGAATTGTGGTCACTGTCCCCAAAGTGCTCACCTACCTCTAGTTCTAATACCTGGCCTGGTTCGTTACCCAGAACCAAATCCAGTATGGCCTCACCTCTTGTTGGCTTATCTACATATTGTGTCAGGAAACTCTCCTGCACACATTGCACAAACACTGACCCATCTAACGAACTTGAGCTATAGCTTTCCCAATCAATATCAGGAAAGTTAAAGTCTCCCATAACAATCACCCTATTACTGTCACTCTTCTCCTGAATCATCTTCGCAATCCTTTCTTCAACGATTCTAGGACTATTAGGAGGCCTGTAAAAGACTCCTAACAGGGTGACCTCACCTCTCCTATTCCTAACCTCAACCCAAACTACCTCAGATGGCAAATCTTCATCCATCTTCCTTTCCACCGCTGTAATACTATCTTTGACAAGCAAAGCCACACCCCCCCCTCTTTTACCCCCACCTCTGACCCTACTAAAACATTTAAACCCTGGAACCTGCAACAGCCAATCCTGTCCCTGATCTAGCCATGTCTCCGTAATAGCCACAACATCGAAGTCCCAGGTACCAACCCACGCTGCGAGTTCACCTACCTTATTTCGTATACTTCTGGCATTAAAGTATACACACTTCAAGCCACTCTTCTGTTTACATGCACGATCCTTTAAGATTGATACCATATTCCTACCCTCCCTACACTCCAGGTCCTGCACCCTAAAGTTACAGTCTGGGTTCCCATGCCCCTGCAGAGTTAGTTTAAACCCCCCCCCAAGAGCACTAGCAAACCTCCCCCCAAGGATACTGGTGCCCCTCAGGTTCAGGTGCAGACCATCCTGTCTATAGAGGTCCCACCTTCCCCAGAAAGAACCCCAGTTATCCAAATACCGAAATCCCTCCCTCCTGCACCATCCTTGTAGCCACGCATTTAACTCTTCTCTCTCCCTATTCCTCGACTCTCTATCACGTGGCACGGGTAACAAACCAGAGACAACAACTCTGTTCGTTCTAACTCTGAGCTTCCAACCTAGCTCCCTAAAAGCCTGTCTAACATCCTCAGCACTCCTACCTATGTCATTGGTGCCAATATGGACCACGACTTCAGGCTGCTCCCCCTCCCCCTTAAGGACCCGGAAAACACGATCAGAGACATCACGTACCCTTGCACCTGGGAGGCAACATACCAAACGTGAGTCTCTCTCGTTCCCACAAAACCGCCTGCAGAGTGATACTGTTGAAATATACAAGATACAAAGCGGGCTTGAGAAGGTAGATGGTGAGAAGTTGCTCCCATTCCTGGGCAGAATGTCAAACTCGAGGATACAGATACCGAATAAGGAACATCGATTTCAATCTGAGATGCAAAGTGATGCCTTCTCTCAGAAGGTAGTGAATATCTGGAATTCCCTAACCCAGAGAAATGTCGAGAGATACAGGAGTCAGCATGAAAGTGGAGTTGGGCCCTGGAGTAGATCAGCCACGTTATTATTTTATGACAGGGCTAGCTTGAGGGGGCGAATGACCTACTTCTGTTCCTATTTATTAATTTCACATGTTACGCTATTGGAAACGAACAGGTTATTTTCCTGGAAGTCATGTTGCACAATGTTGCATTCAGGGACAACAGATGATTTGTTTCAGTTAACTGTAGGTGGGGTATAGGGGCTGTATACCCAGCGTATTTAAGTCTGTAACATGACCCACATCTGGAGCAGAGGTTACAGAGTGGGTAAGCCTAAAAGAAAGCTTGGGGTTGGCGGTGGGCTCCTGACCCAGCCTGAATTTTGCAAGTAGTTTTCTAAAACTACATCTCACCATCGGAGTGGCCTCGATGTGCCTTTGTGTAGCAGGTCCGAAGGGTTGAACGTAACATCAGAACATGGCGCTGAGGGACCTGAGTGGGCCATTCAGCCCATTGACACTACTCCACCAGTAAATAAGATTGTGGTTCATCTCATTGTGTTCCCAGCTGCACTTTGCTCCTGATGCACCACTATCCCTGATGCACCTGTTTGCGGAAAATCATTTTATATTATATCGAAGCCAGCCTCGATATAGTATAAAGATTCAGCCATCCCAAACTTCGGGAAAAGAGAATTTCCACTGGAATAAATTCCCACTTGGTGAATTTCACCGAATTCCTGCTCTGACTGAGGTTGGAGGGTGTCACTGTTTCATTTTTATCCCACTCCTCCACTGCTCCCAACAAATTTAAAATTTAGCTTAAAAATGTGTTGCTGGAAAAGCGCAGCAGGCCAGGCAGCATCAAAGGAGCAGGAGAATGAACATTTCGAGCATATGCCCTTCTTCAGCAATGAGGAGGGTGTGCCAAGCAGGCTACGATAAAAGGTAGGGAGGAGGGACTTGTGGGGAGGGGCGTTGGGAATACGATAGGTGGAAGGAAGTTAAAGTGAAGGTGATAGGCTGGAGAGGGGTGGGGTGGAGAGGTCGGGAAGATGATTGTAGCTCAAGAAGGCGGTGCTGAGTCTGAGGGACAGGGAAAAGGTGGGGAGAGGGGAAATGAAGAAGCTGGAGAAATCTGCATTCATCCCTTGTGGTTGGAAGGTTCCTAGGCGGAAGATGAGGTGCTCTTCCTCCAGGCGTCGTGTTGCCACCGTCTTGTGATGGAGGACGCCAAGGACCTGCATGTCTTTGGCAGAGTGAAAGGGGTATTTAAAGTGTTCAGCCACACTGCGGTTGAGTTGGTTGGTGCAGGTGTCCCAGAAGTTTTCTCTGAAACGTTCTGCAAGTTGGCGGCCTGTCTCCCCAATTTAGAGGAGGCCATATTGGGTGCAGCGGATGCAGTAAATGATGTGTGTGGAGGTGCAGGTGAATTTCTGACGGATATGGAAGGATCCCTTGGGGCCTTGGAGGGAAGTGAGGGGGGAGGTGTGTGCGCATGTTTTGCATTTCTTGCAGTTACACGGGAAGGTGCCGGGAGTGGTGGTTGGGTTGGTGGGGGGTGTGGATCTGACGAGGGAGTCGCGGAGGGAGTGGTCTTTCCAGAACACTGATAGGAGTGGGGAAGGAAATATATCCTTGGTGGTGGGGTTTGTTTGGAGGTGGCGGAAATGACGAAGGATGATACGTTGGACATGGAGGTTGGTGGGGTGGGAGGTGAGGACCAGTGGGATTCTGTCCTTTTGGTGATTGGAGGGACGGGGTTCACGGGCGGAGGAGCGGGATGTGGAGGAGATGCGGTGGAGAGCATCGCCAACCACGTCGGAGGAGAAATTGCGGTCTTTGAAGAAGGAGGCCATCTGGGTTATTCAGTATTGGAATTGGTCTCCCTGGGAGCAGATGCAGCGGAGGCAAAGGAATTAGGAACATGCGATGTTATTTTTACAGGGGGCAGGGTGGGAGGAGGTGTAATCTAGGTAGCTGTGGGTGTCATTCGGTTTATAGTAAACATTCATGTTTAGTCGGTCATCTGAGATAGAAATGGAGAGGTCTAGGAAGGGGAGAGAGGTGTCTGAGACTGTCCAGGTAAATTTGAGGTCGGGTGGAAGGTGTTAGCAAAGTTGATGAACTATTCTCCTAGTAAACTTTAAATGTAACCAGGTTGGTGATATGGCCGATCATAAAGTTCTCAGACTGCATCAGGTTCAGTGACAGGAACAAGTCAGGCAGATTTCTTTAGTCAGCCACAAATAACTAATAGAACTGACGGATGTGCATGGTGGATATCTGGTTAGCACTGCTCCCTCCCATCATCGAGGAGCTGCGTTCAATATAACCTCAGGCGACGCTATGTGTGGAGTTTGAGCATTCTCTCTGCAGATTTCTGTGTGGGTTTCCTCCCAATGCTCCAACAGTCCAAAGATCCGCAGCTTAGAGTGGATTGGCCATGCTAAATTGCCCTTCATGCCCAGGGATGTGAAGGTTAGGTAGGTTAGTCATGGGAAATGCAGGATTACTTGGATAGGGTAGGGGGGCAGGTCCGGTGGATGCTGTTTGGAGGGTCAGTGTGGAGTTGATGGATGGGATGCCCTGCTTCCACACTGTAGAGATTCTGTGAAAATGGCAAGAAATTTGGTCTATACCCAGTGGGTATCTATCTGATCCACTCTCATCTAGGTCTTGTACGTTTCAATAAGATCATCTCTCTTTCCAAGGGTGACCTGTTAAATCCTTCATAATATAAGGTACTCATTCCTGGAATGCGTGAAGTGAAACATCGCCGAACTGCTTCTAACGTAATTATATTCTTTCTCAGAGAAGGAGACAAAGAAAAAATAATCTCACACTCAGATCTTGAGTTTTATTTTTTTTTCTCGCAGTGTTGTGGTTCTTTGTAACTCTTTTCCCCACAGAGCATTGGAGGCAGAGATATTGAATAATTTTGAGGAACAGACAGAAGGTTCATAAATAACAACGGTGTCGAGGATTATCAGGGATTGGCAGTAATATGCGGTATGGGGGTAAATGTAGACAGTGGTACCAAATGACACTGCTCCAGAACATCCAGGAATATAATTCAAAACCAAATGGTAATATCGATAAAATGTTAAGGGGGAAGCCCAGATGGTGGCGATCTGGAAGGTCTGTTTTAATGGGGTCTGCATCAGAGCACAGGCAAAGTGGTTCTCTAACCCACCCCATCCCAGCCAGTTACTTAACATTCAACACTAAAAAGAGCAATAGAATCTTTACTAATCCCGTTTCATCAAGTGGAAATGACAAAACATGGGAAAGGATCGATCAAGTCACAACATGCAGTGCACCCGTCAGAAGCATCGAGCAGGCCTGAGGCTGTAGCTGCAACTCACTCTGCTCGTTCCATGGACCCAGTTACTCACCAGCCCTTGGTCACTGAGTTCACCAACTTAAGTGAAATGATTGAAGGCATGACTGAACAGAAGTCTAGCTGTGGCTAGAACCGCTCTCAGACGTGCTCCAAAAACATGAGCAGCAACTCGACAGCCTTGGAAACAGAACATACAATGTCAAGTGCCGAACTGCATTGACAGAGACTGCGATCAATTCCTCTCGGGAGAGGATCCTCCTCCTTGAAATACAGGTCCATACCTTAACTGAACAAGATGACCACCTTGAGAACAGGGAGAGGACGAAGAATGTTCACATCGTCGATCAGCTGGGCCAGACGGCAGGTGGTCAGCTTTGATCTGGCTGCTGTGATTCCTTCACTTCGAAGCTGAAGTTCATTGGGTTACGGCACGGTGGTTATACTCAGACCAACACCTTTGCCCTGTCCTTGTGCGACTACATAGTTACAGGGATAAACAAAGACTGATGGAAGCTCAGTGTGGTTTCCGATGGCTTTAATCCACGAGAGCTCCAGGATTATGTTCTTTTATGACTTTTCAGCATCGGTGATTCAGGAAAGAAAATCTTTTGATGATATCAAGAGAAGAGTAAGGGAACTCGGGATTCAGTATCCCTTAAGGTTTCCAGCGGTGCTCTGTATTGCTTTGAATGGGTCAATTAACTCGTCTGATTCTCCAGAGAAAGCGAAAACTTTGTGGATAATTTAAAGAAAGCTGGATGTTTAGATAATCATGTTTCTCCCTTAAAGAAATGTTGTTGGATTTTTCTGGTATTAACCAGTGTTAAATTATAGTCAGAGATGGGTAGAGTTCACACTTTTAACTTCTTCATTAGTATTACTACTTGTTTTCTCTTCCTTTGCTTGTATCGGAGGTGTGGCTCAAGTTGGAGGGAGTTACAAAGGTAGTTGTGATGACAACTGCCGACCTAAGGACAGTTGAAGCCTGGTTTTTGTTATTATTTGCCCTGAATGCCATATTGGTAGCAGGGAGAAGATAAAGTTTTGGGCTATGTAAGCACCCCCAATGGGCAGGGTAAATTTCCATATAAAGTATCATTGGCAGTTCGGATTTTGTTTCGTTCATTTTTTTTTATGTGATTAGCTTGTTAGTTGTAGTAGTAATAGTTTGTATCGTTTTTAGGGTCGCTGAGTGTTTTATCATTAATGCTCAGCGATGTGTAATTCGATGTGAAACTCTCTCGAATTCAAATGTTGCTGCAATGTGTTATGGATTATTATGTGGTTAAATGGTGTACCTGAAACATTAAGGGCAGTGAATTGCCAGTCAAGAGTAAAAATGTAATTTCTCGTCTTAAAATCAAAGAGGGTGGATGTTGCCTATTGCAGGAGATGCACCGTGATGACAAGGAACATATGATGTTACAGCAGGGCAGCTTTGATCGGGTTTATTTCGCGTCTTTTAATACTGTGAGTAGGGGAAAAGTCAGAATGGATAGTAAGAATCTTCCATTTAAATCACTAGATTGTATTAAACACTCATGGAAGGATCATAATCCTCAAAGCCTTGAACTGTGGGAATTAATACAGTGTTTTGAATTGCCACCCAGTGCACCCGCTGAAAATCCTGGTACATGCATTTCCCAAATTAAGTTATCTTGCATCGTGGCACATTATTGTAGAGGATATTTCAACGGTGGACAGAATGTCCAAAGGTCCCCAATACCCTCGTTATAATGTACGAAATTAGTGGATTTGTGTGCAGAATCAGAGCTGGTGGATGTCTGGAGGCAGTTCTACTTCACAAGTAGAGATTTCATTTTCTTCTTGAACCTGCATATATAGCACAAGAGGGTTGATCTCTTCCCCATCCCTGAACCAATCTTAGGTTCGCTGGCATCCTGCACAATTGGGAATATTACCCCAACATACTTGCCCCAGATTTGGGATAGAAGTCACATAAGATTATGTTGTTTGTAGATGAAGGTCTTATATTTTTGTCTAATCCCGCAATTTCGGCAGCTCACGTGATCCATTGCATTAAATCGCTCCTCGCCTTTTTGGGCTTTAAGATTAATTTTGGAAAGTTGGAGGCCATGCCTATGGGAGGTCTTAGGGAAATACCAGATTTTGAGGGTAATTCCTGTTTTCCTTTTAAATGGATGGGGGTGGGTGGGGGGAGGGAGGTTTCTCTATTTCAGAATATTCATTACATCCGTTTTTGATCATTTATTTAACATGAACTATGTCCATATGTTTGAAAAATTAAACAAGACCTTCAAAGAAGGGAGGCACCTCCAATATCCTGGCTAGGTCGGATAGCTGTTCTTAAAATGAACGTTCTTCCTCATTTATTGTAACCCGTGTGAAAGCTTCCTTTGATGTTTCCCAGACAGACATTTAGGAAATTTTATGGCTGGTTAACTCTTTCATTTGGCACCATAAGCGACTGTCTATCAAGCTAACCAAATTTTAACTACCCCACATTGTGGGGAGTAGATCTCCCAGATTAAAAGTTATGAATTCAGGTCTTTTTTTATCCTATGTTAGTGCCTGGGCCGCTGAGGACTCGGCGTCAATAGGATTAGATATTGAACCCTCTCGGACAAAGTGGACCCTTATTGGTCTGCTGGTCTTAGACAAAATTAGAATATTTATGGAGTATTGTCATAACCCAATAATTATCAATACTGTTAAAGCATGAATGACAATGCGTCACATTGAGGGCAATACAGTCAAAACCATGTTTCTTACCCCTATAATTGGTATACCGGGTTGTCATCCTGGGATAATGGTTTCCAGGTTTAAACTGTGGGCAGCAAAGGGTGTGTCTTACTTGAGTGATTTAGAATTAGTCGAATCCTTACAGTGTGATTAAAAGCCCTTGGGCCCATCAAGGGTAAAAACATTCTCTGCTCGAAATTGTATTTTATAACAAGACGTGTTTAGAAGTTGTTTTTGTTGTAATATCATTATGGTGAGTCAACTGAAATAACCAGAATTACATAGTGTGATTGGATATCTATAACCATAAAATAAGAGTATATTTTTGTTTGGTTTGTGTAAAGCATGCTGACTGTTGCATGAAAGTATACAGTTGATGGAATATACTGTTAGGGGAGTGCGTTTCATCGGAAATGCTCTCAAACAGGCGCTTGAAGAAAATTGGGGTAAAAGTGCCTGAGTGCCGTCTGGACAGTGACAGGAACGCAGAGGGTTGAATGACTGAAAGCTCCTGTATCTGAGAAAAGCACCAGATCAGCTGGGAAGTTATTAAATGCTAGAGCACACTTGAAGGGCTGAATGGCCTCAACATGGTTTGAAATATGTGTGATTTGGAAAACGTGCATCTCTACTCCTTCCTCTTTTGTGGTTACACACTGGGGCACTGCTAATTTTCCTTAAACTGGGCATTATTTGGAACACTATCTGGAACATTCCATATTCGGTGTTCTCCAGAATGTTCTCTAACTGTGTGAGGGGTATTACAAAGGCGAGAGAGAGAGAGAGCGAAGCTGTTGCATGTGGCAGTGAGAGTGGTGGAGCATGAGCCTTGGTCGTGCTATAACAGATATACAATGAGTGTGAGGGAGTAGAGAGACCAATTACCCTGACAGACCGGGGAAGGTTATTGATGCTTGTCCTGTTTTGCTGGATATTTCTTCAGCCCGCAGATGCTGCATTGAATTTGGTGGTGAGCACAGACCATGCTCGGTGGGTCTGGTAGTATGGCCCCCTCTGGGAAGGCAATGGCCCCTCTCTGCACTAGCCCATCCACTATGCACACCATGCACCGTCAACAAACTATCTGCCATGATCGGGGTAAACTGTACAGGGCAGCTCCAAACTGAGAAAACTTAGCCGTGTGCCCCTTGGCCTTTTAAAGATGGCACCAGTGACAGGGAACACGGAATATCTAGGGAAATCCTGGCGACTGTGAGTACCTCCAATCATGATGGATGGGAGAATCGAGCTGGCATTCAATGAGAGGTGGGTGGGGTGGGTGGTATTTAATGAGGTGAGTTCGATAGGACAGCACCAGGAAACTAGCTCAGCTTCGTACAGACAATCCCTCTGTCACACTCAATGAAAATGACACTGAGACAAATTACTGCTTTATACAGTTCAATGAGCCGAACACTCTGCTGTCCTCACTCCCAGTTACAAAGTTGCAGAACAAATGCTCATTC
Source organism: Chiloscyllium punctatum (assembly GCF_047496795.1). Classification (NCBI taxonomy): domain Eukaryota; kingdom Metazoa; phylum Chordata; class Chondrichthyes; order Orectolobiformes; family Hemiscylliidae; genus Chiloscyllium; species Chiloscyllium punctatum. The sequence continues at coordinate 61,567 of NW_027309913.1, read as the reverse complement.
AAAACTCCCCATCGCCTGAACTCACAGCATTATTCCATTCACTCATAATTCTTCATAATACTGACCCGTGTTGCATGATACTATCGAAATGTCTTCATATCAGCATTCTAAAACCTGTGAACATATCTTTCCATGACATTTTTTCTCAGTCTGTCCCTCTCTGTCTCTATCCTGAAACACACATGTTTACAGTCATATGATTCTACTGCATGGAAACAGGTCCTTCGGCCCAACTGGTAGATGCCGACCAAAATGTGCATCCACACTCACCCCAATTCCCTGCCCTTGCTTCTTTCCTATCCATGTATTTATCCAAATACCTTTTTAATGTTGTTATTGTACCCACCTCAACCACTTCCACTGGCAGCTCAGTCCAAAGGCAAAACACAGTCTTTGTAAAAACGTTGACCCTCAGGTTCCTTTTTATTTTTGTCCCCTCCAAACATTAACAGATGTCCTCTAGTCCTTGGCTTCCCAACCTTGCAAAAAAAATTGAAATATTCACCCTATGCATGGTTCTCATGATTTGATAAGAGGTACACTTCAATATAATCCCCCTCAGTTTTCTACGCTGTTAGGAAATATGTTCTAACCTGCCCAACTTCTCCCTATAACGCAGACACTTTAGCCCAGGAAACATCTTTGTAAATTTCTTGTACATTCTTTCTCGTTCAATAATATCCTTTCTAGGGCAAGGTGAACAAACCTGAACACAATACTCCAACTGCAGCCTTACCAACATCCTGTACAACGGCAACAGAACGTCCCAACTTCTATACTCAATGCCCTGATGTAGGCCAGTGTGCCAACAACCTTCTTCACTGTCCTGTATATCTGCGACTCAAATTCAGACAACCATGCACCTGATATCCAACATCCTTTTGTTCCACTACACTCCTCAAGGCCCTCTCATTCACCATTAAACTCCCACCTGAATTTGACTTTCCAAAATGAAAGATGTAGCATTTATCTATATTAAACTCCATTTGCTTTTTCTCAGCCCACTTCCCCAGCTGATCAAGGTAGTGCTGCAATTTCTGATAATGTTGCTCACTGTAAACAATACCACTATAACATCACTAACCCCCTCTTACTTCCTTGTACCATTCAATATTTTAGTGCCATCTGCAAACTTACTAACCTGCATTGTGCACTCTCGTCTAAATCATTGATCTAGATAACACACAGCAATGGGGACAGTACGGACCCCTGAGGCACTCCACTAGTCACAGGCCTCCAGTCCAACAAGCATACCTCCACCATAGCTTTTTGCTTTATAATGTTAAACCAATTGCGTAACCAAATTGCCAGCTTACCTGAGAGTCTGTGCGATCTAACCTTCTAGAGCGGCCTTTCATGTGGAATCTTACGAAAGGCCTTACTGAAATCCATATAGATTATGTTGACCGCCCTGCCCTCGACAACTTTCCTGGTCACTTCCTTAAAAAACCCTAATAAAATTTGTAAGGCATGATCTGCCACGCACAAAGCTATGCTGACTGCTTCAAGTCAAACTCTGTCTTTCCAAATGCATGCATATCTTGTATCTCAGAACCTTCTCAGGTAGTTTACCGCAAACAGATGTGAAGCTTACTGGTCTGTATTTCCCAGACATTTATTTGCAGCCCTTCTTGAAGAAGGGCACTATATATTTGTTACCGCCCAGTCTTCCAGGACCTTGGCCCCTGTCTTCTCTCACCTCTTGCAGTCCTCTTGGATATATCTGGTCAGGACCAAGAGATTTTCCTGATTTTGTGCATTCTAATATGTCCAGTAGCACCTCTACTGTGATTTCGACAGTACCAAGATATGACAATTAACCTCCCAAAGGTCACAAGTCTTCATGTCTTTCTTCATGGTAAACACAGAGGAGAAATTGAGGACCTCAACCTCTCTTGTAGTTTTACACATGCGTGCCTATTTTGGTTTTTAAGGCGTCCTATTCTCTCTCCAGTTGTTCTTTTTCTTTACTATAGTGAACTTGGGTTCACCCTAATCGTCTCAGCCAAGGCTATCTCATACTCCCTTTTCGCCTTCCTGATTTCCTTCTTCAGTAAACTCCTGTATCCCCTGTATACCTCCAGGGATTCCCTTAATTCCAGCTGCCTGTACCTGAACCACGCCTCCTTTTTGCTGGCTAGAGCCTTAATATCTCTTGTCATCCAGGGTTTTCTCTTCCAGCCTCACTTTCCCTTCACCCTCACAGGAACATGTAAACCTTGAACTCGAGCTATCTCACTTTTACAGCCCTCCCTCGTGACTAATATCCTTTTACCTGAAAACAAACTACTCCAATTAACCCCTGCAATCCTCTGTCTAATTCCAACAAAATATGCCTTGGCCAAATTCAGAACTTGAATCTGTGGACCAATTTGGTCTCTCCCATAACTATTTTAAAATTACTACAATGCCAGTTACTTTTCCCAAAATACTCCCCCACTTTACCACCGTCACCTATCCATCCCTATTTCACAACAGTTTGTCCCTTCCCGTGTCGGACCCTTTATTTACTGCTTGGGAAACTTTCTTGAACAAACTTAAGAAATTACGTTCCATCGAAGTTCTTAACCATCTGGATGTCCCAGTCTATGTTAGGAAAATTTAAATCACCTATTATGACAATCCTAATGCAACTGCTACCCTCACCAGTTTCCCTGCATATTTTTCCCTCTAATTCCCATTGATGATTTGGAGGCTTATAGTGCAACCACTACAACATCACTAACCCCCTCTTCCTTCCTTGTACCATTCACAGAACCTCATCGGATAATACCTCAGTTATTTCATCTTTAAATACTTGTAGGATACTCGCCTTAATCAGAACTATTGGTGTTTCAACTGTTTTCATTTACATCTCTCCCTTGCAATGATTTTCACATCTGCATCAAAACTTGTCAAGGTACAGTGGAGATATGCTGCTGTAACTGGATGGGAGCTGCATATCCTGTCACTTCCAGCAAGTTTCCCCACACTGGGCAGTGATCTAACACAGTGTTACCGCAAACTGGAACAACCTGTGTTTATATATGAATAAACCATTGAGGTCTGCACTTCTCCCCACGCTGGACATTTATCCCAGGAATAAAGATTAAGTATTGGTGTGGGCTGCACAGAGTTCCATTCTGGATATTGTTGGGTTGCATTCAGCAGTACACGAGCCATATCTACGCAGTGCTCCATCCCGAATGCATTATGGATGGGCTGTTTATGTGAGTTTGATTGCGAATGTGAGAGAACTAAACATCTGGCAATACCTTTATTTTGTGTTTTCATTCTTGTGATTGGATCCTTCAAATCCTGACTCATCCTTAGACCCGACCCTCTGGATGAGTCATGATGACCGTTGTTAAAGCATCTGAGTCTGCAACATGACCAACAAATGGAGCAGAGGCCGCAGAGAGGACAGTCTCCGTAAAATGGAATGAGGAAATCACAGTCTGATCAGCCGTGGTCTTAGTGAATGGTGGGGCAGGATTGAATGGACCACTAATCCAACTTGTTCATGTATTTATGTTTGTTCCAAGCAAACTCCTCTTCTCTCCCAATGTCCCATACTAGTGGGAAGTGAGTCAGCTCCTCCTGTTCCTGTGTAACAGGATCCTGGGGCCTCACTAGCCTACAGATTTCCCTGTGGCCCAGTTTCGAGCAGTTGAGTGACAACCTCCTGTTCCTTTCCCTGTTCCCGTGTCCCAGTCTCAAGCAGTTGAATGACTCCATCCTGTTCCTGTGTCCCAGTCTCGAGCAGTTGAGTGACTCCCTCCTGTTCCCATGTCCCAGTCTCAAGCAGATGAGTGACTCCTTCCTGCTCCTGTGTCCCAGTTTCGAGCAGTTGAGTGACTCCCTTCTGTTCCTGTGTCCCAGTCTCGAGCAGTTGAATGACACCCTCCTGTTCCTGTGTCCCAGTCTCAAGCAGTTGAGTGACTCCCTCTTGTTCCTGTGTCCAAGTCTCAAGCAGTTGAAAGACTCCCTCTTGTTCCTGTGTCCCAGTCTCAAGCAGTTGAATGACTCCCTCCTGTTCCCATGTCCCAGTCTCAAGCAGTTGAATGACACGCTCCTGTTCCTGTGTCCCAGTCTCAAGCAGTTGAGTGACTCCCTCCTGTTCCTGTGTCCCAGTCTCAAGCAGTTGAATGACACCCTCCTGTTCCTGTGTCCCAGTCTCAAGCAGTTGAATGACTCCCTCCTGTTCCCATGTCCCAGTCCCAAGCAGTTGAATGACACCCTCCTGTTCCTGTGTCCCAGTCTCGAGCAGTTGAGTGACTCCCTTCCTGTCCCTGTGTCCCAGTCTCAAGCAGTTGAGTGACTCCCTCCTGTTCCTATGTCCCAGCCTCGAGCAGTTGAATGACTCCCTCCTGTTCCTGTGTCCCAGTCTCAAGCAGTTGAATGACACCCTCCTGTTCCTGTGTCCCAGTCTCCAGCAGTTGAATGAATCCCTCCTGTTCCCATGTCCCAGTCCCAAGCAGTTGAATGACACGCTCCTGTTCCTGTGTCCCAGTCTCGAGCAGTTGAGTGACTCCCTTCTGTTCCTGTGTCCCAGTCTCAAGCAGTTGAGTGACTCCCTCCTGTTCCTATGTCCCAGCCTCGAGCAGTTGAATGACTCCCTCCTGTTCCTGTGTCCCAGCCTCGAGCAGTTGAGTGACTCCCTCCTGTTCCTCTGTCCCAGTCTCAAGCAGTTGAGTGACTCCCTCCTGTTCCTATGTCCCAGCCTCGAGCAGTTGAATGACTCCCTCCTGTTCCTGTGTTCCAGTCTCGAGCAGTTGAGTGACTCCCTCCTGTTCCTCTGTCCCAGTCTCAAGCAGTTGAGTGACTCCCTCCTGTTCCTATGTCCCAGCCTCGAGCAGTTGAATGACTCCCTCCTGTTCCTGTGTCCCAGTCTCAAGCTGTTGAATGACTCCCTCCTGTCCCTGTGTCCCAGTCTCAAGCAGTTGAGTGACTCCCTCCTGTTCCTGTGTCCCAGTCTCAAGCAGTTGAGTGACTCCCTCCTGTTCCTGTGTCCCAGTCTCAAGCAGTTGAGTGACTCCCTCCTGTTCCTGTGTCCCAGTCTCGAGCAGTTGAATGCCCGCCTCCTGTTCCTGTGTACCAGTCTCGAGCAGTTGAGTGACTCCCTCCTGTTCCTGTGTCCCAGTCTCGAGCAGTTGAGTGACTCCCTCCTGATCCTGTGTCCCTGTCTCAAGCAGTTGAATGCCCGCCTCCTGTTCCTGTGTCCCAGTCTCAAGCAGTTGAATGACACCCTTCTGTTCCTGTGTCCCAGTCTCAAGCAGTTGAGTGACTCCCTCCTGTTCCTGTGTCCCAGTCTCAAGCAGTTGAATGCCCGCCTCCTGTTCCTGTGTCCCAGTCACGAGCAGTTGAATGCCCGCCTCCTGTTCCTGTGTACCAGTCTCGAGCAGTTGAGTGACTCCCTCCTGTTCCTGTGTCCCAGTCTCGAGCAGTTGAGTGACTCCCTCCTGTTCCTGTGTCCCAGTCTCGAGCAGTTGATTGACTCCCTCCTGTTCCCATGTCCCAGTCTCAAGCAGTTGAGTGACTCCCTCCTGTTCCTGTGTCCCAGTCTCAAGCAGTTGAATGACACCCTTCTGTTCCTGTGTCCCAGTCTCGAGCAGTTGAGTGACTCCCTCCTGTTCCTGTGTCCCAGTCCCAAGCAGTTGAGTGACTCCCTCCTGTTCCTGTGTCCCAGTCTCGAGCAGTTGAGTGACTCCCTCCTGATCCTGTGTCCCAGTCTCAAGCAGTTGAATGCCCGCCTCCTGTTCCAGTGTCCCAGTCTCAAGCAGTTGAATGACACCCTCCTGTTCCTGTGTCCCAGTCTCGAGCAGTTAAGTGACTCCCTTCTGTTCCTGTGTCCCAGTCTCGAGCAGTTGAATGACACCCTCCTGTTCCTGTGTCCCAGTCTCAAGCAGTTGAATGACACCCTTCTGTTCCTGTGTCCCAGGCTCAAGCAGTTGAGTGACTTCCTCCTGTTCCTGTGTCCCAGTCTCAAGCAGTTGAATGACACCCTCCTGTTCCTGTGTCCCAGTCTCGAGCAGTTGAGTGACTCCCTCCTGTTCCTATGTCCCAGCCTCGAACAGTTGAATGACACCCTTCTCTTCCTGTGTTCCAGTCTCGAGCATTTGAGTGACTCCCTCCTGTTCCCGTGTCCCAGCCTCGAGCAGTTGAATGACTCCCAGCTGTTCCTGTGTCCCATTCTCAAGCAGTTGAATGACTGCTTCCTGATCCCAAGTCTGTGAAAATGGATGTCCTCCTCCTGTTCCTGAGTAACAGGCTCCATTAGCTCTGTGCTCACCTCCTGCTCCTGTGGAATGGTGGTGAGGGACTGAATGGCCTCTTCACATTCGTTACAGCTTCTGTTGACTAAAAGCAATTCTCCTGATTCTGTAAATCACCATCAAAATATGAATGATGTATTTTTGTATTTTGCTCTCAGTAAATGAGCAAACAAGCTGACTGACAGAATTCAGAAGCTGAGTAGTCTCCTCCTGTTCCTGTGTTATACACTCAAAAGGCAATAGAGTCTCAGAGATGTACAGTACAGAAAACGATCCTTCAGTCCAGTCGTCTATGCCAACCAAATATCCTAAATAAATCTCGTTCCCCTTGCCAGCACTTGGCCCATCTCCCTCTAAATACTTCCCATTCATGTATCCATCCAAATGCCTTTTAAATGGTGTAACTGTACCTGCCTCCACCACCTCTTTTGGCTGTTCAATCCATACACACAGCGGTCTCTGTGTGAAAATGTTGTCCCTAACGTCCCTTTTTAAAATATTTCTCCTCTCACCTTAAACCTTTGTCTTCTAATTTTGGACTCGCCTATCCTGGGAAAAGACGTTGACTGTTTACCTTATCTATTCCCCTCATGATTTTATAAACCCCTTTAAGATCACCCCTCAGCCTCAACACTTGAAAATAGCCCCAGCCTATTCAAACTCTCCCTGTAGCTGTAACCCTCCAACACCTGCAACAATATTTTAAATCTCTTCTGTACCCTTTCAAGTTTGACAACATCTTTCCGACAGCAGGGAAACTGGAATTAAAGGCAATATTACAAAAGTGATCAAACCAATGTCCTGTACAGATGCAACGCCTCGTGAAAATGTTTAGACACAAAGCACGGACCAATAAAGGGAAGATCACCAAGTGCCTTCTTCACTGCGCTGTCTACCTGTGACGGCAATTCCAAGGAACAGAGAACCTGCCCCACAAGGTGACACAGTAGCTCAGTGACTCGCATTGCTGCTTCAGAGCGCAGCGATCTGGGTTTAACTCCATCCTTGAATGACTGCCTGTGTGGAGTTTGCACATTCTCCCCGTGTCTGTATGAGTTTCCTCCGGATGTTATGTTTTCCTCCGACAATATAAAGATATACAGATAAGGGTAGATCGACCATGCTAAATTGAGTAAAGTACCCAGGGATGTGTAGGCGAGGTGGATTAGCTATGGAAAATGCAGGCTCAGAGGGATAGGGTAGGGGTTTGTCTAGTGGGATACTGTTTAGAGGGTCGGTGTGGCCTCGATGGGCCGAAAAGCCTGTTTCCTCACTGTAGGGATTCGATAACTTCTATGGAATTCTCCTTGATTGGCAGCTTTCCACAGGACCCTACCTACATGTCTTGCCTTGATATGTCTTGCCAAAATGCTACACCTCACATTTCACTAAAATAAACTCTATCTGCCACTCCTCGGTTCACCTAAACAAAGTCCCATTATAGTCTGAGAGATCATTCTTCACTGTCGACGACACCACCAAATCTGGTATTATCTACAAGCTTACTGACCATACTTCATATACTCAAATGTAAATGATTTGTATCAGTGACAAAAGGCAGTGGACCCACTATTGATCTTTGCGGCACGCCACTGGTCACAGGTCTCCAAGTTTAATGAACAAATGTCACTGTCACGCCCTGTCTCCAATATTCAAGAAAAGTTTGGACCTAAATGGCGAGTTCTCCCTGGATCCCAGCCAGTCTAACCTTGCTAACCAGTCTACCATGTAGACCATTTTGGTTTTCTTACTGAATTTCATAAAGACAACATCCACTCTCCTGCCTTCATCAATCATCTTCATCACATCCTCAAAAAATTCCACCGAGTCAGTGAGACGTGATCTCCAATGTACAAAGCCCTCTTCAGTCCTTGTCTTTCCAAATATATATCGATCTTTTTCCTCGAAATCCCCTCCAACAATTTAGTCACCATTGACGTCATGTTCACCAATCTAGAGTTACCTGTTTTTTCTTTACTTTCTTAAATAATTGCACTATGTTAGCAGCCCTCCAGTCTTTTGACACCTCACCTGTGAAAATCAATGTTACAAATATATCAGTAAAATGCATAAGCAATCTATTTCCTAGCTTCCTGCAAACATCTGGGATACACCTGATCAGGTCCCAGGGGTTAGTTCGCCTTTTTTTGTTTTAAAATGTTCAACACCTCCTTGTAATATGGACACTTTTCAAGGTATCATTGCATATTTCTTCATTCTCTCGCTCTTGTAACCTCCTCCACATTAAATACTGAGGAGAAATACTTGTTTAGTATCCCTCAAATTTGTTGTGGTTCCATAAATAGGTAGCCTTACTGATCTTTAAGGGGCCCTATTCTCTCCCGAGTTAATCTTTTGCCATTGAAGGATTTGTAGAATTTGTTCAATGCCTCATTAACCCAATTTCTAAAGCAATCTCTTGTCCACATTTTCCTGGCCCGATTTCCCGATTGATGATAAACTTGCTGCCCTTATACACCTCTCTGGATTCACTTGATCTCAGCTCTGTTTACCTGACATATGCCTTCTTCCTTACCTTGACCATAACATCAATATATATAGCCATCCAGCACTCCATGCACCCACCAGCCTTGCCCCTCTCACTCATAGGAACACGTTTGCTCTGGACTCTCTGAAACCAAATTTTGATGGTCTTGCATTTTCTAACCATCCCTTTACCTGTGAATAGGGTATTCCAATCAGCCTTTCACAGGGCTCGCCTAACATTTTCAAAATTGGCCTTGTTCAAAGTTAGAACTTTAATGTTGACATCAGGTATTTCCGATTCCATAATTAATTTAAAACTAATATTTATGCATAACAAACTTGAAAGTTAAATAAACACTTCCTGTGCCTCTATAACGGGCTCGGGAGACTGAATAGGCTCATCCTGTCCCTCTGTATTACACTGGAAATGCTGTCCCTCTGTAATAGACCCAAGAGTCTTAATGGCCTCCTCCAGTTCTTCTAAACACACTCGAGAGGCTGCATGGCCTCCTCCTGTCCCTGTGTAACAGATCCGAGACACAGCAACCTGTGGATTACGAGCAGCCGGTCAACTGTATCTGATGGAGGTCCATTCCTTTTCAGTTACAGAAACACAAACAACACAATGTACTCCAGGTGCCCTCTCAGTGACACCTGATACAGCTGCAGTGACAAGTCTCTTTGTTTTGAATGGTTCTGTTGGCAAAATGTGCCAATATTCCAACTTTCCACCTTTTCAAGTAGCAACAGGTTAATATGGGCTGAATGGCCTTCTCCTATCCCTCTGTAAGGGGCCCATAGGGACAGAATTGCTTTGGCCTGTTACTGAGCAGCAGTCGCAATGCTCTGTCTCAAGGTTATGAAAGGATTTGAAAACAGGGTATCAAAACCAGGAGTAGCCTCACACTGGTCAATAAGTACCATACTTTGTTTCAGGTATCTAGAAACGTGCCCACCCGACGTTTGTTTTTTACGCAGCAGATCTGTCATTTTATAACTGCCTATTTTCATAAACAGAGTGGAACATATATAGACCGCTGCAGTGTTCTGTTAATACTCTCATATACAAGGGGAAAAAAGATTAAAAATATTGAAAGATTTATGGTCCATCCCTCAGCAACCTTATCCATTCCGTCCAAAACCAGTAAATGAAAAGTGATGAATTGGTTAACGGAGCCTGTTTGTTCAGTGACTGTGATTAATGCCAATCCCCATGGATTCGAATTATCCCAGTGGAGGGTTTCAATCTTTTAATGATAAATGGGCTCCGTTCAATGTGTCAACCCATAACATGAGCGGGAGCATCACTGACAACACTGATAGGGATTAGCAGATCCAGAGAGAAGGGGAGGAGAGATCAGAATCTGAGAACATTAGACTGGAATATTCCAACAATGGATCAGAATCAGAGAACATTAGACTGAAATATTCCAACAATGGATCAGAATCTGAGAACATTAGACAGGAATATTCCAACAATATACAGGAGCTTATCCGATTATGTTTGGTATCTTTCTGAATTTGATTGGATGTCATTATCGTCGCGGATATATTTCGCTCTTCACATTATTCAATACTTTTATTATCCCTTCCTGGCTATCGTTGGTGTTCCTGGTGAGTGTCACTATCTAGATTTTGTTTTCTATAAACCGGTCATGAGTGTATTATTGTTATTTCATATAGTCTACACTTCCTGCCACTATTATTGTTACAATCCAATCTCTCAATCCAGATATTCACTCGACAGACCACTACTAACTACATTAATGAAGGTGTTCAATTTCTGTCTCCCTCTCTGCTCTGGCAGTGTTACTATGTTGAACTATTCAGTTTCAGGGGAGAACCACAATGCATTGTCTCATTGCCTTTACTGTTAAGAGCATGGAGGTCACTTTCTACTCTTCTGGTTACAAACTCCACTTCCTTCCACTGTTTCCATCCCTTCCCTGGCCAATATCTGCAGCTGAAGCAGTCAGGTCAAAACTGTGGGAGATCCCTTTGACTATGAGCTGATTCTTGACACCATACCCTGAACATTTCTAACTTGAAATACTCACCACTCCAGAATATATCTCACTGGTTTATTCGATCTGTTGTTTGAACCTTGAGCTATGAAATACAGTCTTAATGAAGCCAATAATCTGCTGCTGACACTCCGGGCTTCAAACCTGCTGAAGCAAATCTGATTCAACCTCACACCAAACTCCCATCCATCTGTCATTCATGTGCACGCCGATGGATATTGCTATTGTGTCTGGCAATGCCTTTATTTTAACATTCTCAAACACTTTAGCTCATTTGTCCATGAAATCTCTCTCGTTCTCTCTACTGATTAACAAAAAGCTTGCCTGTTGTTCGTATTTAAAATAATTTCCTCCGTGTGCGTTCCTTCTCAAACAATGAGTTTTGCACTCAACCACGCCAATCGCGTGCACACACACACACACACTCTCTCTCAGTCTCTGATGAACACACACACACACACATACACACACACACACACACACACGCAGAGAGAGCAAACCTTCCCACTGTAAACAGTAAATCTGTTGCGAGTATAGTTAGCATATGATAGTCAAGTTTGCAATACTCTCTATGCTGTGCAGATCGTGCAGTTTACTGAGGAACACACTAGCATGCTCTGCACAGCTCTCCATGCTGGGCTGTCACCTTGTCCCAGTTTATGTTGTTTGTGGTGTTCTCTGAAGCAGATTGAGAACTTGATGTAACAAACCATTTCAGCTGATCTGACAATGCCTTTATTCATTGTTCTCATTCTTGTAATTTTACTCTCGAAGATCTCACTTCGCCAGTTAGTCCCACTGCCCTGACGTTTTCCCCATATTTCCACAACATCTTTTCAGTTAATTAACTGTCTGTTTCTGTCTTTAATGTGAATCTCTTGTCCCTTTCTTTCTTTCCCTGGCCTTGGGTTTTGGCCTCCCTATTGAATCGAGTGCTGGCATTGTGTAGCTCAGAAATAATGAAATGGGGTGTGTCAAGCTGTTTTTCACTTCCTGGTATGTCCCATGTGGTGGTCCATGGACAGGCGTGTTTCAGAAGTTATGAGAAACATCCTTGTAACTTGGTCTGTACCTGTGGCTGTCGCTCTCAGGTGACCATGCGATTAGTAACAAAAGGAAGCCCACTGAGTAAAGGACCACGCATATAAATTGCCTGACAATGCTGTCACTTGTTAAATAAGAGGTTATTTTCTCCCTTTTTTAGTAAGAGACCTTAAAGGCAAAACTTCCGACTGAAAACGGCTCAAGTAAATAACTTATGGGGCTTTTAGGGTTTTTAAAATAAATAGCAGAAACAATGGCCAGCTGGCACAGACCAGGATTTCTAGGTTTTTTTTTATATTGTAGCTGTAACAATCACCAAGTGCTTGGGGTGCCAGAAGGGTTGTAAGTTTCAGTAAATTATCCACAGCTGGTATTCTCTCTGGAACCTCACTTGATGGTGTTTCCTCCTGGATTGGAGAACTGTATGCAAGAATGCATGTCTGAATGGTCCTTTTTGCGAAGGTGTGTGTTTATGGGATGTTGATATATTGGAACAGTTCATTAGTAGAAGGTACTGTATCCATTATTCGGTTAAGATTGCCAATAAAAAAATTATTCTAAATTCATCTTCATTTCTAATTGGATTTTCATTAGAGTGTTTAAATATATTGTGTTTTGCTTAATGGTAGGTGGTTTGAATAGTTTGACATCTGGAACACCCAACTCACGTCTACCTTCAAAATAAGGAAAGGTTGGCATCCAACCTACCTTCTTAAAATAGTTTGAGGCAGTCCGGTTCGTCTATAGCAAACTGTGGACTCTTGTCTTGTTCTATATCGATAATAGCAAATTGGGTTTAGAATTACAATCCCTACAGTGTGCAAGCAGGCCATTCTCCCCAACAAGTCCACACTGATCCTCCGAGGAGTAACCTACCCAGACCCATTCCTCTACCCTATTATTACACATTTACCCGGACAAAGGCAACTAACCCACACATCCCTGAAAACTATGAACAATTTATCATGGCAAATACACCTGACATGTACATCTTTGGATTGTGGGAGGAAACCAAATCATTCAGAGTAAGCTCATGCAGACACTGGAGAGTATGCACCAGGAGGCTATTGGGTTCAAAGGTCGTGTATGGTAGTTGATAGTGTCTTTTTTCTGGATGTTGAATTTGGTTGGTTTAAACAGTATTTTGTGTGAAAAGATTCAGTCCTTAAGAGTTCTCTGGGTGTGGAAAAGTGAAGTTGGCGGTTTTACAAAAGGTAATGATGGTAAAGTTTTCGGAATTGACAGACAACCTGGAGTTAGGGTTGCGATTGTCTGTGAGAAAATGAGAGATAATTACAGCTATAGATCGGCAGTTACGTTTAGTAGAACCGCCATCAGACTCTTTGGAAATGGCTGGAATTCAATTTCAACTGATGGTCTTTGAACCTGAGAAGGAATTGAAAGAGTTTGAATTATGATGAAAAGTAGAAATAAAAGAAAGGGAAACGAAGAAGAAAGAGAGAAAAGGATAGAAGAAAAGCAGAGAGTTTCAACTTAAAAAGTTAGCAATTAGAGACGAAAGTTGATATAGAAGGCGGAGATGAAGGTAGAATGTCGGTGGGATGAGGAGGATAGTGCGGTTGAGCAACCCTATTGTCACCAATGGCCTAACGAGGTTCTGTTTAAATGCATCCAGGCATTCTCTAAATTTGATGAGAAGGCTGGGAAAGCCTTTTGAATTTCATTTGAGAAAGTGGCTAAACAAATGCAGACACCAGTGACCATGTGAATTTATTTGATCCAAAGCTGACAGGTATATGCATCCCTATCGGAGGAGGTATCTGGGGAGTATGACGTGTGTAGAAAGCCATCTGAAGTGTATATGAGCTTGGGCCAGACACTGACAGACAGCGTTACAGGAATCTAAAAGAGGGTCCCTGGTTAAACGCACATTGAGTTTGAAAGGATCAAACAAAGTAATTTTGAAAGGTGGTAAGGGTATTAAAAACAGAGCAAACCTATGACACTCTTAGAGAGATTCTTATTTTGGAGAAGTTCAATAATTCACTTCCTGCAGTCGTGAAAACTCGTGTGGAAGAGCAGAGTTAAAACGGCAAGATTAGAAGCTGAAATGGCTGCTGATGATGATTGAGTTCAGAAATCAAAGTTTGGTTTCTGTGAGAGATGGAGAAGAATGTGCGAGGTCTTGTTAAGGTTTACAGGCATAGGCCAGGAGTAGCAGGTAAAGAGGTTAGAGCATTAAGAGGTACAGAAGCATGTAATTCTTTTATGCTGAGACATGAGGAGCTATGTCATTCAGAGGGAGTAGTGGAGAGATTAGAAGCGCTACATTATGTAACGTGTGATTGGAGTGTCCAGTGGAAACATCAACAGATTTATTCCACAATGGGGAAGGAGGCCTTGGTGTTGGCATTGCAACATTTCAGATTTACATTGCCAATAACACACCTGAGACAAATCTTTATCACTGATCATAACCCCTTAATGTTTTTGGTTAAGTTTAGGGAGAAAAATACCAGTCTGTTTCGATTGAGCTTATTATTGCTGCCATCCAGTTTGAAACTATACAGGCGACAGGGCAAGAAAACCTAAGTGTGGAGACTTGGATGAAGAAAGACAAAGGCATTCTGTGGCAGGAGTAAAATGATTGAAATCGAAATAGATGTGAATATTTGTATGCTCAGAGTCAATGTAATATATATGCATTTCAGTCTACTAATAGAGGAAGATTACGAGGTCTAAAATGAATCCACCTTTGTGTATTGATAGATTATTTTATTAAAGATGGAGTTGTGAGGATACTATCACTGTACAAAGGTTATTTTCTCTTGGGTTTTTCTTTTGAAGAGAGGTGTTAAAGGCAGAGGTGCAGAACTGCTGTCTGAAAACAGTTTAAATAAATAACTGAGATTTTAGGTTTTATTAAAACGGTGGTAACAATGGAAGGGCAGTAGCCAGCTCTCCCAGACCAGATTACCTCATTTTACTTTTAGCTGCAGCATTCAGAAGCTGCTGGGGATCCCAGAAGGGTTGGAAGTTTCAATACATGATCCCCAGCTGCTTTTCTCTCTGAGATCTCTGTTGATGTTGTTTCCTCCTGGATTGGAAAACTGCTGTAAGGATCTGAATTTGAATATATCTTTGTGCCAAGCGGTGTAAACCAAACAGGTACGGTATCTATTGTTTGTGTAAGTGTTCCAACATATAAGCTATCCCAAAACGTTCTTTTCTTTGATTGTAGTTTAACTAAAGCATTTGAATAGATTATATTTTGCTCAATGTCGAGTGGTTTGACTAGTCACAAAATAACTGGAACGCACACTTCCCATCTATATTTAAAGTAAAGGAAGGTTTGGGTCTAAACGGCCTTCTGGAAATATTTTGAGGGAATCTGGTCTGGTCGAAAACACTTGTAGCGAGGGGCTTCTGACTGGCTTCTGCAATTGAAAATTTAGTGGAGGGTCAGGGGAGGTATTGCTGGAGGTTGTGCTGTAAGTTGCCTCAGACATTCAGGGAGACCTGAGGATTTAGCGACCCAACTCTGGATGGAGCCTGGGGACTGTAGTTACAACATCTGGGTCTGTAACATGAACAACAAATGGAGCAGAGGCTGCAGAGCGGGGAAGCTCTGAAAGCACACAGCGAGTGTGTGTGGGGAAAGGGATCTGCTGTATCTACCCCGGATTTTCCAGGAACAATTTCCCAAACTCCACTTAACCCAGGATCAAAGTATGAGGGGACCCTGACTGAACAAGGAGCTGGTCACAGAGAGGTGTCACCTCCTTCAACACGACCTGCAGTCTATCACCAGGGGGAGGATGGTGTTGCCAGGGGCTGTGAGGGTCACTGTTTCATTCAGCTTCTATGATCCAGAAGTTTCCAAGCAGGACGAGGTGACATATCCATCATGTCCCAGTATCTCAACATCAATGTTACCATTCGGTGATGGAGGATATATATGGTTGATGAGGTAAATAGATTGTTTCTCTCTCAGCAGGGAGCTGCCGGTTGTATCTATACTGGATAGTGGGATTCCCGATGCATCTGCAAAGTATCCATATTAATGCGGAGATGTAGAGGAACTGAAGGAGCTCTCTCTCACTCCATTAATGTCACAGCGTGCCCATCACAGTACATCATGTGGTGAATACCTACTGTCCTGGCAGAAGTCATGGTCTCTTCATTCAGAAGCAGTCAGCCAGTCCCATCGTCATCGGGTCTCCACGTAGAAAGGAATGAATATATTTTGGATAAAGGCCGTCCCCTTGATGCACGTTTCAAAACACCATCCCCACCACCAATCAACCACATCAAAGTATTCCATGTGTACGGAGAGCAATGGGGTCACTTGGGGTGTCTGGGAATAGACGATCAGGGATGGAGCAAAACCTCTCATGTCTGACCGGGGCTGAGTGAACTCCCCAGTACAGAGTATCATTAATCCCTGTAATCCCTCTCCATTTCAGTAACTTACTGCCTTCCATTATTCCTGTAAATGAAATGACAGGTTATATCATGATAAATTCCACCTGCCAAACTATTATCTGTTGCCTTGACCTCTCTGAATCTATTTGCAGACTCTCCACCCTCTCTTGATAATTTATTCTCTTGCTTATCACAGCGACATCACCAAACCCAGCATCTGTATATCTGTTCCATCCTCCTGATCATTAATATAGATTGTAAATAGTTGAGAACCCAGCGCTGGTCACTGTGTGACCCTACTGGTTACGTTCTGTCTAACTGATTGTGACTGATTTATCCTGAGAACCTGCTTCATGTATGATACCCAGTCCTCCCCCATTCCAGTGAAACACTGTCGAAGGGTTGAATAAGAACAAGGAGTATCTGTGAGGAATCCAACCCCTCGATTACATTGATGTCAACACGGCCTCTGTTCCACTTTCCTGCCATCTCTCCAACCTAAAACTCTAGTCTCTTATTGTAGATTGCGCCACATGAAAAAAAAATCCACTCCATATCTACACATTCAATTACTTTTAGAATGTTACAGACCTCAATGAGATCTCCTTTCATTCTTATAAACTGGAGAGTATATGCCTAAACTGCTCAATTACTCTTCATAAGGCAAACACTTCAAATATGGAATCAATCTAATGAAGCTCTTCTGAATTGCCTCCAATGGAAATACCTCATTCTGCAGGACACCCAAACTGTACTCCAGTTGCAGCCTCACTAATGCCTTCCATAGCTACAGCAACACTCCCTACCTTTCTACTCTATCCTTTTATAAATAAACACTGAAATTATGCTTGCATTTCTCATTACTTGCAGTACCTGCAGGCAGGTTTTCTGTGATATGCAAGCAGACACCTAGATCCCTCTGCACCTAAGCACTTTGAACTTTCTCTCCATTTAGATAATAATTTGTCTTTCTATTACCCTGGCCAACTTGAATAGCCCCATATTTATTCCCTTTAATTTTCCTTGCTAAATATTGGCCTATTCACGCAACCTATCCATATAGTTTTAAAATCTCTTGCATCATCATTCCAAAGTAATTTCCCACCGATGTGAGAGTCATCTGAAAATGTGGCATTGTATTTTCTCTCCCGTCAACCGAGTACAGTAATCCAATCAATGTAAATGGTTGAGGCATGAGTACTGAAATCAATGGTACCCCACAAATTCCATTTTCAAAATAAAATGACACATTTATTCCATCTGACTCAATTTTGTTGGTTAACCAATCCTCCATCCAAGCTAATAAATTACTCCTAAACCCATGTTGTCTGATCTTACCACTTACTCTTTGGAGAAGCGACATATCTGATGCCTTCAGGAAGACCAGATATGTTCCATCTCCCACGATCCACCTTTTTTGTGACATCTTCAAATAACTCAAGCAAACAATTCAAACTTGATTTGTCCTTTGTAAAACCATGTTGACTCTGACGGATTGTGGTTTAACTTTGCAAATGTCCTGAACAATGGACTCTAACAATTTGCCTTAAATTACAATGGTTTATTGTTACACTTTAGTCCCTAATGTATACCATTATTATAAGATCTTCCCTTTCGAAAGCCTTCACGTTTTCTTTGAATTCCTATTGAATGGGCACACGTTTTTAAGAGATCTGCTCCAGTTGCTGTGTAAGGGCCATGTGTGGCTGAATGGACTCACCATCCTGCTGGTGTACAAACTCGATGGGCTGACGTCTTTCTGGTGTTCCCATGTTGTCAGCTCCAAGGCCAGAATGATCTGCGCCCGTTGATCCTTTAGAGGATTGGGAGATTATGGAATCTTACTGTTGCTCTCGAACATTTTGATGGGCTGATGGGTCTTCTCATACTTCTCCATCGAAATATTGAACAGTCTCCTCATGTATCCGGGAGATGGTTCCGAGGGATTGATTGGTCTTATCTTGTTCCCATACAACAGACACGTGTCGAAATTCCTTCTTCCTTTCTCATTAAAGAAGTCTCAGATAGTTTTTATCCTTATCCAATTCCCTTGCAATGGTCTCGGTGGGTCTGAATGGCCTCCTGTTATCCCAGTGTAACAATCTCCAGTCACTGTGTGACCTCCTCTAGTTCCTATGTTACAGACTTGAGGAGGCTGAATGGACTGATCCTGTTGCTGTTTCACAGGATACTGGTGCAGCATGTCCTACTGTTATAGGCTCGAGTGGCTGATTGGCCTCCTTCTATAAATGTATATCAGGCTCCAGGGGCTGAATAGCGTCATCCTGTTTTGGTGTAACAGGGTCGAAGGCTTGAATATCCTCCTGTTGTTCCTGTGTAACACACTGGAGAACGGAATGGTTCCTCCACTATCTGTGTAATTCGCTTCACTCGTTGATTACATCTGTCATCTATGTTGAAGTAAGTTCATCCTTATTTTTTGTAAACTCCAATGGCTACTGCGTCAACCTGATCATCCTTTCGTTATAAGCTAGCACCTTCATTGCAGGAATCAGTTGAGGGAACCATCTCTGAGCTGCTTCCAATATAACAACATCATTTCTTCACTGAAGAGATTAAATCTGTACACACTACTCCAGATGTGATCTCACTAAGATCCTGTACATCAGCAGCAACACTTTACCAGCCTGTTGTAAGGTTCCCACCCAGGTTAGAGCTGTCACAGCTCTCTGGGGGAATATAGAGCATTGTTGGAAAATCATTGTCCTTCTCTACTCCATCAGCATAACGGGAGATCTGGAGAAATTAAAGTTTGAGAAGTTAATAAATGATGTGGCGAAATGATCTCTACCATTAATCTCTCCAGAGCCCACATCGCTCAGATTCCACAGAATCTAGTAAGATGGAGCAAACATTGATGGGAGTTACATATCAAAGTGAAAGCTGCAATACAAATGCTAGACATTAGATTAGATTACTGACAGTGTGGAAACAGGCCCTCCGGCCCAACAAGTCCACACCGCCCCGCCGAAGCGTAACCCACCCATACCCCTACATCTACACCTACATCTACCCCTTACCTAACACTACGGGCAATTTAGCATGGCCAATTCACCTGACCTGCACATCTTTGGACTGTGGGAGGAAACCGGAGCACCCGGAGGAAACCCACACAGACACGGGGAGAACGTGCAAACTCCACACAGTCAGTCGCCTGAGGCGGGAATTGAAGCCGGGTCTCCGGCGCTGCGAGGCAGCAGTGCTAACCACTGTGCCACCGTGCCGCCCACATGTTATAAAACAGGAAATGAGATATACACATTCGTGGGTACTGCAGTAATAATATACTGCTTACATTATATCTAAACTGTGTTAACCCAATTGAATGCTAATGCTGGGAAAATGGATTTCATGACCGCGTGTGAGATGGTTTCCATGAATATTATGTTGAGCACTGAGCTCGAGATCAGGTTATTGAGGAATTGGTGTTGAGTGATCAGAAGAGCTAATTGAAAATTTTGCCAGAAAGGACATTTTGGGAACAGTGACCACAATGTATTGGTTTTCTTTTATGCTGTTTGAGTACACGACAGTTTTTGTTGTATTTGAAGTAACCATTTGAAATCTGAGTCATGCAGACCATGAAGGTGTGAGGAGAAAGTGGGGACTACAGATGCTGAAGATCAGAGTCGAAGAGTGTGGTGCTGGAAAAGCACAGTCAGGCAGCATACTAAGAGCAGATAAATCGATGTAACGGGCATAAGCCTTTCATCAGGAATGAAGCTTATGGGCCCAGGGGGCTGAGGGATAAATGGGAAGAGGATGCGGCAGGGGGGAGGTAGCTGGGATTACGATAGGTAGATGAAGGTGGGGTTGAAAGTGATAGGTGATGAAGGGAGACAGAACGCCTCATCTACTGCATCCATTAAAGACAATGTGGTCTTCTCTACATTGGCGAGGCAGGAGGTCAACATGTAGATCATTTCAGGGAACATCTCTGGGACAGCCACATTGAACAACTCCATCGCCTAGTGGCTGAGCACTTTAACTCCCCTTCCCACTCTGCCAAGGACATGAGAGTCTTGGGCCTGCTCCATCGCCAAACCCGAGCCACCAGAAGCCTGGAGGAAGAAAGCCTCCTCATCTGCCTCGGGACCCTCCAACCACAAGGGATCAAAGTGGATTTCCCCATTTCCCCATTTCCCCTAATCCCACCTTATCCTACTCCAATCTTCTAAGTCAGCACCGCCCTTTTGAATGTTCCTATATGTCCATAGTCCTTCCTATCAATCTGGGCCACCCTCCTCTCCGACTATCACTTTCAACCCCATCTTCATCTACCTATTAGATGAAAGGAGGCAGCTTAGAAAAATACCAAGTGTTGCAGTAAGCCAGTGGATTCAGAGAGATGTAGGACCCAGCAAAGGATGACCAAGAAACTGAGAAGAAAATCAAAAAGAGAAAAAGCGTGCAAACGAAAGAAAAACATAAAGACTGCTAAAAGGCGTTTATCAATATATCAAAAAAATAAAAACAAGGCCAAATGTGGAACAGTTGGTGTGCAGACAGGGTAATTTATTGCAGAGAACAGAGAAATCGCAGGGAAAAGGAACAGTTTCTTTGTGTCTATCTTCATGGAAAAATGTCCAGAAATTCTCCCAGAAATACCAAGTGACCATGGGACTTGTGTAAGTAACGTCTAAGATCATTCTTATCAGTGTTGAGGTCATCTTTGAAAATAAAGCTGGATTGAGTATTTATAGTTCTGACAGACTAGATGTACTTCATACAAAAATTTCAGAGGAAGCAGCAATAGACATGTTGATTGCATCGTGGATTTTCACTTTATTTTCCGACACATTCCCGAAAAGCATTTTGCAAATCTGGATAAGGTAAAGGTTATAAATATTATCCAACAGTTTAAGAAGAGATGAATTTGGAGAATGGTAAACTACAGACCAGTTAACCTGTCATCCGCATTCCGGTATCTCTTGGACTCGATTACAAAGAACATGCTACTAGATATTTAGAAGGTAATAACATAACTGTGGAGTGTGAGAATGTACCGATGACCGGAAAACCAGAATTGACAAACATTTTTTTGTAATGGTTTGAAGATGATTCTTGTGGACAAAGGCAATGAAGAACCAATGGATAACGTATAGTTGGATATTCATGAGCTTTTTTAAAGAACTCACACACTGAGCTCATAAGAAAAGTTAAACCGAGAGGTATTAGGAAGAACATATGCAAATAGGAAAATAAAAATTAGGTTTACATTCATGTGAATGTAATTGGAAGATAGAGGATGTCGTGTACCAGTTGCATCGAGCATTGGTGAGACTAAACGTAGAATATTGTGTATCGTTCGGAGTCCCAATCTAAGAAAGAATATACTGACTACAGAGGAACTGCAAAAGGTATTCTCCAAATTAACCCCTAAGTTGGCAAGGTTGTCTGACGGGGTAACTCAGCCTGTAATCTCAAGTTTCGAAACATGAGAGGTGATTGTAGTGAATCTTAGAAACATCGAAAGGACTGAATAACAGAGGGACATGAGGAAGTACAAGTAGGTGAGATCTGGGAGAATCCCATGATATTCTACACAGACAAGTAGAACAGAATAATCAGCAAACAGTCAGTGTCCATTAGAAACCAAAGGAGCAATCTGTGTGTCAAGCTCGAGAACATTGATGGATTGTAACATGAAACCTTCACATTTATTTTACTTGGGAGAAGGAGGACGCAGGTACAGAATTCAAGAAGATGGATTGGACAACTCTTGAACAGATTGATGTAAAATACGAGTAGGGATTTGAGGCTTTGTTCTATATAAATTTGGACCAATCTCCATGTCTGAATAAGTTGTATCACAGGCGGCTGTTGGGGTCAACGGAGGAATGACTCTGATTGAATATTTTAATTAGAATCTGACCATAGGGGAGGTGCCAGAGAACTGGAGGACTGCGAATACGATTACACTTCACAGTAAAGGTGGGAGAGATAGTCTAGGTGACTATAGATGAGCGAGTATTAGATCACTGTTAAGAAAACTACTGGAGAAAATAGGGAAGGAGAAAATCGAACTCCAATCAGAGTCGCAAGGTTTGATCAGGGATAATTATCATGACTTTATCAGAAGGGAGTCGCATCTAATGGATTTGATTGAATTAGTTTGAGGAGGTCAATTGTTTAGTTTTGTAGGAAGGTCTCTGACAAATTTCCAGCTGGGATACTGAGAAATAAAGTAAAATCTCACAATATGAAGGATACCTGGACAGGTTACAAGGAGATTTCTCTTAATGGCAGCAGGCAGAGGGTGGTGGGAGAAGGCTGTTTGAGCGACTGAAGACCAGTGTCCCCTGGTGTACCACAGGGATCAGTGCTGTGTCCCTTATTGTTTGTGTTATTCATAAAAAAAGATGTGAATGTGGAGGGGGCAAGGTGGAGAGTGGGGGAGGTGTGAGCAGTAACTGTATGTTTGACATAAAGATTTACCGGTTGGTTCGCAGTGAGAAGGAAGGCCTTAAGTTACAGGAAGATGCAGATGGAATGGTCAGATGGGCAGATCAATGGCAGATAGAATGTAACCCTGATAAATATGAGGTGATGCACTTTGGGAGAAGGAACCAGACAGGGGAGGACTCAATGAATGGCAGCACACTGGGAAGTTCAGATTGTGCTTCTCCACACATCCCTGAATGTGACTGGACAGGTTAATGGGCTAGTTAAGAATTGGACCTTGGGTGTTGTGTTTCCTAATCAGGATGTAGATTATAAGAGCAATACAGGGCTTTGGTTCGGCCAAAATGGAGTACTGTATGTGGTTCTGGGAGCCACATTCCAGGAAGGATGTGATTGTACTGGAGAGGGTGCAGAGGTGATTCACCAGGATGTTCCCTGGGATGGAGCATATCAGCCATGGAGAGAGGCTGGATAAGCTCGGGTTGTTTACTTTGGAGCAGAGAAAGCTGAGGGGTCCGTGATTCAGGAGGATAAGTTTATGAGGGACATGGACAGGGTGGATAGACAGCAGCTGTTCCTTTTAGTCAGAGGGTCAAGAACAAATGAGCCCAATTTAAAGTGAAAAGTTTGAGGTTCAGAGAGGATTTAAATATTTTTTCACCTCGAGGATGTGGGGTTCTGGGATTACTTCCCGAGAAGGGGAATTATCACGGGTAACCTCACAATCATTAAAAAGTACTTGGACGAGCACATGGAAGTGTCATAACATTCCAGGCTATGGGCCTGGTGTAGGAAAGTGGGACTAATATAGATTGTGCTGTATTTCTGTTGGCACAGAGTCTATGCTCCTGTGAGTGTATGGTATGGAAGGTCAATTATTGAGCAGTCTAAGGCAGGAATTGATGGCTTTCTGAAGAGTGTATTCACAAGGGTTAAAAGAGTGAACTGTAATAGCTGGTTAATTTATGCCAATGTGAGAAATATGAGAAAACAAGTGCAGTTTCCCTACAGTTTGAAACCAGAGAATAGAGAATGGGAAACAGGGAAATGGCAGAACTATGAAGCCACTACTTCAGTTCTGTCTTCACAGAACTTTCAAACAATACAAGGAAAACCAAGTCTGGTGGAAGAAAATGATAGAGTACATTGAACATAGAACATAGTAAGTAAATGGTTTAGGAGAAATTATTGTGGCTGAAAGTATTGGTCATAGGCAACACTAACGTAAATTTATGAAATGGGAATTATGTTTGAGAAACAGAATGGGAGACAAATGAAAGAGAAGCAATGGATGTAAAACATATGGATTTTTATAAAGATTTTGGTAAAGCTCCAAGCCCAATTTGCAAAATCAAATCTGAGTGGATTGGGGGCTAATATATGGATATGTTTCTAGAATGGGACAGCTGGCAGGAAACGGTGAATAGAAATAAACAGACTCGTCAAGCAACAGCCTGACATTGTCTGTAAGATATGATTCTGTGAGTATAACTATATCGCAGACACCCCATTACCTTCCCCAGATATCTCCTGTCTCATCAGGACGGACACAGCAGAAGTGGTGGCACAGTGGGATACAGTTGGAAGGGAATTGCTCTTGGAGTCCTCAACAGTGACTCCGTATCCCATGAAGTCTCATGGCATTAGTTTGCACATGGGAAAGGAAACGTCCTGCTCATTACCATGAACCAGCCTCTCTGAACTGATGAATCAGTACTCCTCCAAGCTGAGCAACACTTGGAGGAAGCTCTGAGGGTCGCACCGATGCAAGATGTACTCTGGGTGGGGGATTTCAATGTTCACCACCAAGAGTATCTCAGCGACAGCATTACTGATCGAGCTGGCCAGGCCCCAAAGGATATAACTGCTCGACTGGTTCTGCAGCAGGTGGGGAAAGAACCAACAAGAGGAAAATACATACTTGAACGCAGCCTTACTAATCTGCCAGTTGCAGAAGTATCTGTCCATGACATGATCGGTAAGAGAGACCACTGCATAGTCATTGTGGAGACAAAATCACACCTGCACATTGAGAATAACCTCCACCATTTTGGGTGGTACTATCACGTTGCTAAATAGGGCAGACTTCGAACAGATCTAGCAGCTGAAATCTGGATGTCCATAAGGTGTTGTGGGTCATCAATAGCAGTGGAAATGTACTCCCGCATAAACTCATGGCCTCCCGCACATCCCCCTCGCAACAATTACCATCAATCTAGAGGATCAGCATTGGTTCAGTGGAGTGTGCAGGATGGCAGGAGCAGCACCAGGCATACCTGATAACGGGGTGTCAGCCTGGTGAAGCCACCAAACAGGACTACTTGTGCACCAAACAGCATAAGCAGTAAGTGATAGACACAGCTAAGTGATCCCACAAGCAAAGGAACAGGTCTAAGCTCTGCAGTCCTTCCACATCTAGCCAAGAAACGTTGGGGACAATTAAACAATTCGCTGGAGGAAGAGATTCCACAAATAACCCCTTCCTCCACGATGGAAGAGCCCAGCACTTCAGTGTATAAGATCAGGCTGATGCATTCGCAACAATCTTCAGTCAGAAGTGCTGAGTGGATGATCCATTTCAGCCTCCTCCAGTGGTTCTCAGCAATTCAGTTACCAGTCACCAACCAATTCGATTCAGTCCACACGATATCCAAAAGGTGCATAATCTGACACCATTATGGCAATAGTACTGAAAACTTGTGCTCCATAACTTGCCACTCCCCTAGCCAAACTATTTCAATACAGTTACAACAATGGCTTTTCCTGATTACTTGGAAAATTACCCCAAGTAATCATTGCTCCTGTATGTAAACAGCAGAACCAATCCAATCCGGGGCAATTGCCACCCCATCTGTCTACTCTCGATCATCAGTAAAGTGGTGGAAGGTCTCAGTGTTTTTAAGCAGCACCTGCTCAGCAATACCCTGGTCACTGATGCCCAGTTTGGGCTCCACCAGGGCCACTCAGCTCCTGACCTCATTACCATGGTTCAAACATGGACAAAAGAGCTGAATTCCAGAGGTGGGGTAAGAGCGATAGTCCTTTAAATCAAGGCTGTCTTCGACCAAGTGTGGTATCAAGGGGCCATGCCAACACTGGAATCAATGGGCATCAGGGGCAAACTCCCCGTTGGTTAGAATCATACCTGACACGTAGGAAGGTGGTCATGGTTGATGAAGGTCTGTCAACTCAGCTCCAGGATAAATCTGTAGGAGTCCCTCGGGCAGTGACCGAAAACTTCTTCAAGGCTGCTTCATTAATGACCTTCCCTCCATTTTAAGGTCAGCAGTGGGGATGTTCACCAATGATTGTACAATGTTCTGCAACATTTGTTGCTCCTCAGATACTGAAGCAGTCCATGTCCAAATGCGACAAGATCTGGACAGTATCCAGGCTGACAAGTGGCAAGTAATATTCAGGCCACGCAAATGCCAGTCCGTGACCATCATAAATAAAATACAATCTAAGCTGCCCCTTGGCATTCAATGGTGTTATTATCACTGAATCCCCCAGTATCAAAGTCCTGGTAGGTAATCATTGCTCAAAAACTCACTGGTCTCACCACATAAATACAGTAACTATAACAGCAGATTAGAAGCTAAGAATACTGCGGCGAGTAACTCATATCCTGACTTCCAAACGTCTGTCCATCAACTACAATGAATAAGTCAGAAGTGTGATGGAAGATTCCCAATTTGTCTCGTTGAGTGCGGCCCCAACAACACTCAAGAAGCTTTACACCATCCAGGACAAAGCAACCAGTCTGACTGTCCCTTCATCCACAATGCTCCACCATCAACGCTCAGCAGCAGCAGCAGTGTTTTACTATCTACATGCTGCAATGAAATGATTCACCAAAGATCCTCAGAGACAAACCTCCCAACTCCCATGTCTATCTAGAAGGACAAGGTCTACAGATGTATAGAAATACCATCACCTTCGGGTTCCCTCCAAGCCAATCAACATCCTGACTTGGAAATATATCACTGCTCCTTCTCAGTCACTGGGTCAGAATCCTGGGATTCCCTCCCTAATGGCATTGGAGGTCAACCACAGCAGGTGGACTGCAGCGTTCAACAAGGCAGCTCACCACCACCTTCTCAAGGGCAATTAGGGACAGGTAATAAATGTTGGCCCAGCCAGTGATACCCAGATTCACGAATAAATTAATAGAAATTAACAGAGGAAGTTTGCTGAGTTGTCGCAGAGATCGGTGCTTGGGGCCCAGTTGTTCACAATGCCCTTTAAACATTTGGTTACTGGAATCAGATACAATATATCCCAGCCTGCTGAGAGCACTAACGGATGTGGGATTGTGAGTGGATGAGGAGGATGTAAAAAAGCACCGAGAAGACTAAGACAAGTGGAGTGAATGGGTAAATACGTGACAGATGGAGAATAATGTGGATAGAGGTGACGGTGTGCCCTTTGGTGGAAACGATAAATTGGCAGCCTACCATTTGAAAGGGATTGGTTGAAACATGTTGATCTACAAAGGGACTTATGCTCCTGTTTGTTTTTTCCTTCTGCATAAACCTCTGAGGCCCCTGCAGTGCAGTGAGTTCTGTAACCAGAAGTCAATACTGGGCATGGCATTGGCACGCTGCCCAGTGTACACAGACCCACCAAGTGGGGAGCTGTAACATTAAAAAGGATCTGCATCTCCTTGTACACCAGTCGCTGAAAACAATCTTGCAGAAACAGAAAGCAGTGAGGAAGATAAATGGTGTGTTGACCTTCATTTCAGGGGGATGTGAGTCCAGAAGTAAGGGTGTCTTACTGCAGCTGTACAGGGCCTTGGTGAGATATCATCCCGAACATTGTGCAGTATTGTGTGTAGTTTTGGTCTCCTTACCTAATAAAGGGCAAACCTGACATTGATGGAGAGCAGTGAAGGATGACCAGACTGATCTCTGGGATGACGGGCTTGTTATGGGAGCAGAGATTGGGGAGACTGGGCCAGTATTCCACGGCGTTAAGGAAAATGAGTGGAGATCACAGTGAAATATACAAAACTCTGACAGGGTGAGTCAGATTGGAAGCAGGTCACTCTGCATTGAGATGCGAATAAATGTCTGCACTCACTGACTGGTGAACCTGGGGAATTCGCTCGCACCTGGAAACCGAGACATTGATTATTGGTAAGGATTTAGAGACACTAAAGGGATGGTGGGAGAGCAGGAGTACGGTGTGGAAATGAAGGGCCAACCATCATTACAATGAATTGGGTAGCAAACTCAATAGACCAAATGTACTACTGCACTTCCTATTTTATAGCTTCCCAAGGTTACTCACATTAACGGATATGTATATCGTGTGGGGTAAGTGTATTGAGGAGACTTTTTCCATGAACTAGAATGGGGTAGGCTCAATGTGTTGAATGACCTACTCCTTTCCTGCTGTTTCTATGCAGTCTGTGGGAAAGCTCTGTAAATGCTGTCACAAGCTCTCAGTTGTTAGGAAGGAGGTTTCTGCAGGGTCGACAGGACTGTGTTCCCATTCCCTTTTCCGACACTGATGCTGAGGCCGGGTGTTCTGTCCGGTTTCATCCTTTCAGTCCTCGGAGTAGTTTGATACAAATGAGTGCCCTTGCTTGGGTTTCAGAGACCATTGAAATGTTTATCACATGTCAGGGTCTTTGGAGTCACTTTTAGGCCAGCCCAGGAAATCATGGGAGATTCACTTCCAAAAGTACATTGGAGGAGGAAATTCTGTTTACAATCCATATTAGCTTCAAGGTCACTATTCCTGACCCCAGATTTTAGATCTCGATATTTTATTAATTGTCTTTAACTTCCACCCGCTGCCAGAACATTAGCCTGGTCTGGATTATTAATCCAGTAAGAGTTCCACAACAGCACCGTCTCCACATGGGGACCTATCGGAAACTACACTGAGCTGGTTATTTCTCTGCTGTTTGCCAGCTCTGTCAAAAAGAACTCCAACCAATTTGACTGTCGTGATGTCACTGAGGGAGTGGTAATTGTTCAGATTGTAATTATTCCCCTCTTAGGGAGCGGGACATAGCTGAGTAATTTTCCACACTGCCAGGGAGATGTCAGAGTTGGAGCTGGAATGAAACAGTTTCCCCAGGGACACAGCTTGCCGTGCAGCACAAGTCTTCAGTCCTATTGCAGAAATGGTGTCAGGGCTCATTGCCTGTGTCATATCTACTCTGTTCAGCTGTTTCTTCATGTCACGTGCAGCAATTGAAATTGGTTGAAGACTGACATCTGTGATTCTGTGGGCATCGTGATGAGGGTGAGGTCTATCATCGACTCAATACTTCTGGCAGAAGATGCTGCAGATGAAACATCCTTCTCTTTTACACTGAATTGCAGGTCTGTTCCATTATTTAGGATGGGAATGTTTGTGGAACCTTCGCCTCCAGTCGTTTGTTTAATCGTCCATCACCATTTTATAACTGAACGTGACAGGACTTCAGGGCTTAGACCAGATCTGTTGGTCAAGTCTGGTAGCTTTAATGAGTTAGCATCAGGTTAAAGTTCACGTGATTCTGACTCTGATATCTTCACCCACACTCGTCACTGAGCCATAGATGGTGTTGATGGTAATGACAGACTGAGGTGTTTCCCTGGTAAAAAGTTACAGGTTGTGGTTGAATGCTGGTCTGCTTCTCCTGCTGCTGTGGTCTACAGCACTACATGAATACGCAGTTTCGAGCTGCAATATCTGCAATGCAATTCTGCTGTCTGTTCCCCAATTCTCACTGAGACCCATTCACCCATCAGCCCTGCACTCAGTGACCTGACCTGGTTTCTGATGTGGAAATACTTCCATTTTCAAACTCTCAACCTGCTGAGGGTCTGTCTTCCCGGGTCTTGCTTCCAATCTGACACACTCTGCAAAAGCATTTAACTGATCTTAATGCAAATGTTTAATTCACCTGAATCTTTTTCCTTGAGAAATACCATCTTCTGTGTTTAAAGTGAATGTGTTTCCTCTGTTCCTTTCCCTGACTATGATTAAGAGCTCTGTAGTGTCAGTAATGCCAGCCTTATGTAGTTTCAGAACCAATGAATTCTCTGGATTCCCAATCATCTACACCACATTGTATGTTTTCTCTTTTGGTTTGATGCATTATCACTCATGGCTGCCTTGTTCTCCCATGAGTATGTTTCATCTTCTTGGGGTTGCATTTCTGGTATTATCTTCTGAATTATCCCCAGAACCTCCTCCCAATGCTGCTCCATGGTCTTTCCTGTTCAGCTCCCCTTCCAATTAACTCTGGCCAGCTCCTCCCGCACGTCTTGGTTGTTACATTGCTTAATTATAACCACATTACATCTTGAAGAGAACATTAGATATAAACTGAAAGAAGGAGTTTTGGGATATGGGACACGAAGAATAATTGGTGGATTTCTTAACTAGATGCAAAGGGAGAACGAGAGAGAGGATATAGATCTGGAGATGTGGAAAATGAGAAAACTACATGATCGAAAGAAGTAGATGAACATTCCCCAATGGTTTGGCAACGCCTGTGTGCTGTGGTCCTTGGTTCAGTGCATGTACAACAGAGTAATATGTTCAAATGCTGAGTCTGATGCCAGAATATTTATCTCCGATATTATGACAGACACTAGCTTTGGAAAGAACCCAACAGGCCAATATAAAGAAGGGTGTTAACTGAAATAATTTGGGACACGAGAATCAAGAATTTGGAGCACTCATCCTGGTAAGAATGAGAGAGTAGAGTAGGGAATTCCAGAAAAGGACGGAACGTTGAGAGGATCAAATCATGTTTTAATGTTTTATCAATTTTATAAATCATGTGCATCATTTTTCGTTAACTGTGTCTCTGTTGTTCATTTACAATGTGTTGTGCACGTGTGAAAAATGCGACTTAACTGCACACACACATTGATAAACAGTGTGTATAAAATCACTTTTCGACCATTGAAACTGTCCTGTTGTTGTGTTACGAGGATACATGAACACCAACTGGCCAGCAAAAGACATGACGCACTATCACTATGTTCCATACATACAGACAAAGAAGGGCATCACTTTGACTGGGACAAAACACACACACATGCTAAGACACGCAAGGAACTTCTTAGAGGAATGGCGTTCTTACCAGAAGTCCATCAATAAACGGATCAATTTAGATCCTGTCTAAATTCTCTTGTTAAAATAACCGGAAATGACATCACCCACTTTAAGAAACCAAGACCTATAAATAGAGAGGCGGGACATACCACCAGAGCTTCAGCAGATACTCTCACTGATGATGTCACCTAGTCATGGTGACGAAACTTCTGAAAACAAACCTTCAAGCTCAGCGAGCTAACTTGCACACATATAAATTGTTACTTTTTGTTCATTTGTGGAATTTAGGAGTTCTCTGTCGCTCACGTTTTAACAGATTATGATGTGAGGTGAGCTTTTCTAGGTGTGTGGTTTTAATTAACAGAGGGGTTCGGCATTGATGTCATAACAGTTTGGGGCCTGGCCGTGTGGCACTTGGACCGACTTGAACAGATTTGGGGTACAAAAGGTCCCAGCAAATTCCAACTCATTGCAATTAGTGACTTTGATCTTCAAATAAAACCAATGGGAAAATTCGTTTAATTTTGTTACTTGTGGTTGATTAAATCAAAAGTGAGGGAAATGGCTTTTAACATTACTAAAGAGGTTCCCAAATTTTCCAAGGAAGTTTCGAAAAACAGAAGGAGGACATTTTTTTAGAATTAGCAAATAGGTTGGAATTGAGTTTAACCAGGGAGAAAAGAGAAGCTGAAATTGTTATGGAGTTGGTCAAGCACTTTGATGTATCAGAGAAATAGGCAACTGCAGTGGAGTTAGAAAAATCTTAAATTGCATATGTGGCAACTGGAGATAGAAGATAACTAAAGGGAAGGAAATAGAGAGAAGAAAGAGAAGAAAAAGAAACAGAGAGAGGATTTGAAATGCAGAGGTTGGGAATTAGACAAGAAAGTTAAGTTAACAGGATGGAGATGAAGGGAGAACATAGGGATGTATACAACTATGTTAATAACTTGCCATATTTCGGTGACAAAAATGTCAAAACCTTTTTTATTTCATTTGAAAAAATGACTAGTCAGATGACATGTCCAGTGAACTTGTGGGTAATGCTAGTTCAGACTAAGATGGTGGGCACAGCTGGTGAGGTATGTGCAGCGCTATCAGATGAGGGGTCAAGAGATTATCAAGATGTCAAATTGGCTATATTGATTGGTTATGAATTGGTACTAGAAGCATATAGACAGAAGTTCAGAAAAATAGACGGAAAGAGACGGAACCAGGTCAGACTTATGTTGAGTTTGAAAGAAGTAACCACAGTCATTTTGATAAATGGGTGCTGGCCTTAAAAATGGATAAGACCTATGAGGCTTGAAGGGAGATTAATTTGCTGGAGAAGTTAAAAGACTCACTTCCAGAGATAGTAAGAATTCATGTGAATGTACCGAAAGTTCAAGAAGTGAGAAGCACGGCAGAAAGGGCAGGTAAATATGTACTGGGGCATGAGATGATATTTAGCTTCTGGCAGGAGTTTCATCCTGTGAGGGATAGAAATTGGGAGAAGGGAAGATCACACATTACAAAGCGAACAGTAACGCACAATACTTTACCACAGGTGAAGAAAGAAGCCCAAGGGGGTTGAAAGGTGGTGAAAGGCCTCAGGTATTCTCACTATAAGGGAGTGGAAAACATAAAATGACAGTGCCGATGGTTTAAGAAGGGCAGAGGGAAAAAGTTGTTTTCACTGCAGTAAGCTGGGACACACCGTGCTGGGCGTTAAAGGAAGACACTTTGGGGAATGATGCGGTAGAAGAGGCTAAGCCCAGTGGCATTAGTGAAACTGGTAAAGGAGACCCCAAGTGGAGCCGAGGAGCTGCAGGAGAGTGCACAGCCGAGGCAAGGGCTGGGTATGGAGGCAGTGCCTGATCTCTCTAAAGAATTCACCTCTGTAGATAAAGTTTACTCAGAAAGAACAGGGGGAGAAGAACAAGAAGTTATAATTTTGTGAGATATGGGATCTGCTCAGTCTGTAATAGTTGAGAAGTGAGACGCTGGAAAAGCACAACAGATCAGGCAGCATCCAAACAGCAGGACAATCGAATATCAGGCAGAAACCCATCGTCAGGGACATGGTGGGGGGACAAGGGGGCTGAAAGATAAATACGAGGGGAGTAGCTGTGCTGGTGGGAGGGTCATTTAGAAGGCAATAAGAATATGTAGGTGGGAGTGATAGTGATATGTCGGAGGGTAAGGTGGAGTCGGTAGGTGGGAAGGAAGATGGACAGTTAGGGCCGTCCAAGAGGGCAGTGCTAGATTGAATGGTTGGATCTGGGAGAGGTTGGTGGAGGGGAGATTTGGAATTTGGTGAAGTCAACGTTGATGCTGTACAGTTTGAGGGTTCCAGCTTTCCTACCACCGATAGGAGTTCTATCACCCTCCGGTCCGACCTGTCACCATCACACCCCACCTGCATCTACCTATTGCCTTACAAGCTCCCTTCCACCCAGCTCCACCCTCACCCTCCTATTTATTTCTCAACCTCCTTCCCCCTCCCTTACCCCCCACTTTCCTGATGAAGGATTTATACCTGAAACGTTAACTCTCCTGCCCGTCGGATGCTGCCGACGTGTTGTGCTTTTCCAGCCCCACACTTTACAACTCTTATCTCCAGCATCTGCAGCCCTCACTTTCTCTCACCCTCTAATAGGAAAAGATGAAAGTTTTTTTCACTCTTTCTGGCGTGTTACGTTGTGGAATGGGGACAGAAATTAAGCATTCCCTTGTGTAACATCAGGATGGAATGCCAAATCAAGATTAGGGAAGTAACAGTGACAGTGAGTAACAGAGTGTCAGTTCCAGGAATACAGTTAGTTCTTGGGAACGATTTAGCAGGAGACGAGGTGGGAGACGCACTCCTTGTGGTGGAGAAGTCTAGGGAATTGGGGTGTTAAAAGAAAAATACCAAGGAATCTTTCCAGAGTGTGTAGTAACAAGATCCCACTGTCATAAGTTACAGCAGGAAGAAAGAAGAAGACAAATGAATTGATGCTCAGTGACCTGACACCCTGTTTGATGTAACAGTGCAGGAAAACCCTGAACAGGCAGAGGATCAGGCAGAGGGGTTTTATCCAGAAAGGCTCATGGACTTCCAACAGATAAATACACACACATTCACACACACATACACATGCACACACACAGAAAAGGAATCAGAATATATTGTTGAATGTTATTAACTTAAAGATAGAATCCTAAAAGTAAAATGGAGACCCCGATAGGTTACTGCAGAAGGGAAATGGGCCGAAGTGCACCAGATTGTGTTTGCAGTAACATACAGTGTTCCGGGTAGCTCAAAAAATAACTGCAGGCGGTCACTTAGGTGTACAGAAGACTCAGGCCAAGGTACAGAAGCATTTCCACTGGCCTGGAATGCACAAGGACGTGGTTTTTTTTGTACGTGACATACATCCCAAATGGTAGGTAAGTAACAGGCAGTAATAAAACCAGCACCTTTCGTGCCAATTACTGCATTCGAAGAACATTTCACGTGGGTTATGATTAATTGTGTAGCTCCACTTCCTAACATAGAAGTGGAAAACTATATTTGCTGACCATAATGAATGTGTCCACCAGATTTCCAGAGGCAATTCCATTACGGAATGTTAAGATAAAAAGGGAGGTGGAGGGGTTGGTAGCTTTCTTTACTCGCTGTGGGCTAGGCAGTAAGATTGAGTCAGACGAAAGTTCTCATTTTACCGCTCAGCTGTTTAAGGAAGTCATGGATAGCTTCGGCATGCAGCAGTTTAAATCAAGGGCATCCCATCCTGAATCCCAGGGAGCCTTGGAAAGTTAGCATCAGACGCTGAAGACCATGTTAACAGCATACTCTTATGATGACCAGAATGATTGGAATAAAGGTGTCCCATTATTAGTTTGCCATTAGAGATGCCCCAAATAAATCTACTCACTTTACTTCCTTTAAGTTAATATTCGTACATGAAGTGAGAGGTCCGTTGAAATTAATTAAATATAAATTGACAGGACCGAAGTCGGAAATCTCACCCTTGGATTCTGTGTGTGAGGTGAAGGAGAGAGTAGATGGAGTAGGTGAGTTTGCTAAATATTATATCTGAATAGTATCTGAAGAGCACAACATAGAATGAAGCAGGTGGCAGATAGAAACACTGAAACTTTGAGGATATCCCGTGGGGATGACGTATTAGTATTGCCACCAGGGGTAGGTAATCCCTTCAAAGCCAGGTTTGGGGGCCCCTTTCAAATTAAAAAAAATGTGGAGTCAGTTCAGCTATCCAGTAAAGATACTGGAGATGACAAAAAATTTATCGAGTATTTTATATGGATGAATAATGCTCCAGACACATTTATGACTCAGGAACAGAGCTGTGGCCAGATGAACAAATTGTGTAGTTTATCTGTATGATGTGGTGATATTTAGCAAGTGATTAAAAGCTCACATGTTACAGTTGACAGATCATGTTGAACAAGAAGCAAACTTGGTAATAAACTTAAAGAAAACAGAATTCGCGAAGGCAGAGGTGACGTTCTTGGGACATTACATTGGACATGGGAGGTTGACTCCATGGAACACAAAGTCGAAGGGCTTTGAGGGATTTCCACAACCATCCTCGAAGAAAGAGATGCTTCGATTTTTGGAACTGAGTGGATTCTATCAGAAGTTTGTTCCAAACTTCAGCACCACTGATGGATTTACTAAAGAAAAACACAGAATTGTGGTGGACAGAACAATGCCAGGAGGCATTTGAGAATTTTAAAGCAGGATTAATCACCGCACCCGTTTTAGCTACACCAAATATTCTGAAACCCATTGAAAATTGTGTTTGATGCTCGGGATATCGGGGTCAAAGATGTATTGATACAGAAAGAGGATGATGGAACTGAATGGCTATTTGGCTACTTGTCGAAAAAACTCAATATCCACCAGAACAAAGATACAAAATCTCCATTATTGAACAAGAATGATTATGTTTCGCACTGGCCTGACAATATTTTAATGTG
This sequence comes from Chiloscyllium punctatum, assembly GCF_047496795.1. Taxonomy (NCBI): domain Eukaryota; kingdom Metazoa; phylum Chordata; class Chondrichthyes; order Orectolobiformes; family Hemiscylliidae; genus Chiloscyllium; species Chiloscyllium punctatum. The sequence continues at coordinate 25,905 of NW_027309913.1, read as the reverse complement.
TATATGACAAACAAATTGTCGGAGATGGTTTTGGACAATGACAAATCTCTCGCATTTTTTGGAATAGTTAAAGACCAGAATCTGAGACTATTTCATTGGAGTTTTACCTTCCTGACTTTAAACTTACAAAAGGTACATGCTGCGGCTCCTACAATGTGATAGCAGATGGGTTTTATCACGGATTTAAAGGAAAAAGTTTAGATAAGATTTAGTGTTATTCCAGTGTTATAATGGTGTGCAGAATTAATATGAATGATATAACTGAGATAAATACTTTTGTATTTCATAAAATTGGGATTTAAAATTAGAGGAGAAGAAATGTAGTCATCTTTTCATTCTGCTGGTTCACTTTATTTTCTGAAGCGGGGAGATGTTGTGAAGCCAAAAACATGTAGAGTACTTTAAAACAGAACGGGTTTTGCCGAATAGAAATTAAAGCCACAAATGCCAGCTAAAGGTCAAACTGTTCCACATGTCCACATTAGCTGAGAAATGGATCCCTGAGTTTTGGTTGCTATTGTGACAGCCATTCAAATGCAACCAAAGAGTTTAAATAACGCTCAGTAAACCAGAAGCCAATGGAATTTGAATATTATTGTTTGGACACCTGGTAAGCAACCAAATTATGAGAATTACTATATCATGGGGAGTATACATACCCAGCATTTTGAACACTACAGGGAGAGCTACTGCCATCCAACAGCAGAGCAACTGCTGTAGAGCAGCAGTGCTAACTGGCCATCCCAAACACTCTCTATCAAAGATACATGTTCATCTAAACCTACATGCAATAATAAAATGACCCGGGGAGATCAGCAGCTGAATGAGTGAGCACAGTTGGGAAGACAGAGACTGTGTGCTCTCGAGGTTGTAATGTTTTATATGTGGGCTGTTGGAACAGCATATATTTACAGAGTCAGATATAAAGTAGCTAAGAAAACAGGGGCTTGTATTTGTCAATAGTTGTTGTTTAGTGTTCACTATTAATGTTAAGAAACAAACTTGTTAATTTTTGTTTAAATAGTGGAATATAGGAGATCGGTGTCACTCATGTTTTAAAAGATTACGAGGTGTGCCGAGCTTTTCTGGGTGTTTGGTTTTAATTAACAGAGGGGTTCATCTTCACCTTGCAAATGTCCATCCACGTTAGCCCCATTTCCCTGCAGTTTGCACATATCCTTCCAGTCCTTTCCTATCGACATATTTATCCAAATGCATTGAAATGTTGTTAATGTTGTTAATGTACACCCCACCTCCCACCCGCATCACCACCAACCACATCTGCTGGCAGCTCATCCATGTACCAGCCCTCTGTGTAAAGAAGTGGCCACTCAGGTTCCCTTTTATTCCTTCCCCTCTAACCTTAAACTGATCCCCTCTACTCCTCGATTCTGTACACCTTGGAAAAAGACTGAGAGCATTAACTCTATCCATACCCCTCATGATTTTATACAGCTCTATAAGGACTCCCTCAGTCTCTTACACAAAAAATAAAAGGTCCTAGCTTGTCCAACCTCTCCCCATAACTTAGACCATTGGGTCCTGGCAACGTCTTTGTAAATTTCTTCTGCACTCTTTCTAATTTCATAACATCCTCCCTATAACAAGGTTATAAAAACTGAATACAATACTCCAAGTGCGGCCTTACCAATGTCCTGTGTAACTGCAACATAAATTCCCAACTTCTATCCTCAGTGTCCTGACTGATGAAGGCCAATGTGCCAAAAGCCTTCTTCACTGCCCTGTCAACCTGTGACTCTACTCTTAGAGAACCGTGCCCGTGAAAACCAAGGTCTCTCTGCACAATGCACCCCTTAAGACCCTCCCATTCACCGTGAAACTCCTACCTTGATTTGAGTTTCCAGAATGCAAGACCTCACACATCTATATTAAATTTCATTTGCCATTTCTCGGCCCAGTTCGCCACCTGATTAAGGTCCTACTGCAATTTCTGATAAACTTCCTCACTGATCACGCTACCACTTATTTTAGTATCATCTGCAAACTTACTAATCATGCCCTGTACATTCTCAACCAAATCATAGATAACAAACAAACAGCCTTCAGTCTGACCATCATCCTTCCACTAAACCCTCTGCTTCCCATCAACCCAACTGTGTATCCGATTGGACAGTTCCCCCAGCATTCCACGTGATGGAACCTTCCAGAGCAGCCTGCCATTTGGAACCTTATCGAAGGCCTTACTGAAATCCATAGAGACTAAATTTACTGCTCTGTCCTCGTAAACCTTCTTGGTCACTTCATCAAAGAACTCTAACAAATTTGGGAAGCATGATCTCCCACTTACAAGTCTATGCTGACTGCTCCGAATCAAACCCTGTGTAAGTAATGGGTGCAGTCAATGGTATGCTGTCCTTCATTGTAAGATGATTCGAGTACATGAGTAAAGCCATCTTCCTGCTGTTGTAGAGCCTTGCTGAGAGAGCATTTGGGGCGCTCTCTACAGATTTGATCTCCTTTGTAAGGAATGATCTCCTTACCACAGATACAGATGGCAGTATCATGAGGGTAGAGTGAAGAACCTGAGAGTTTAATCTGCAGAGCTGTAAAATCTGAAATGGTGACGCTGAAACACGAGGTGTAGCAGGTATATTTCCAAAAGACACATTGATAGGGTGAGAAATTCCATACTTTACTCAGGATTGATTGATCTGATTTATTGCCACGTGTACCTCAGTACAGGGAAACACTTCATTTATGAGCAGTGGAGGCAGATCATAGTAAGCATGGCCAGACAGATCATAGGATGGAAATAGACTTGGACAGAGTAAGGCACACAGGTTACACTGAACAGGACGTGCACTCGACAAGATCAACATGAGGAAGATCAGCATTATATGAACACAGAGAGTCCATAAGACCATAAGACCATAAGACATAGGAGTGGAAGTAAGGCCATTCGGCCCATCGAGTCCACTCCGCCATTCAATCATGGCTGATGCGCATTTCAGCTCCAATTGCCAGCATTCTCCCCGTAGCCCTTAATTCCTCTAGACAACAAGAACCTATCAATCTCGATTCATCAGTCTAACGTGACTTTCCTAATAGTTTATATGCCTAAATTAACTCTCCCCATGTTATTGTGCTGTTGGCGTGTGAACCCGTACTGAACGCCATGATGTTCACAATCCACAACATCAGTCATAATACCTTCCATCTGAAACAGGTAACCATTCCCACCAGCTTCCACCCTGCATAGAGAAAGGCTGGCTTCTCAGAGATGGAAGGTGCCTTCTTGAGACTTCACACAAGACATATGGCTTCCCTCCTCACCACTAGAAAACCATGTTAAAGTCCCACGTGTTCATCATGAGCAACGGAGCCAGGAGGAACAACGTGGAGCAGTCTGTCCGTGCAGCCTCTGCCCCACTTGTTCATCATATTGGAGCATCAATTGGGAGACAGTGAGGACTGCCGATGCTGGAGATTGTAGTAGACAGTAGATTGCTGGAAAAGCACAGATGGTCAGTCAGCTCCGAGGAGCAGGAGAATCCACGTTTTGGGCATAAGCCATTCATCAGGAATCAGCATCAATTACCTCATTCTGTCCCTTTGCAAGTGCGTTGAGGGGGGAATGGCCTCCTTCTCTTCCTGTGTAAGAGACTGAAGGAGCTGAATGACCTCATCCTGTTGCTGTGGAAGTGGCTTTAGGGGCTGAATGGCCTCCTCCTGTTCCTGTGTAAGAGACTCAAGGGTCTGAATGGCTTCTTCCTCTTCCGATTGGACAGGACCAAGGGCCTGATTGGGTTACCCCTGGTTCCTGTTTGACAGCTCAATGTACTGACAAATGTGATGATGCTACAGGCTTTGAGAGGTTATTTTGTCCTGGTTTCTTTTAAGAGAGAGATTGAATGATCGTTGCCAAACTGGTTAGTTAAGACCACTGAGTAAACAGCTAGGGAGGTCTTGGGTTTATTTTAATGCAGCCTGAATGGGTGTGGCCAGCTCTCACAGGTTAGGATCTCTGGGTTTTGGTTTCTCAGTAACATCAGAAACTATTGGGGTCTGCACAGAGTTGGAATCTTCAGTGACTGTCACCTGGGTGCTACTCTCTCTGAATTTTCTCTTGGTGCTGTTTTTAATTCCCGGATTAGAGAAATGTGTGTGACGATCTGTGTCTGAATTTTCCTTTCTGCCAGGCGCTGTGTTTTTGGGATTTTCCTATATTGGTACAGTTCATTAGTAACAGTTCCTTGATTTGTTATTCTGCTAACTTGTCTAATGGAATTATGATTTTCTAAATTCCACTTTCTTTGCATTCATTTTATCTTTCCCGTTTCAATAAATAGTGTTTAGCTTCACACCGAGATGTTTGACCTGTCACATTGCATCTGGAACAGTCACTTTATATTCCCTTTAAAATAAAAAAAATATAGAGTCTAGGTGACCGCCTTCAAATATTTTCGAGGGGCTCTCGTGTGGTCCATCACACTAGACTCCTTCTCTTCCTGAGTAATAGGCTGGAGGCACTGAATGGGCTATCCCTGTTCTTCTCCAATAGTGTCAATGGGCTGAATGGCTTCCTCATATTCCTGTGAAACTAGCGTGAGGTGCCGAATGAACTCTTGTTTTACTGTGGCAATGTGCAGTGACAGGCAGCGCTGGTAGATGAATGTTACGGACCATTTAACAGCACAAGTCTCAATGGAGTCAGGGTCTTGCTGCACACGGACACAGACTAGTTCAGGAGCTGAGGGGGGATCAAAATGTTCTGAACATTGTGGCATCTTCGGTGACCATCCCCACTTCTGATCTTATGGTGGGGAAGGTGGGGAGGGGAGACATTGATGAAGCAGCTGAAGCTGTTTGTGAAGAGGAACTTACCCTGAGGATCTCCCACAGAGGTGACCCAGGGCTGAGATAATGACCATCTTCCTTTGTGACATGTTTGACCCCAAACACTGGAGAGTTTACTCTGATTCCCATTAAGTCCAGTTTTGTTAAGGTCCTTGATGTCAACAGAAGCCAACCATTGCCTTGATATCGGGGCCAGTCATTTTTACCTGAACCCTTGTCTCAACCTCTTTTGTTCACATCAATAGGCCATGATATAGGAGCAGCAAGTGTTTTCTTCAAACAGGTGGGATTGAATGTCAGGGTTTCTGTTCTCAAGAGTGTTCGGGAAGCTAGATGACTGAAAGTATTTGAAGAGGAGGGAGATGGATATTGACCTGACAGAGCGGTGAGGGCTATGAAGAATTGGGTTTGAAAGAGAATTTGAGACCAAGAGCAGATCAGTCATGATCTTAGTGAAGGGCAAGGCAGGCTTGGGGGGTGAACGATCTGTTCCTGTTCCTGATGTTCTCACATTCTGTTATTGGAGAGTTAGTGGGTGTTATTTTCATGAAGGTGCAATTACTGAATATTGCAGTAAGGGAGACCAGAGGATTTTGTGAGCCAACTCTGGTTGAGGTATGGGGGCTGTATTCACAGTGAATCTGGGTCTACAACATGACCAACAAATGAAGCACAAGTTGCAGAGGGGAGAAGCTCTGTGAAGAGAGATGAGGGGCCTCTTTCATACCTGTGCCTGGATTTTCCAATTACACTTCCCAAATCACTTCAAAGCATGTGTGACAGTATTGAGAGGCTGAATGGTATCCTCTGTTTCTGTGCACCAGATTATAGGAGTAAGTAGCCTCCAACTGTTCCTGTCTAGCAGGTATTAGGGGCTGAATGGAACACAGGAACATGGGACTGAGGAGCAGGAGTGGGTCATTAGATACTTTGAGCCTTCTCCACCAGGCACTAAGATTGTGGCTGATCAGGTTGTGGTCTCAGCCCCACTTTCCTGTCTATATCCCATTATCCGTGACTCACTTCTCTGTCAAATATTTAACTGATGCAGCTTTCAATCAATGTGAACATAGAGGCACAATAAACTTCCACTGAAGAGAATTCCCACTTGAAAGGTCCTTTAAGAATTATTCAACATCCTTCTTATAGGACCAGAGAGTCATGCAGAATGGAAACAGACCCGTTTGTCCAATCTGTTCATTCCGATCAGATATCAAATCTGATCCAGTCCCATTTGCCAGCATTTGGTAAATATCCCTCCTCTTTCAGATACTTTTTAAATGTGAGATTGTAACCGCCTTCAGCACTTCCTCTGACAGCACTTTCTGTACACACACCACTCTCTCTGTGAAACATTTATCTTCAGGTCCCTTCTAAATCATTCGCCCTCTCCCCTTCAACCAATGCCCTCTTGTTCTGGACTCCCCTAACCTGGAGAGCAGAACGTGGCTGTTCAGAATATCCATGCCCCTGATGGTTTTATAAACCTCTATAATGTCACCCTTCAGCCTCTGACACTCCAGGAGAAAGCACCTCAACCTAATCAGCCTCTCCCTCAAGCTCAAACCTCCAGTCCTGGAACATCTGGGTAAGTTATTTCTGCAGAAAACCGAGTTGTACGCAGTATTCTTAAAGTGGCCTCACAACGTCCCGTACAGATACAACATCCCACCACAATTCCTATACTCAATACTCTGACTGATTAAGGCAAATGTGCCAAATGTGTTCTGCACCACTCTGTCTACCTGCGATTCCACATTCAAGGAACAATATACCTGCAGTCCTATGTCCCTTTGTTCTACAACACGCCCCAGGACCTTCTCATTAAGTGTATAATTCCTGGCCTGGTGTGCGTTCACAAAATACAAAACCTCGTATTTATCTAAATTAAACTTCATCTGTCACTCCTTGCCCCTTTGTCCCATCTAATTGTGGTCTTGTTGTACTCTGAGATAATCTACTACACCACCTTTCTGATGTCATCTGTAAATTTACTAACTATGGCCCCAATATTCACATCTAAATCCTTTACATAAATGATGAAATGCAGTGAACTCAGTACTGATTCTTGCAGCACACTGCTGCTCACAAGCCTCCAGGCTGAAAAATATCCCTCTTCCTTCAAGCCAATTGTGACGAGCTTCCTCTGTATCTTACGTGACTGAAACTTACTAATCTGTCTACCAATCAGAATGAAATATCAGCTGTGAAGAGAGGCTGAGTAGGTTAGGTTTATTTTCAATAGATAAAAGGAGATTGAGGGGGGACTTGATTAAGGTTTGCAAAATCATGAAGGGTATAGACAGGGTGGATAGAGATGGGCTTTTTCCCAGGGTGAAGGATTCAATAACGAGAGGTCATGCTTTCAAAGTGGGAGGTGGAATGTTTAAGGGGGATACATATGGTAAGTACTTCACACAGAGAGTGGTGGGCATTTGGAACGTGTTGCCAGCATTGGTGGTAGAGGCAGGCACGGTAGATTCTTTTAAGATGCATCTGGACAGATGTATGAGTAGGTGGGGAGCAGAGTAATGCAGATGCTTAGGAATTGGGCGACAGATTTAGACAGTACATTTGGATCGGCTCAGGCTTGGAGGGTGAAGGGCCTATTCCTGGGCTGTAGATATTCTTTGTTCTTTGTTGTTTAAATGAACACCTTGTTGAAGTCCATATAGACAACGTCTACCAAACTGGCTTCATCAATCTTCTTTGTCACCTCTTCAAAAAACTCAACCAAATTAATGAGACATGATTTCCCATGCAGAAAGACACGTTGTCTACCCCGATCAGCCCTTGCCTTCCCAAATGTATGTAAATGCTATACCTCAGAAACCCCTCCAACAACTTACCCACCACTGACATCAGGCTCACTGGATTATAGTTCCCCGGCTTTTGGGGTCACTGTTTCATTTTCTAGTCCCACACCTCCACTGCTCACAACAAATATTAACTGTAACCAGGTTAGTGATATGGCCGATGATATCGTTCTCAGACTGGGTCAGGGTCAGTTTTAGGAACAAGTCAGGCTAGTTTCTTTAATCTGCTAAAACAACACGTTTATGATCCAGAGCAATGTTACTCAAACTATGGTGGAAAGATGAATGGCAAACTGTTTGGGTATTGCAATTATATAATCAATGGCTTGGAAAGGGTGGACGCTAAGAAATTGTTTCCGTTACACCTTAGAATGAGAAGGGGTAAATTCAGAACAGAAATGCGGAAACATTTCTTCAGCCAGAGAGTGGTAGGCCTGTGGAATTCATTGCCACAGAGTGCAGTGGAGGCTGGGACGATAAATGTCTTCAAGGCAGAGATTGATAAATTCTTGATGTCACAAGGAATTAAGGGCTACGGGGAGAATGCGGGTAAGTGGAGTTGAAATGCCCATCAGCCATGATTAAATGGCTGAGTGGACTCGATGGACCGAATGGCCTTACTTCCACTCCTATGTCTTAAGGTCTAATATTTCCCTTTCTAAACACAAACACACAAACACACAAACAAACGCGCACACAAACACACACATGCAAACACAAACACACACCGATTAACAAAATTTCTGCAATTTAATTTGAAAGAACTTTGTCCAGATATTATTGGAACTCATGACAAAAGTAAAAATTGAGATTGTCCAAAACGTTATTCTGCTTCTGAAGATATTGTACACACACAGCTGCTAGCAATGGGATTTCATCCTGGGAGAGTTGGATTTGGCTGAATTCCCTTTGCTTTAGGCAGTGAGTAGACTCCAGTAAATTCTGGTCAGGGAGCACCCAAAGGGCAGCACGGTGGGCAGCACTGCTGCTTCACAGCAGCAGGGGCTTGGGGTCGATTCCAGCCTTGGGTGATTGTCTGTGTGGAGTTTGCACATTCTCCCCTTATCTGTAAGAGCTTCTAATTGGTGATCTACTTTCCTCCCACAAACTGTGTAGGTTCGGTGGATTGTCATGTTAAATTGTCTGTAGTGTGCAGGGATTTCTAGGTTAGGTGCATTAGTCAGGGGCAAATATAGGGAAATCGGTTGGGAAGGTTGGTATTGACTTGTTAGGCCGAAGGGCCTGTTTCAACACTGCAGTGATTCTATAAAAGTAACGATGACTGAAGAATTTTTTTTATAGCTTGCACACATTGCTGTGATGAGGAACAACGAAGAAGAGAGTGTGTGATAGGCAATTCCTTCTCAGGCAGGTTACATTTTCTCCCTCTCTGAGCTGAATCACACAGCAATGTCATCCTCTCCTAAAGTGGACCATGTGAGGTCTCCTTGTACATTGTCCAAACTATGTCTCCATCACATTCCCTGTTCCATGTCGGTGCATCATTGCTGCTGTCATACACAGAGCCATACCCTTAGCAGAAAATGGTCTCGACTGATTTGAAATATGTTTACATGGCCCTGCGTCATTAAAAAATAAAATATTTAATATATTCAGAATACCTGTTTTAAAATGACTGCATTTTTTAACAAATGCAGAAATTTCTGGAAAAGTTCGCCAGGTCTGTCAGTACCCAGATGCCTTTTACATGCTGTAGTTGTACCAGCATCCACCACTTCCTCTGGCAGCTCATTCTATATGCACACCACCCTCTGTGTGAAATTGTTTCCTTTAGGCCTCATCAAAATCTTTCCCCTCTCACTTTCAAACAATGCCCTCTAGTTTTGGACGCCCCTAACCTGGGGACAAACCCTGACTGCTCACCCTATCCATGGCCATTTTGATTTTATAAACCACTACTGCTGCGAAATGTGACTCCAATGATCACGAATAGCTGTACTTTCAGTCATCCCGGGCCTAAATTCTGAAATTCAATACTGACACCGCTCCCTTATCCATCAAGTCACAATTCTAAATCCATTTTAATCAGTTTGTTCTGATTTATCATGAGAAACTTCTGTGGGATTTACGCCTGGATCTTTGTGCCCGGAGGCAGGGACACTAGCATCACTCAGCAATACCCATAAAGCTGGAACATTATTCTCCTGTGTGTTTGTTCATCAGACTGTCCTGACATGATGTGACATACCTCTGTAACAGGCAGGAATTAAATCCAGGCCTTATAGTCCAGAGCTAGGAACACTACCACACAAGTTCAGGAATTGGAATCAAATCCAGAGTTCTGGCTCAGAGACAGGGACACTACCCACCACACTGCCATACCCAGATTTTGGGTCATATTTTAGTGCCCACTTTCAGTTCGGTGTGGATTTATTATAATCAGGTTCCCATTACTGAACTACACAAAACCCTTTGTATTGTTAAACAAATGCAAGATATTTGTCTCAACTGTAGGATATTGAGTGACGTGCTATGCAATTGATTAATTGCTAGTATCTGTAGTCTGCAATATTTCGGAAAGAAATCCTGCAGAAACACTCTGCCCAATGAAGGGTCTCAAATGGATATTTATTAATGAACAGCAGAGACGAAGGAAGAGCTTAATTTCTGACCCCCAAACACCAATCACTCTTGCCCACCTCTAACGTGCGACTCCCCTTTTCCTAAAACCATGAAATGACACCAGGCCGGTGATTACTGTCCAGCCTCTCCTCCCCACTGACTGTGTCTGCAATCTGTCCCTCCTCCCCCTAACCACACAAGGCAAATCAAGCTCAGGGTCTTTGTGAAAATCAAGGCCAGAGTGTGCAGGCCTCCTGGAGAGGGATGGGCATTTTAAAATTGAAGGGGAGGGGGAGGTGACAGTAATATCACACACTGGGCTGAGGGGTGGCTGATGGAGTTTAGTATGGATTAATGTGCGGTATTGGATTTGGTAAATCAAACAACAGCAGGACCTATACAATTCAAAGTAGAGCCTTTGGCAGTGTTGTAGAATAGACACCTAGGCCGTCAGGTATAATTCTTTAAAATTTGCATCTCATATAGATAGTACGGTTAAGAAGGTGTTTAACACACTTGTCTTCATTGGTCAGACCGTTTGAGTATCGGAATGGGGATGTCATGTTGAGGATGTACAGGACATTGCTTAGACCTCTTCTGGAATACTGTGTCCAGTCTGGTCACCCTGCCCGCTCATTCCATAGGCACACCACCCTCTGGGTGTAAAAGCTGCCCTTTAGGTCGCTTTAATGTTTCCCCTCTCACCTTAAACCTCTGCCCTCTAGTTTTGGTCTACCCTTCCCTTAGAAAATACCTTGACTATTCACTTTGATATTATTGACCTTGATATTATTAAGCTGGAGAGGATTGAGAACAGATGAACTTGGATGTTGTTGGGAATGCAGGGAGTGAGCGATAAGGAGAGGCTGGGTATGCTGGGACTTTTTTCACTGGAGAGGATGAGGTTAAGGGGTAACTTCACAGAAGTTTACAAAATAATGAGGGGTACAGATAAGCTGAAGGGCTGATGTCTTTTCCCAAGAGTTGGGGATTCAAAACTGAGGGATATTTTAAGGTGCGAGGAAAAAGATTTACAAAAGTCATAAGAGTTAATTATTTTAGACAGGATCTGGCTTGTGTGTGGAACGAACTTGCAGAGCAAGTGGTGAAAGCAGGGACAGTTACAACGTTTAAAGGACATTTATATCAGTACATGTATAAGACATCAGTTTGGATGGTGCTGTGAGCAGCTGCTCTCTCCCTCCCCCTCTCTGAATGAATCCCTGTTGGTTTTTACCCTCTGCCAATGCCTTTCAGTGGCGTGGGGAGGCCAGAAGAGGGTGGCATTGCATCACTTTAAGCACCACAGAGACTGCAAGACCTGCCCCACACACAGACACACACATACACTGACAGGAATTGTTAGGACATGGTGTGAAGCTCATCTGGTAAGTTAAATGAAACATAAAGAAATGCTCAATTTGCCTCGTAAACTATTGAAATATGAGGAACAGAGAACTCCCAAATTCCACTGTTTAAATAAAAACATCAATTTATTTTTTTATTTTGAAAGTGAACACTTTACATCAAAAATTCACAACTCTGGGACCCTCTTTCACTTAACTGCTTATTACCCGAGTAGAAAGTGAGGACTGCAGATGCGGGAGATCAGAGCTGAAAATGTGTTGCTGGAAAAGCGCAGCAAGTCAGGCAGCATCCAAGGAACAGGAGAATCGACGTTTCGGGCATAAGCCCTTCTTCAGCAATGAAGAAAGTGTGTCCAGCAGGCTAAGATAAAAAGGTAGGGAGGAGGGACTTGGGGGACGGGCATTGGAAATGCGCTAAGTGGAGGGAGGTTAAGGTGAGGGTGATAGGCCGGAATGGGGTGGGGGCGGAGAGGTCAGGAAGAAGATAGCAAGATAGGAAGGCGGTGCTGAGTTCGAGGGATTTGACTGAGACAAGTTGGGGGGAGGGGAAATGAGGAAACTGGAGAAATCTGAGTTCATCCCTTGTGGTTGGAGGGTTCCCAGGCAGAAGATGAGGCGCTCTTCCTCCAACCGTCGTGTTGCCATGGTCTGGCGATGGAGGAGTCCAAGGTACTTGTTGGAGTGGGATGGGGATTTGAAGTGTTGAGCCACAGGGTGGTTGGGTTGGTTGGTCCGGGTGTCCCAGAGGTGTTCTATGAAACGTTCCCCAAGTAGGCGGCCTGTCTCCCCAATATAGAGGAGGCCCCATCGGGTGTAGCGGATACAATAGATGATTGTGTGGAGGTGCACAGATACACACATGGGGATGGTAAGGATACAGCATGAAGCTCATCTGGGAACTTCAATGACACAAAGAAATGCTCAATTCACCTCGTAAACTGTTAAAATATGAGGGACAGATCCGCCAACTTCCACTGTTTAAATAAAAACATCAATTTATTTTTTTCACTCTGAAAGTGAACATTTTCCATCAACTATTCACAACTCAGGGACCCTCTTTCCCTTAACTGCTTATTACCCGACTCCAGCTCTATAACAATATTCTGTTTCTGGGTCTGCCACCTTCTCATACCACAGGTGCTTGTAAGCTCTCAGTTCAAAACAGCATTCCCTCTCTTAAAAGTACAGTACACACTTTCAACTTCATCACATTATACTCTGATGAAGTGGATAAGTGGGACCTAACCGGATTTCTCTTGCTCTGTGGTTTGTCAATAATTAATCTACTCTGTCTGGTATGTGTCAGGACTTCTGTTGCTCCATTGACAGCATGTCATTATTCGACTCTGTCCGTGGGAATATATCAGTATTTCACTTGCTCAGACTTGTGTGTGTGGGGCAGGATTTCAGGTGTTTCATAGGGACTGTGACACGATTTCAATCGCAATGTTTGTAGATGGCACCGAACCTGGAAGAACTCTGAAATCAATGGAAGACAGTGTGGAACTCTAACAGGACAGTGACACGTTGGTGTAGTGTTCAGTAATAAGGCAGATGGGGATCAATGCAGAGCAGTGTGAGGTGATGTACTGTGGTAGGAAGGACATTGAAAGGCAGTTTAATACAGGCCGTACCATAATAAAGGGGTTGCATGAGCAGAGGGCTCTGGGTGTATATGAGCACAGATTGTTGAAGATATCAGGACAAGTGGGGAGAGCAGTAACTATCACAGATTAGTTTCAGTATCTGAGCTGTTTACAGGGGGAGGTGTAGGAGGGAGTCTCTGTGCTCCCTTCCTGGGAGGTGGTGGTGACGATGTGTTGTGAGCCCACCCTCCTGCCCACCGAGACCGTGGGGAATCCATTTGTACCAGCTCAACACAAAAGGGAGACGGCATCAGGGCCACGGCTTCTATGTTGTGCCGGGGAGAAACGGAGCTGCCAGTGGGTTTAAAGTGAGAATTGCCCTTCGCTGAACATTGCTCCTTACTCGGTCGGTGGGACATGGATGTTTCAGAATCTCCACACGAGGTATTCCGGTCCTCTCCAGCTCCTACCAGGGTCCTCCCCACATGGCGGGGGGAGGGGGGTGAGGGAACGGATATCGGACACTCCACCACCCGGCTTGGCACTTTCTGACCCATTCCAGGCTGTTTCTCCTGAAATAGGAGAAAGGGAGAGAGGGAGTGAGGGTGGGAGTGGGTGTCCTTGCTGTTAGTGCTGGTTTAGGTGAAGGGGACGGGGACATGGTGAGGGGTCTGGAGGGAATCAGTTCACAGTGTTGTATCCATGCAGTGTTATTAACGTGGGGGGGGGGGTAAAGTGGAGGGAGGAGGAAGACAAGGGGAGAGAGAGAGGGAGAGAGAGAGAGAGGGATAGAGAGTGGGAGAGAGAGGGAGAGAGAGATCACGGAGGGGTGGGATGGTGCTTTACCTGTTATACAGGGAGTGTGAGGGAGCAGACAGAATACGGTGACCCTTATCCTGACAGAGTGGGGAAGGTTATTGATGCTTGTCCTGTATTGCTGGGCATTTCCTCAGACCCCAGATACTGCACTGAGCTGGGTGGGGAGCTCAGACCATGATCAGTGGGTCAGGTGGTGTGGCCCCCTCTGGGAAGAGAATGGTCCCCCTCTGTACTAGCACATCCACCAGGACCTCCGTGCCCCTGTCGACAAACCGCAGTGTAATTGTCTCTTATTCCCCCATGCACAGGTTAAACTGCGCAGGGCAGCTCCTAACTGAGAAAGCGCAACCATGTGCTCATTGGCCTTTTATAGATTGCCCCAGTGTCAGGGAACAATGAATATCCAGGGTCGCCCGGGAGATGGTGAGTACCTCCAGCCATGATGGGTGGGAGAATCGGGCTGGTATTGAATGAGAGGGACACCATGGGGTGGGGTGGGTAGTTCAGGAGGTGAGTTTGATCCGATAGCACCAGGAAACTAGCTCAGCATCGTGCAGATAATCATTCTGTCAGACTAAGGGATAATGTCACTGAGACAGTTTTTTGTTTGATTCAGCCCAGTGAGTCATAGATTCTGTTGAAACAACTCCCATTTACAAAGCTGTAGTGCAAATGCTCAAATATCCCATTTGCCCATCTTTCCTGGGAAGACAGGCTCATGTTACAGGATGCTATCGAAGTGTCTACATTTCAGCATTCTGAAACCTGGGAACACATCCTTCCATGACACTGTCTCTCAATCTCCCCCTCCCTGTCTATACCCCAAACCCCTCCCATGTGGTGATATTTAAACTGATTCCCCCGCCATCTCTCTCTGGCAGTGAGGTTCACACCCACAAAACCCCCTTGTCAGGGCAACAATGGGGATATGGAGCTGTAAATGGGTGGGAGCTGTACATCCTGTCAGTTACAGAATGGGCTGCAAGTTTCCCCACACTGGGCAGGTGTCTAGCACAGTGTTGCCGAGCAATGCACTGGGGTGGGGTACACAGTCCGACATGCTGGGAGGGTAACTGCTGTTGGGTTACAGATCAATGTGCTGGGGCGGTGTACACACTCCTACATGCTGGGAGGGTAACTGCTCCTGGGTTACTGATGAATGCACAGGGATGGGGTACACAGTCCTACATGCTGGGAGGGTAACTGCTCCTGGGTTACTGATGAATGCACAGGGATGGGGTACACACTCCTACATGCTGGGAGGGTAACTGTTCCTGGGTTACTGATGAATGCACAGGGATGGGGTACACACTCCTACATGCTGGGAGGGTAACTGCTCCTGGGTTACAGATCAATGCACTGTGTCGGTGTACTTAGTCCTACATGCTGCGGGGGGGGGGGGGGATGGCTCCCGGTTTACAGGGGGAGAGGTGATAGCTCAGAGAGGAGGGTGGGGTGGATTGGGGGAAGGTCATGGACAGGTCAAGGAGTTCCCGGGAACATTCCGTCCCCGACATTCTATAACTGACATTCCCCAGAACGTTCTGTCCCCAACATTCTATAACTGCCATTCCACGGAACGTTCTGTCCCCAACATTCTATAACTGCCATTCCCCGGAACGTTCTGTCCCCAACATTCTATAACTGCCATTCCACGGAACGTTCTGTCCCCAACATTCTATAACTGCCATTCCCCGGAACGTTCTGTCCCTGACATTCTATAACTGACATTCCCGGAATGTTCTGTCCCTGACATTGTTTGTGAACGGCCGGACGTCAGTGAATTGAACAAACGATAAGATCCCGAGGGAATAGATCCCGTTCCAGGGAGAAGGAGACACTGTTCCGAAGGCCCCTCAGGCAGTTAAAGGGGTGAATACGTTTTCCCTGCGTTTACATTTCTCCACGACACAGGATCGACCACAATTTAGACCAAAATTCAGAAATTCCCAAACTCCGTTTGTCTTCAGGAAACTGGGAGAGAATCCTTCAGGACAGCAACGTTCACACCCTCCGTATTAGGAACTGGGAAGGAGTGACCTATGTCTGCTCTCGAGTGATCGAGTGTGTGGGAATGTTCTAGAAACCATCTGTCCTTATGGATGTGTCTCTGTGTGTTTGGGGAGGGAGGGTTTCTTGTGGTTTATGTCACATTTTTGTGAGTAATTCCGACCTTCCCATTTGTTATTCCAGCTTCAATTATTTTAATAAATCCTTGAATACAGGGACACATTTGAAAATCTCACTGGGTCCCCGATCAAACGGGTCCCTTTGCCTCCAGGCTGATGGATAATCGGTTTGTTTTCCTTCCTCACAGTTAACGTAGTGACCATCTACGTCCTGCTTTATAAAGATTGTGGATTGTCTCCATGTGTCAGACGTTACCTGGGGGCCATGGCAGCGGCGGATCTCCTGGTCATTATCCTCGACCTGATCCTGAGACACATTCCCATTGTTTATCAGGAACAGTTTTATTTCCTGTACTCCGTCCCAGTGTGTAATATCCACGCCGTCCTGCTTTATGCGGCCACTGACTGCTCTGTCTGGTTCACCGTCACTTTCACCTTTGATCGGTTTGTGGCCATTTGTTGCCAGAAGCTGAAAAGTAAATATTGCAGTGAGAAAACGGCGGCTGTGGTTCTGGGAGCAGTGACTGTGCTGAGCTGTTTAAAGAACATTTTCTGGTATTTTATGCTCGGGGCTCGGTATTGGCTGATGAACGAGCCCTGGTTTTGTGAGGTAACAGACGCTGTTTATTCCTCCACTGTCTGGGTCACAATCGAGTTCCTCCACCACATTCTAACCCCGTGTGTCCCATTTCTCCTGATTCTGCTGCTCAATGTTCTCACCGTCAGACACATTTTAGTGACCAGCAGAGCCCGCAGGAGACTCCGCGCTCACAATAATGGGGACGCTCAGTCTGACACAGAAATGAGAAACCGAAAAAAATCCATCATTTTACTGTTTGTGATCTCGGCCAATTTCATCCTGTTATGGTCAACGTTAATGCTGTATTCTATATGGTACCGGATGTGGTTTATTGGGTATCGGTCTGTGTATCTCCATCCCTTTGTGCAGGAATTGGGCTTCATGCTGCAGCTCCTCAGTTGCTGCACAAACACCGCGATTTATGCCGTGACCCAGACTAAGTTCAGGCAGCAGCTGAAGAATGTGCTGAAATATCCCTTCACCCAAATCCATCCATCCATCAAATTCCCTCATTAATCAATCCATCCGGGATTTTCTCATTTCAGTTCAGGGTTTCAGCGATGGAGCAGCCTGTCGCTATGGTAACAGACTGAGGGTAGCGCTGGTTTGTCCATCCTTATCCCACAGGGGGGTTACAGGGAAACATTTCAATGTTTCTCACAACTCAGGGGCCAGTGAGAAAAGGTACCATCCCACTGACTGTATCCATCACTTCCATTTGTAACCAATAAAAATGTTGATTAAACCGTGCCGAGCAGCAGAGTGACTGATGTTGTTGTGTGTCTTTGTGTTGGAGAAGCTGAGCTGGAGAGAGACAGACTCAGCCCCAAGTCCTGGTCCACAGGGAAGGGGAGGGCACCGCGCCCTGAGCTCAGGAGCTGGGTTTAACTCCCTCTGTCCCCCCACTCCAACCTGGACTCCCCATTTCATCTTCCCCCCACTTTCTACTCAAATCTCTCCCTCTTTCTCACCACCCCTCCTCTTCCCTCTCTCACCACCCCTCCTCTACTCCCTCTCTCCCCCTCTCTCACACACACACCCAACCCCAGTTTCTCCACCTGCCTCCACTCTCCCCTTTCCCCTCACCCTCACTCTCTCTGTCCTGCCGTCTCTGCCTCCCTCCAGCTGTTCCATCTATACCCCATTATCCCCCTCTTCTACATCCCATATCTCCCACCCCCCACCACAGGCAGCCTCACGACCAATCACCCCCCAACCCCCAGTCTCTGGGTCAGAGGAAGAGGGAAGGACCAGGAAAGCAGATTGTGACTGAGGGAGAGGGAGGGAGGGAGAGAGATTCAGTCAGAGACAAACAGAGGGAGGTGGGGACAGAGAGGGACACTGATTGAGGGGGTCAAGAGTGAGAGGGCGGAGCGAGAGTGAAGGAGTGGGGGGAGAGAGAGAGGGGGCAAGGGAGAGATAGGGTGAGATACTGGAGGGTGAGAGAGGGGAGGGAGAGAACGAGGGAGGGAGAGGAGGGAGGGAGGGGAGGGAGAGAGAGAGGGAGGGAGAGGGTGACAGAGGGGATGGGAGAGAGGGGAGGGAGGGGAGGGAGAGAACGAGGGAGGGAGAGGTGGGAGGGAGGGGAGGGAGAGAACGAGGGAGGGAGAGGTGGGAGGGAGGGGAGGGAGAGAGCGAAGGAGGGAGAGGGCAAGAGAGGGGAAAGGAGACAGGGGAGGGAGGGAGGGGAGGGAGAGAGAGAGGGAGGGAGAGGGCGAGAGAGGGGATGGGAGAGAGGGGAGGGAGGGGAGGGAGAGAGAGAGGGAGGGAGAGGGCGACAGAGGGGATGGGAGAGAGGGGAGGGAGGGAGGGGAGAGAGACGGCGAGAGAGGGGATGGGAAAGAGGGGAGGGAGGAGGGGAGAGAGAGAGGGGGAGAGAGACGGTGAGAGAGGGGATGGGAGAGAGGGGAGGGAGGGAGGGGAGAGAGACGGCGAGAGAGGGGATGGGAGAGAGGGGAGGGAGGAAGGGGAGAGAGAGAGAGGGAGGGAGAGGGCGAGAGAGCGGAGAGTGGAAGGGAGAGGACGAGAGAGGGGAGCGAGAGTGGGAAGGGCGAGAGATGACAGGGGAGGGAAGGAGGGGAGGGCGAGAGAGGGGAGCATGAGAGAGGAGGGTGAGAGCGAGGAGGGTGAGAGAGGGGAGTGTGATAGACGGTAGGGCGAGAGAGGGGAGGGCAAGACAGGGGAGACCGGGAGAGGAGAGGGAAGGGAGGGGAGGGCGAGACAGGGAGGAGGGCGAGAAAGGGGGAGGGTGAGAGAGGTAGGTGCGAGAGAGGGGGGATGGTGGGAGTGGGGGGTGCAAGAGAGGGGGAGCGAGGTGAAGGTGAGAGGGATGGAGAGGGAGAGAGAGGGGAGGGCGATAGAGGGGAGGGAGGGGAGGGCAAGAGAAGGGTGAGGGTGAGAGGGGGAGTGTGACAGAGGGGGGATGGTGAGAGAGGGGAGTGAAGGACGTGAGGGCGAGAAGGAAGGGGAGGACGAGAGAGGGGAGGGCGAGACAGCGGGGAGGGCGTGAGAGATGAGGGAAGGAGGGGAGGGTGAGAGGGAGAGAGGGAGCAAGAGAGAGTAGGGAGGGAGGGGAGGGCGAGAGAAGGGTGAGAGTGAGGAAGGGGAGGACGAGAGAGGAGGAGAGCGAGAGAGGGGGAGAGGGAGGGGAGGCGAGAGTGAGGGAGAGGGTGCGAGAGGGGAGTGAAGCGAGGGTGAGAGGAGGGGAGAGGGCGAGAGACAAGGGCGAGTGAGGGGAGGGAGAGGGTGGAGGGCAAAAGGGGGATGGAGGCAGGGGAGGGCGAGCGAAGGGTGGGAAGGGAGGGTAAGAGGAAGGGAGAGGGTGAGAGAGGGGACGGAGGGAGGGGAGGGCGAGAGGAAAGGAGAGGTTGAGAAAGGTGAGGGAGCACGAGTGAGGGGGGAAGGCAAGAGAGGGGGAGGGCGAGAGAGGGGGAGAGGGAGGGGCGAGAGAGAGGGGAGAGTTTGAGAGAGGGGAAGACGAGAAAGGGGCGGTAGGGAGGGGAGCGCAAGAGAGAGGGAGAGTGTAAGACAGGAGTGTAAGAGAGGGGAGTGCGAGAGAGGAGGAGGGCGAGAGAGAGGAGGACCAGAGAGGGAAGGGCAAGAGAGAGGGGAGAACAAGTGAGGGGGACAGAGAGAGGGGGACAGAGAGAGGGGGACAGAGAGAGGGGGCAGAGAGAGGGGGCAGAGAGGGAGGGAGACAGAGAGAGGGTACAGAGCGACGGGGGGACAGAGAGAAGGGGGACAGAGTGAGGGGGGCACAGAGCGAGGGGGGCACAGAGCGAGGGGGGACAGAGCGAGTGGGGGACAAAGCGAGGGGGACAGAGAGAAGGGGACAGAGAGAGGGGGGACATAGCGGGGGGGACAGAGCGGGGGCGGACAGAGAGGGGGGTCAGAGAGAGGGGGACAGAGAGAGGGTGGACAGAGAGAGGGGGATAGAGGGGGGAACAGAGGGGGGGAATAGAGGGGGGGGACAGAGAGGTGGGGACCAAAGAAGTAGGGACAGAGAGAGGAGTCAGAGAGAGGGGTGTCAGAGAGCGGGGGACAGAGAGAGTGGGGTCAGAGAGAGTGGGGTCAGAGAGAGGGTGGACAGGGAGAGGGTGGACAGACAGAGTGGGACAGAGAGAGGGGGAAGAGAGAAGGGGACAAGATGATTAGGGTACAAGATGATTAGGGGTTTAGATAGGGTTGACCATGAGAACCTTTTTCCACGTATGAAGTCAGCTATTACGAGGGGGCATAGCTTTAGATTAAGGGGTGGTAGGTATAGGACTGATGTTAGGGGTAGATTCTTTACTCAGTGAGTCGTGAGTTCATGGAATGCCCTGCCAGTAGCAGTGGTGGACTCTCCCTCTTTATGGGTATTTAAACAGGCATTGGATAGGTATATGGAGGATAGTGGGTTAGTGTAGGTTAGTTGGGCTTGGATCGGCGCAACATCGTGGGCTGAAGGGCCTGTACTGCGCTGTATTCCTCTATGTTCTATGTTCTATGGGACAGACAGCGCGGGAACAGAGAGAGGGGGTGCAGAGTTGGGGGACAGAGAGTTGGATCGGCGCAACATCGTGGGCTGAAGGGCCTGTACTGCGCTGTATTCCTCTATGTTCTATGTTCTATGGGACAGACAGCGCGGGAACAGAGAGAGGGGGTGCAGAGTTGGGGGACAGAGAGTTGGGGGACAGAGAGTTGGGGGACAGAGAGTTGGGGGACAGAGAGAGAGGGACGGGGCGCAGAGAGAGAGGAACAGAGAGAGGGGGGATAGAGAGAGAGGGCTGACAGAGAGATGGGGGGTCAGAGAGAGACGGGGGGCAGGCAGAGAGAGCGGGACAGAGAGGGGGGATGGAGAGAGGGGGAACAGAGAGAGGGGGATAGAGAGAGGGGGATAGAGAGGGGGAACAGAGAGAAGGGGGACAGAGAGAGGGGGACAGAGAGAGGGGGACAGAGAGAAGGGGGACAGATAGGGGGACAGAGAGAGAGGGACAGAGAGAGGGTCAACAGAGAGAGGGGACAGAGAGACGGGGCCGGGGGGCGGAGTGAGAGGGACAGTGAGGGGGGGACAGAGAAAGGGGTACAGTGAGGGGGGGAACAAATAGGCGGGACAGAGAGGTGTACAGAGAGTGGGGGGACAGAGAATTGTGGACAGAGACAGGGGAGACATTGAGAGGGGGGACAGAGGGGAGGAACAGAGAGGGGAAAAGAGAGGGGGGGACAGAGATGGGGTACAGAGAGATAGGGACATAGAGAGGGGTGACGGTGAGAGGCGGGACAGTGGGGGACAGAGGGGGGACGGAGAGAGGGGAACAAAGAGGGGGTACAGAGAGTGGGGGACAGAGAGATGGGTGACAGAGAAAGGGGGACTAAGAGGGGGGTACAGAGAGAGGGGGTAGAGAGTGGGGGGGCAGAGAGACGGGGCACAGAGAGACGGGGGACAGATAGCGGGGGGCTTGGGATGGATACAGAGTGAGGGGTGGACAGAGGGAGGGTGACAGAGAGGAGAGGGACAGAGAAAAGGGGGCAGAGAGAGAGAGGGACAGAGAGAGAGGGACACAGAGTTGGGACAGAGATGGGGGACAGAGAGAGGGGGCAGAGAGAGGGGTGTGCAGAGAGAGGGGGCAGAGAGAGACGGGGCAGAGAGCGAGGGGGCAGAGACCAAGGTGGGACAGAGCGAGGGGGGACAGAGACGGGGGACAGAGACAGGGGGTACAGAGACAGGGGTACAGAGACATGGGGGATAGAGAGAGGGGGACAGAGAGAGGGGAGACAGAGCAAGAGGGGGCAGAGACAGTGGGGTCAGAGAGAGTGGAGTCAGAGAGAAGGGGACAGAGAGATTGGGACAGAGAGAGTGGAAACAGAGAGAGGGGGCAGAGAGAGGGGGGCAGAGAGAGGGGGCAGAGAGCGCGGGAACAGACAGAGGGTGGACAGAGAGAGGGGGGCAGACGGGGGGGACAGAGAGAAGGGGGACAGAGAGGGGAGACAGAGAGGGAGGGGACAGAGGGGGGACAGAGAAGAGGGGGACAGAGAGGGGGACAGAGAGGGCTGTACAGAGAGGGGGGTCAGTGAGATGGGAGATTGGGGGGCAGAGAGGGGGGTACAGAGAGGGGGACAGAGAGAGGGGGGATAGAGAAGGGGGGACAGAGAGGGGGGTACAGAGAGGGGGGCAGAGAGAGGGGGGACAGAGAGAGGGGGGACAGAGATAGAGGGGAGCAGAGAGAGTGGGGGGACAGAGAGAGGGGGGACAGAGAGGGAGAGGACAGAGGGGGGACAGAGAAGAGGGGGACGGGAGGTACAGAGAGAGGGGGACGGAGAGCGGGGGACAGAGAGAGAGGGACAGAGAGAGAGGGGGGGACAGAGAGAAGGGGACAGAGAGAGGGGGACAGAGAGACGGGGGACAGAGAGAGTTGGGTCGGAGAGAGTGGGGTCAGAGAGAGGGTGAACAGGGAGAGGGTGGACAGACAGAGGTTGGACATACAGAGGGAGCAGAGAGAACGGGACAGACTGCGCGGGAACAGAGAGAGGGTGGACAGAGAGAGGGTGTGCAGAGAGTTGGGGGACAGAGAGAGTCGGACGGGGGGGCAGAGAGAGCGGGACAGAGAGAGGGGGGTTAGACAGAGGGGGAACAGAGAAAAGGGGGACAGAGAGAGGGGAACAGAGAGGAAGGGACAGAGACAGGGGGAACAGAGAGTTGGGACAGAGATAGGGGGATAGAGAGAGGGGGACAGAGGGGGGCAGAGAGAGGGGGGAGAGAGAGAGGGGGCAGACAGCGAGGGGGGACAGAGACAGGAGGACAGAGACAGGGGGTACAGAGACAGGGGGACAGAGACATGGGGGATAGAGAGAGAGGGGGACAGAGAGAGGGGAGACAGAGAGAGGGGTGGCAGAGAGAGTGGGGTCAGAGAGGGGGGTCAGAGAGAGGGGGGTCAGAGAGAGGGGGCAGAGAGTGTGGGAACAGACAGAGGGCGGACAGAGAGAGGGGGTGCAGAGAGGGGGGGCAGGGAGAGGGTGGAAAATGAGAGGGCGAAACAGAGAGGGACGACAGAGAGAGGGGCGACAGAGAGAGGGGGTAACGTGAGAGGGGGCCGGGGGCGCAGAGAGAGGGGGGACAGTGAGAGGGGGGACAGCTAAAGGTGTATAGAGAGGGGGGCAGAGAGGCAGGAAGAGAGGTGTACAGAGAGTGGGGGGACAGAGAGTTGGGGACAGAGAGAGGGTAGACATTGAGAGTGGGGACAGAGAGGGGGGAACAGAGAGGGGAAACAGAGATGGGGTACAGAGAGAGGCGGGATGGGGGGACAGATGGAGGAATAGAGATAGGGGAACAAAGAGGGTACAGAGAGTGGGCGACAGAGAGAGGGTCAATAGAGAGAGGAGGCAGAGAGTGGGGGACAGAGAGACGGGTGACAGATAGCGGCATGCGTGAGAGGGGGACGGAGTGAGGGGTGAACAGAGAGAAGGGGACAGAGAAGGGAGGGCGGAGAGAGAGGGACAGAGAGAGAGGGACAGAGAGAGAGGGACAGAGAGAGAGGAAGAGAGAGTGGGGGCAGAGAGAATTGGGACATAGAGTGGGAACAGAGAGAGGGGGACAGAGAGAGGGGGAGAAGAGAGTTGGGGACAGAGTTGGGGGACAGAAAGTTCGGGGAAAGAGAGATGGGGGGACAGAGAGAGAGGGACAGAGAGAGAGGGGGGATAGAGAGAGGGCTGACAGAGAGAGGGGGGAAGAGACGGATGGGGGGCAGAGAGAGGGGGCAGAGAAAGAGGGACAGAGAGAGGGGGGATAGAGAGAGGGGGAACAGAGAGAAGGGGGAAAGAGAGAGGGGGACAGAGAGAGGGGGACAGAGAGAAGAGGGACAGAGAAAGAGGGGGCAGAGAGAGAGGGACGGGGGGGTACAGACAGTTGGGACAGAGATAGGGGGACAGAGAGGGGGGGAAAAGAGAGGGGGCAGAGAGAGACTGGGCAGAGAGAGACGGGGCAGGGAGCAAGGTGGGACAGAGCGAGGGGTGACAGAGATAGGGGGGCAGAGAGAGGGCGACAGAGAGAGGGGGGACAGAGAGACGGGGGTTAGAGAGGGTGGGGTCAGAGAGAGTGGGGTCAGAGAGAGAGGGGGCAGAGAGAGGGGGTCAGAGAGGGTGGTCAGAGAGAGCAGGATACAGAGAGAGGGGGGACAGAGAGGAGGGGGGACAGAGAGAAGGGGGCAGAGAGAGGGCGACAGAGAGAGTGGGACAGAGAAAGGGGGGGCAGCGAGGGGGGGGACAGCAAGAGGGGGGAGCAGCGAGAAGGGGGACAGCGAGAAGGTGGACCGAGAGAGGGGTACAGAGGGAGGTGGGCTAGAAAGTGGGGGGACAGAGAGTGGGGACAGAGAGTGGGGACAGAGTAAGGGGGGGGCAGAGAGAGGGGGCACAGAGAGAGAGGGGGTCATAGGGGGGCAGAGAGAGAGGTTCATGGAGAGCGAGTCAGAGCGAGGGAGTTCAGGGAGAGGGGGACAGAGCGAGGGGTGGATAGAGGGAGAGGGACAGAGAGGAGGGGGACAGAGAGAGAGGGGGCAGAGAGAGAGGGGCAGAGAGACAGGGACAGAGAGTGGGGGACAGAGAGAGTGGGGACAGAGAGAGTGGGGCAGAGAGAGAGGGCAGAGAGAGGGGACAGAGAGAGAGGGGGGCAGAGAGAGAGAAGGGAACAGTGAGCATGGGACACAGAGTGGGGACAGAGAGAGGGGGACGGGGGGCAGAGAGAGGTGTTCAGGGAGACAGAGAGAGGGAGACAGAGAGGGGGGACAGAAAGCGTGGGAACATAGAGAGGGCAGAGAGAGAGAAGGGGTACAGAGAGTTGGGGGACAAAGATGAGGGACAGAGAGAAAGGGACGAGGGGGGGGACAGAGAGACTTGGGACAGAGAGAGGGGGGACCGTGAGAGGGGGGACCCGTGAGTGGGCGACAGAGAGAGGGGCGACAGAAAGAGTGGGGACCGTGAGAGGGTGGACCGTGTGTGGGGGGTCCGAGGAGGGGTGCGGGGGGGGGCAGAGGGGAGGGGCAGTGAGAGGGGGGACAGAGAAGGGGGACAGAGATGCGGGACAGAGAGGCGGGACGGGGGGGACAGAAAGTCGGGGACAGAGAGAGGGGAGACAGTGAGGGGGACAGAG
Organism: Chiloscyllium punctatum; assembly: GCF_047496795.1. Lineage (NCBI taxonomy): Eukaryota > Metazoa > Chordata > Chondrichthyes > Orectolobiformes > Hemiscylliidae > Chiloscyllium > Chiloscyllium punctatum. Next base: position 584 of record NW_027309913.1, on the reverse strand, counting down.
GGAAGAACAGAGAAGGGGGACAGGGAGGGGGGACAGAGGGGGGGACAGATAGAGGGGGACAGAGAGAGTGGGACAGAGACACGCGGACAGAGAGAGTGGGACAGAGAGTGGGGGACAGCGAGGAGGGGGACAGAGAGGAGGGGGACAGAGAGGGGGGACAGCGAGAGGGATACAGAGAGATGGGGTCAGAGACGGGGGTCAGAGCGAGAAGGGGACAGTGAGAGGTGGACAGTGAGAATGGGGACAGAGAGAGGGGGACAGAGAGAGGGGGACAGAGAGAGGGGGTACAGAGAGATGAGAGACATAGAGAGGGGGTCATAGAAGGACAGAGAGAAGGTTTCAGGGAGGGGACGGAGAGAGGGGCAAAGAGAGAGAGGGGACAGAGGGGGGAGAACAGAGAGGGGGCCTGAGAGCACGGGAACAGAGAGATGGCGACAGAGAAACGGGGGACAGAGAGAGAGGGTCATGGTGGGCAGGGAGAGGGGTAACAGAGTGAGGGTCACAGAGAGGGTGTGGACAGAGAGAAGGGCACAGAGACGGGCACAGAGAGAAGCTCACCGAGAAAGTGGGGACAGAGAGAGGGC